>NC_081409.1:678173337-678516308 GCF_030272615.1 Cryptomeria japonica | reverse complement strand
ATTTTTTTATATTCTTAACCCAAAATTTCTTTTCGAATCTTATGCTAATCTATTAATGGCTACCTAATGTCAAACTATCCTATCACAAATTTGAGTATACTTAAACTATTAGGATTATGTGACATTAACCTTACAATCCTAAATTATGTTCATGTCTTCATGTTCTTTAGAACGTGTTGGATGTGTAGGGACGCGATAGGCTAAAATATTTAGTGTACTATTCTATGACATATTGTAATTACATTCATATTGATGGAAACACTTTCAATGATAGATACAAAGCATTCTAGGAGAATACTCCATCTAACAATCCACTTTCTAAATAGGGACCACCTAAAATTGCATGTTTGTGCATGTTGACATGTCATTTGCATGATACCTAGGGTTGGGTGCCCCAGTATGCATGTTCTGGGATTGAGCAATCGAAGCCGACAGAGTAATGGAGCACCCAACATTTACTAATTTTGATTGGCTATGGGTTAGGCACCCATGTGAAGGCCATGTGAACATTGAATTATTTTTACCATGTGTATGGGTTCCACTAAGGGAGGTTTGGATTTTTCAAGGTATTTTTGCTTGTTTTGACATTCCACAATGGCTATCCCTCTCACAATCCTCTATAAATTGGAGGCTTGAGATAGTAGTTTCATGTTGAGTAGTAAGTATCTAGGTGATGTCAGATCGGTCAAAGAGGAAGTGAAGAGTATTGTTGTCCATATCTCCTTAAAGATCAATAATATTCTTGCCCTCTTTCTCAAGTAGAGTTTTTTCTTGAAAGATTTTTCCACATAAGTATGGTATCATCTGTTGTATTGTTAATTTGATACTTTTGTAAAATGTGCAATCACTTAAATCATATTGGGTAGTTTCTTTGTTTTCATACTTGCAAACACATTCTTAACAATAAGCATCAAAGCTTACAGTTTTGTTGAGAGAGGGACACATTTCTCTTAAGTGTTGAAAGATTTTTAGCTATAGCAAGAGCTTTTGTATTGTGGGTTGTGTAGATTTGTGGAGAAGATTGTATAATATGCCCACTACCTCTCATCAAGATATTGAGAAGTTCAATGGAATTGGCTATGAGATGTGGAAATTGAAGATGGCAAATCTCCTTAAATAGAGATCAATGGTAGAAAGTTTCACAAGATGCAAAGTCATCTACCATGAGGAATGAAGATTGGAGAAAGTTGGACATGTCACAAAGAACTAGTCGATTGTCTTGTAAATTATGTCCTCTTGAATGTCTCTACTACAAACAACGTATTCAAGTTGTGGAAGAGAAAAGGTGAAATCTATCAAACTACAATTATCTAATATCTCACAAAACACTTGTATTATTTGATGATGAAGGATGGTGATTCTATTGTAGAATATTTAAATTTCTTCAATTTCATTATAAGTCAACTTACATCAATAGATCTTAAGATAGAAGTTGAGGATAAGTGTATTTGCTTGCTTTGTACTTGTTGTCACAAAAGTTTGCAGCCTTGTTGAGCTATCAACTCAGCAACCTCGTGAAATATGGAAACAACCTTGAAGTATGGGACCTTGCACAAAGGGGTTGAATCTCCAAAGACAGTCGTCTTCCTTCTCCATCCAAGTGCAAGTGTTGAACCAACACAATGCTCTAGATTCTACTTTTAAGCCTATCCTAACAACTTGCAAAGGAAAAAGGAAGAACGAAATGCTAAAATGAAAAGAGGTTTTGCACCAAGATAAGAGATGTTCCTCTCCCCACCCCGAAATGACACAAAGAATCAAATGAAATACCCTAGAGATGCATACACATCGATTGCATGAATGACCCCAAATGCATGTATGGAGCATAGAATTTGTTGAATGTCAAAAGGGGAGAAGGCTTCCCACGAGTCACACTCATAAACAAGTTAACGCAACATTTACGTGAGAGAAAGCCATAAAACATACACTTCAACAAAGGTAAGAAAACATACACAACACTCAAGTTGAGGAGAGGCAAGAATAATGTTTTCAATTCATTCTTAGGCCAATGACCAAATTTACAATTGCAAAAATGCAAGAAAATATACAAATTTTCAAGAGAAGTGAAAAAAACATGAAGTAGCTCAAGCCAGAAGGGAGAGAACCCTCTACAATGAAGCTTAACAACCTATATATAGAAAATTGGTCGTAGAAGAGATACCAATGGTCAAAGAGGGGAAGCCTTGACCTTGGCGTGCGCAAAAGAATGTTGGTCCGAGAAGGCAAGGAACCATGCGGATCTGATATGGTTATGCATGCAAGCAACATGGCCATACCCTAACAAGGCAATCCCAAGAAGAGTACTTCTAGAAAGTATATTATCTAACATTTCTTGGTCAGAGCATGTAGACCTAACATGAAGGCCATCAAATAACCATAAATAAGCATAACTTTGGACTCCATTTCATGGCAATCCTGCAAAAAAACATTAAAACCACCCTTGTAGCTCAATGAATAAAAGTAGACAAGGCAAGGCTTGGTAGAGCATAGCTCAATGAATAAAAGTAGACAAGGCAAGGGTTGGTGGAGCATTAAGAGCCTTGAGTGTTGATTACGTCATTAGGAAATGTAGCAAGTTGTCACAAGTCAGACATTGGGCCCTTAGGAAAACATTGCAAGGGGAGAGGCTCTGGGATTCCAAGGTTTGGAAGGAAAAGAGGAAACAGAGGAAAGGAGGAAAGGAGGTCCAAAAAGAAAGGAGGAAAGGGAGGAAAGTAAGTTTGGAAACCTTGGGTTCCGAGATTTCAATCTTTAGAGGTTCACAAGGAAAGGGAGGAAAGCGAGGAAAGGAGGTCTGGAAACCTAGGGTTCAAGGGTCCAAAAGGAAAGGAAGAGAGGAAAGGAGATCAAAAAACTGGGGGTTCGAGGATTTTGAGGATTTTGAGGATTGGGAGGGAAGGAAATTCAGAAACCTGCCTCCTGGACAAGATAACAACTAACATTTCATGATTCCATTGGTTTTGTCCTTGATCAACTAAGGTAGTGTTGGTCCATGGAACATATCTCTGATTGGTTCTCACTGATGGACCAAGGGTTTCATTAAATGACTAGTACTTTCCTCCTGAATCTTGGGAAAATCTAACCATTACAGTAAGTTCTGGTAGTGTCGAGCCAAATATGGGCAATCTCATTGCTACGCTTTTTTAGAAGAAATGAGAAGAAAGACCTTGAATTTGTTGTAGGAACATTTCATAAATTGCCATATTTTATTCTTATAAGATGTTTTTTAAATTTACCTTAGACACCATATACATCAAGTTTTTTAGTCTAAACATTCAATCCACATCATGAGAGAAGAAATATTATGTTGACAAGGAATACAAACCCAAACTCCTTATAAGAACATGAGAAATAAACCATTAGAAACCCTAACTCTAATGACACATAACTCTTAACCAAATGAATAAACAATAGTACACTAAGGCATTAGTTTGGTGTCTTTTCTTGTTTTATATTACATTACTTAAAAATATTCTACTAACATGAACATCAAGATGAGATCAATACAAGTTCTTTATGAGAAAACACACTAGAAATCACCTATGGAAAACCAAGAGCCACTACTTAGAAATCTACTTTATTTAGGAAAGTCATCCACATTAGAATCCAATGATCAAAGACCAAGAGTTGCAAGTTACAATTCCATATAAAATATTCTTATAGGGATTTGAGCTTCGGTTTTCACAACAAGAACCCAACATATTTACCAATTAAGCTCAACCCCTTAGACTTAGATTGGCTTCTATTGAGATAAAATATCTCCATATATATACTTATATTCAAAAAAAATTAAATTAGTGCACATAAAAATTTTACAATCCATTAAATTGTAAACAATTTTTAAAATAATTCATTAAAACTAATAAATTCATACAATTTTTCTCAAAGTTGCTTGTAATATTTTTCCTTTCTCAAACATAAGGAAACTCTAAATAAAAACTCAAAGCACAGATAAGATTCTAGTGTTGGATTTAGGTTGTTAATAAATGTCAATGGATTATTAATGTCAAGAGGCATTCAACAATGGCAACAAAAGGTGTAACATAATGACGTAAGTGTGTTAACAAAAACTCTTACCTCTAAGCTTAGATTTGACAACTATTACATTTCAAAATATAAATTAATTTTTTATTTGTTAATTATAGTTGAAAAAATAATAGATATGTATATATCTTAAATAAATAAATGAAAAATAAACATGGGAGAAAAAGTATAATTCAACTATATGTTTTAGATAGATGTATTAAAACCATTTATTGAAACTTGAATAATTAAACCAGAACATAAAAATAAAAATAAAAATAACCTACTATTTCATCATAATTAATTCTTTTAAAAAACATAAATAGTAATAATAATAGTTAAATCAAGCATATAGGATATAATAATTTTGTATTTTGTATTTATTTGTAGACAAGAAAAAAAATCCTTTTTTGAATTTTTAATAATAATAAAATTTTAAAAATATATATATAAAAAAAATTAGATGTAAATAACATTTTAAATATTTAAAAGTGAATTGCCAAACTAATGAATGATAATTTTTCCAAAAGTCAAATTAAAAGTTATATATAAAAGTAAAACAAGTGTAGTAAAGAGAATAGTTCTAAAGTAAAATAAAATAATTCTTAAGAAATAAAAAATGATAACAAATTATAGCTCTCACCATTTTTTAAATAGTTTAATTTAAGGTATTTATACTAGTAAATATTTTTCTTGATCGGAAATTCATCTTAATTTACAAATATTAATTGTTTAGAACAAACATGGATTGAACCAATATTATAAAGTTTTGGGCTTTGATTGATTTGCTTTGTTAGCGGTAATTCTGACTTTTTTTTGTTTACATCTACCTCCATTTTAAATGTTAATCTAAAACTTTTCTTAGTGTTACCCCCAATAAATTAAATTTAACAAAATTTACAGGCAATGTAATATTCAGCTTGTATCACTCTATCTTTAGGAGGTAACCAATCAATTAGTAATCACAATTTTAAAGCAATTATATTAAATTCTTGGAATATATTTAGTTATTCCAATCTAAAATAAATTTCTTAGAAATTCCTTCCTCATATTATAATAATTCCTTAATATTCTTTAGTCATGTTATTTTCAATTCCTTGAAATGTTTTGTAGTCATACCAAATTTTGCACAACTATACTGAATTCCTCGGAATATTCTGTTATAATTATCGTCCTCAAAAATCTAAAGGCATGATAAATCATGTTGATGGAAGAATTTGAATTATCTACACGCCATAAGCATAATACTTATAACATCCATTTCATTTCATTTCACATAGGAAATTTATAGTACCCACTAAATCAATTCACATTTGATATATTGTAGTGATTCTTCTAGCAGTTCAAGGTAATCAACTCGACGGAGGCACAACGATATTTACAATTTATGTTTTACCATCATCTTTAAGGAAACTTTCTTATTTCAATCGCCACTGTAAGCAGACCCTGATGGGGAATTTATTATTTGATCGATTGCAATAAACATAGATAGGCAACGATATTTAGAATTTATGTTTTACCATCATCTTTAAGGAAACTTTCTTAATTCATTTGCCACTATAAGCAGAGCTTGATGGGGAGTTTATTATTTGATTGATTGCAATAAACATAGATAGACAAACAATTTAAGTTCTGTTTCACCACCATACATATATTTTGATAGAAATTTTGGTCTGTAACTTGCTACCACAAGTATGGATTCATGGGAAATTTATTCTCTGAATCACAACACAAATTATAGACGGGGGGAAAATTATTCTCTTAATCGTCATACAAATTATGGATTGATGAGAAATGGTGTCTTGAAAATGTAAATTCTATTGTATATGGAAAAAATTCACTCTAAACCTTCACGTCCACTACAAAATTTGGCCTAAGATACTATGCTTCTCTATGATACATTCATCAAGATTACTATAAAACTTTTAAGACCGCACTTCAGAAAATACAACCTGTTAAAGATTACCTTCAAAAACCTCATTTCCAAAGCATGTGGATGACGAGAATTGATTGAATGCCTATTGTTACAAAACCAGCATATATATACAGAACAGATTTTTTTACAACATTAAATATGTCCTAAATAACATTTCTTCGCATGATAATACTATGAGTTACACAAAATGATTGATATCAAATGGAGAAGGAATCTAACAACATAGTTCAAACATGTTTACTGAGAAAAGCATAGGTACCTGAAACACGCTTTCTTGGCCAAAATAAGTTTACACAAGGCTTCTAAGAGATGACAAAATGAAACACTATCAAAATTAGAAATAAAGTAAAACTATTTCAAAGCCAAAATGAAAAGGTTGAATTACATTATGTAGTACCTTTCAGATGTACTCTTGATTGATTTGATCTTCTTTATCACCTGAACAAAAGATAACAAGTTTGAATTGGATAGGAACACATGATACCTTCATCATTTGATCTTCTATAATAAAAGAAAAGTCCTTGAGCATAAAAAGACACCTTCATGATTCGCTCAAAACTGAATCCATTTTCATCAACAAGAAATTTCTTCAATCCCTGAAACAAGCAGTACAAAACATAAAAGAATGTATGTCAAGTATCTCAAAGCAAAAACTCTTTTATCTTAATAAAATTCCAAGATGTGTACCTCCTCATCTGGAGCCGACCACTCCAATTTCGATTGGTATTCCAAAGGAGTTATTTGGGGTTCCTTGAAAATGGATCGAGCTTGTAGATAAGGCCAGTGCACTGGAATTTGAAACCTAAATGCCAAGGTATAAATGCCATCAATTATTGTACAGCAATTAAGAACATGGTCTTCTCCAATCAAAACAGAAACAAATATAATGGATGGCAAAGAAGATTATCATAGACAGCTATAACAAATGAATGGTTAACAAAATCTGCAAGATTAATCACTATCACATATGACAATTAATCATTATTGTAATCAATTTCCATTCCTCACATATAATGACTAAACCACAACCCTCTCACCCCTTTGGCCACTGCCTACATCCCGGAAAAATAAAATATAAAACAATATATATAACCCCCAAAATGGCAAGGGCGGGAAATAACATACCTATCTTTGTCAATATTATCCAAGATCTTCTCTATCGAACCATGCTCCTGAATAAGCTTTAACGATGTTTGTGGCCCAATACCTACACAATTATATGCATGAGGACTTAATGTACAGAAGTACATCTAAATGTAAATAGTCATCACATAATCATCCGGCACATTACCAAAATAAACTATATCATGACAATTAGAATAGCTTAGTGACTTGAAAAAAGATCTCCAACAAAATAACATATTGTTAAAAGTATCAATATGTAGTTTTACAAGGAACTGAATGCACACCAAACCCGTTTTGATAGAAAATTCTTTTGTATTGGTTTTGTGTAGTAGTTCTACTCCAAATGACATGCTATCCTTGAAATGAGGCAAAGTTTAGCAGACCAACAGGATTGCTTAAGGAAACAATGACGAATTACAATGATGATATAGCCATGTGTACTAATGGAGTTAATCATAAATCAGTTTATATACTCTCTTGTAGCCAAGAAAAAAGACTTGTTGAAAATTATTCTCCATCCCAATTTTGTAAGAGAGTATTGATGAATAAAAGAAACAGTTCTAGTATCTTCTGAATTAGCATGTTATTTTCATGTGAATCAATCATGTATGTATAACTATAAACCAATTTACTGTGCTTTAGTAACTGTATATCCGCAAAGCAAGTAAACATTTAGTGTTGTTGCCTTTCAAGAAGTTGGGTTAAAATGGCAATATAATGGGACAGCCAGTTGAAGGATCTATAGAATCTAATCAAGGAGAAGATGAACTCACCCAAATCTAGTAAATCTATGGGATATATCAGTGAAAGAAAACATATAGAAGGTAGTTAAACAGAGTCAAATCCCTCAAGATATCATTTGTGACAAACTAAGAGTAGGCAAAGAAGTTAACATACTCAATTGTATGCCAAGGCTCCTTACAAGACATCTCATAATGCTTCAAGACCTATCAATCTTCTCTCTATGATGTCCAGCACCATCATTGGCGAATTTTGAAACTCTAATAAGTAGTTTTCCACTAAACTAGAGTATTTGAGCTGAGTCAAATCTTTGAAATAAACTTCAAGATCCTTCTGGTCAAACCTCTCAATCAAAAGTTTGCAAAATCCATCATATGAGGTGATGGATCCATGACCCTAAGTGATCAGGTTGTGATACTGTTGTGACCATTTCACACATCGCCCCATCAGGATGGGGACCCCCTCTTTTTTCTTGAGTTTTGCTTTCCCTTAGCTAGGATTTTTTCTCTGCTTGCTAGTTTTTTTGAATGAGTGAGTGGTCGCCTGGGCTGGGTATCTTAGGGTTTCTCTCAGGGAGCTCATCCTAGGGTTTCTTTCAAAATGAATCTAGCCTGGATTTGGGAGGTCATTTATTGTTTGCCTTGAACCCTAGGGTTGTTTTAGAGGTTTTACCTTTCAATAGAATGAAGATGGATAGATTATGCCAAAGTGATGAAAGATCTCAAGTCTCAGGTCAGGGTAGGTCAAAGTCCCGTTTTCCTCTACGTCAAAGTCCCATTTTCCTCCAAGTAAGAGTAGATTAAGCAGAGTCAGTGGCCAAGGGGAGATTCAGGAGGCGATTTCGGGAATTAATGAGCAAATTCACTTAATGATGATTAAAGAAGTCTTGAAAAGTTATATCCAAGACAAGGAAAGGAGTTTTGAGGTATAAAATGAGTCAAAACCAAGATTTTCGCTCCTGACCCTTCTAAAGGGTCCAGGGCGAAATTCATATTTCTCTACTCTATCCCTTGTCTTGACCAAGTTTGAAATTTCTACTGCATGGTGTGGAAGATTGGGATGTATATCTGCCTTAGGAAGAAGGTTTGAAGCGACAAAATGGTGGAAATTAGTCTAGAGGAGGAAATTCGCTCATGACCCTTCCAAAGGGTCCAGAGCGAAATCCTCATTTGACCCTCAATTTTGGCCTAAGGCATGGGCAATGAAGATTTTTTGAGCCAAATGGATGGCAAGAAGACATGAAGGTGGTAAGGAGAGGTGAATTTAACCAAGTTTGAAGGTGAATTGAGTAGGAAAGAGGTGTGAAATCAAGCAAAACATGAATTTCGCTCCTGACCCTTCCAAAGGGTCCAGAGCGAAATTCTTTGAAGTCGCCTTTTTTCTCCTTGTTTGCACTGGAAACCTTGATTCCTTGGACATGGTAAAGGCGAATTGACATATTCTAGCCCTAGAAAGTGATTGAAGATGTTTGAAAATATGGTTTTTGACCTAAGGCATGATTTTCGCTGCTGACCCTTCCAAAGGGTCCAAAGCGAAATCCACTTTTCCTCCACCTTGCCCTTTGATATGACCAAAATTGTTGACTTTTAAGGCATAGTTGAGAAGGTTTTGATGCATGTTTGCCTTGGAGAGGAGTAAGACTTTGAAATGGTGAAAATCAACCTGGGAGGAGAATTTCGCTCCTGACCCTTCCAAAGGGTCCAAAGCAGAATCCTCCATTTAGCCTTCTTTTTGGCCTTAAGACCTAGTTTAACATTGCCTAGTGCCAGTTGGATGGTGGATTGTCTTGATTGCGATAGGTGGAAGTTGAATTGATCAAGTTTGAAGGAGAATGAGATGAAACAAGGTGAGAAACTAGCCAAGGATAGGGATTTCGCTCCTGACCCCTCCAAAGGGTCCAGAGCGAAAATCCTTATAGACCTCAATTTCTTCTTTGACTAGACCAAATTCCTAGTTTCTAAGGGATATTCAGAAGTGTTTGACATGTTTTTGCCTTAAGAAGTGACTAGAGGTGGAGGAGATGAAGGATTTTAGCCTAAAAGGTGAATTTTGCTCCTGACCCTTCCAAAGGGTCCAGAGCGAATTTCTTGAAAGCACTCATTTTCTCCTTCGATTTCATGCCATAATATTTTTTTCATTTAGGGTCTCTCTCTTTCTCTCCGTATATATATATATATATATATATATATATATCGATCCAGGAGGGGACATGACAGATAAGGTCAAGATCTTGGCATGGATGCAAGGAGAGTGATGTATGTTTGCCTCCCAAGGAAGATTGGAGTTGAAAAAATGAACAATCAAGCCTAAAACAAGATTTTCGCTCCTGACCCTTCCAAAGGGTCCAAAGCGAAAATCTCAATAAACCTCATTTTCTTCCTTCTTTGATCAAATTTTCAATATTCAAGGCATATTGGAAGAAGGATGAATATGTTCTTGCCTTAGGGAATGTTTGAAAGCAATGGAAAGTGGAGATTTTGTCCTAGAAAAGGAAATTCGCTCCTGACCCTTCCAAAGGGTCCAGAGTGAAATTTCACTAAAACCACCTTTTTATCAAGTTTATGCCAAGGCAAGTATAGATCAAGGTGAGTTGAGATTTGAGAGATCTTTAGGCATGGCTTTGACTTGTTGATAATCTTCAAACTTGAAGGAATTGAGCAAAACCATGATTTTCAGTCCTGACCCTTCCAAAGGGTCCAGAGCGAAAACTCTAAAATCCATCCTATCATCCAAGATTTGTGCCAAGCCAGGCCTTGGCCAAGGTTTGAAAAGCCCTTAAGATTGCCTTTGAGTGATTTTTGACCATCAAAAATGTGAATTTTGAGCTTTGAGCTAAAACATGAATTTCGCTTCTGACCCTTCCAAAGGGTCCAGAGCGAAATTTTGGATAGGTCCTATCCTTGGCTAGGCTTTTGAGCGAATTTTCCTTTTCAAGGTTTTTGAGGATCAAGCAAATGTTGCCAGGTTCAGAAATGGATTCAAATGAGGAGGTTTAGAGAGAACAAAGTGTATTGAAGTAAAGGAAATGAAGAAATTCACCTAAGACTTGAATTTCGCTCCTGACCCTTCCAAAGGGTCCAGAGCGAAATTCATAAAATGTCATGTTTCCTCCAAGATTGTGTTGAGCCAAGTCAATGATCAAGGTGGATTGACCTTAGAGATTGCCTTAGAAGAGATTGTGAATGAAAGAAGGGTGAATTTTGACCTAAAAGGTGAATTTCACTCCTAACCCTTCCAAAGGGTCCAGAGCGAAATTCTCATCATCACCTAATTTGCTCATGTTAGAAGCTAAAAAATTGAATCCCCAAGCTTTGTTGAGCTAAAACTAGCATATGCTCGCCTTTAAAAGGAATTTGGAGTGAAAGAATGAGGCGATTGAGACTAATCAAGGAAATCGCTCCTGACCCTTCCAAAGGGTCCAGGGCGAAATCCTTGGAAATGCCTATTCTTCACCTTGTTTGGACTAAGACGAAGGCAAGTTGCAAAGACATGATGACAAGAGCATGAAGTGGTGATAAATCAAGCTTGAGGAGGTGTTGATAGATGGAGTAAATGTAACTACGTGAGAAATTCAAGCAAACCTCCTTGGTGTGATTCAAACCTTTTTCACACCATGAACATTCTAGTGACTATGAAAACATCTTCTAGATTTACCTTCTCTCTTTAAATAATCCACAAGCGAATTTATTCAAGGCACATTTTTCCTATTTAAAATCACTCACTAAGCCTCATCTTTGATAAGAAATGCAAATATGCCTTGATTAAACAATTGTTAAAATTGGCAAAATCGACCTTTAGCCTTTGAAATTAACTTAAAATCAAAAAATCCACACTTTGGCGCTCAAAACTATATTTTTTTACTCCTATTGCTAAGTCGGCCAGCTTGTAAAGGTGATTTTATTTATTTTTTTAATGCATTTATCAAGTTGGCCTATTGGGCAAATAATGTGAGCGCCCTATAAAGGAGAGGTGTTTTGTGAAATCATTAATCATTCATTCATTCTCTCCTATGCGAATTGGAAGAGCAGAATTATAGGTGCAAAATTGAGCAGATTTAGGCTAATTTCCAGATTTTGAAGAATACTTGAAGGCTGATTCAGGGCTAAAGTCATCAAAGGGAAGGACCTGAAATTCAGATCAACGACACCTTTCATCCAGCAAATCTCCATTTTCCTTTATCCATTTTTTCAAGGTTGATAGCTAAAAATCAAGGAGAAGGTATGTACAATCAGATTTTGAAGGCATATTGAAGATTTGATTTAATTTTCTATATTAATCTTTTGTGATGTTAAGTCTTCAATCTGATTCTTATCAATTTGAAAATTCATAATTCTAAGGGTTTATCACACTATTTTCAAATTGTAATATATCATTTCCTTGAAAGGTCTCAAATCTCCTATCTTGAGGTATTATGCTCAAATCTAACTTAAGCCTCTTTTTTTGTAGGTATCAAATGACGACCCCCAAGGCCAGTGGATCCACTACCCGGCAGACTCTCATCAAAGAGGATCAAAAGAACGACAATTTGGAGATCAGGATTGTGTCCAAATGGAGCAATATCGGAGACACCAATCTAGGAAACTTCAATGTGAAGAAGTTTCGAGAAGCGCCCTACATCGGCAAGCCGTCACTTGTTGCGAAGAGGATAATTGAGAGTGGCATCATCAAGGCTGCAGGATTTCCTCCTGCCGTCAAATGTCACGAGCTGATGATTGAATGTACCCGACACTATGACTCACATTCGAGGACAATCATAGCCAAGGATGGAACTGTCTTAGCCTATCTTTCAGAAGAAGCTATAAGTGAAGCCTTTCATCTTCCGGAACCGAGAGATATGGTCTACAAGAGCCTGGAAGGGGCTAGGTCTATCTACGAGGATGATCCTGATACCTGTCTGAACTTCATCAACAAGAATTGGTTACTAAAGAGTAGGCCTCGCTTGAACAAAATACCTAATATGCCACACAGAATTGATTTCCAAGAAGAATTCAAGGACTTGATAACCATGCTCAATCGGGTTACTGGTGCCTCTCAAGCCTTCTTGTTCATCAAGTGGATGTTCTTCTTCAGACAAGTGATTGTCCAAGGAAAAGGAATGCTCAATTGGGATAGAATCATTAGTAACAACCTAGACGTGCAGTTGAGGAGGCTAGCCCCTACCAAGACTTTCCACATGAGTTCATATGTTATATATTCCTTAGTCAGAAGTTTTGAGTATGCAGGGCTACTACACAGAGGAGTTGTTGGGAGAGGACTCGGAGAGATAAGAGCATGTGATTCTTATGTTCAACAGCATCATCTGCCAAGGAATGACTACAAGCTAATCAATGACACCTTCACGATGTATATCACCAGGACATTGCAAGGAGGGATTCACCATCGACTGTCTGTCGAGGTACAAGAACTCGTGAAGAAGCATGGTGTATGGTTCATTCAGTTTCCAAAATTCACCTACATCGGAGTCCATGGGTGTCCTTCGCCTCCCTATATGTTGCCAAGGTATCCTACGGACAGAATAATATTACTTGAGGTGACTAGACAGTTGGCAGCTTATGCTAGAGCATCGAGACATAAGCACGGAAATGGAATCCCCGTACCCATTCTACTAGGGAATTCAAATGAAGTGTGTCCTAATTCTCAAGCCGCGGAGGATGCAGAGAAGGAGTTATCTCTATATTCATTCACATCCTTTGCCTCAAGGGAGAATTTCGAACCTCATGGTCACATGGAAGAAACAGTTGGGAAGAAATACAAGCATGAGTTTCAAGTAGAAGACTTTTGGATGAATATTCAGAATGATATAGAGGTGAAAAGAAAGATGCATTCTAGATTAGCCTTGGATCTCATCAGGAAATGTAAGGTTTATACAGTACTTGATCAAGCCCAGGAGAGTGGTAGATATCTCCAATCGTCCTATGAGAAGGAAGATAAATAAGTGAAGATAGATTGAAAAGAGCCAGAAGTTTCGGACCTAAGAGCATTAATGGCTCCTGTGTTGAATTGCACTCGCAGATGGGTGGACGTGCAACATCAAAAATTGAAAGAGCAAAATGTAGCCATGACATTCACCCTGGAAACAAGAACAGAAGAAGGAGAAGCAGTGTGCGTAAGAATACTTCTCATTCTAAGGAATCAAAGAGAAAAGAAGGACCTGAGAAGAGAGAGCCTTCCAAGAAGAAACAAAAGGTGAATCTTGATCATCCACCGAGTACATCTTCTAGGCATGAAAAAGAAACAAGTCAAGGAGAAGATCAAGGAAAGATAGTGTATGAAATTGATGAGTCTATGGAATCCATGGTGCAGAATGATAAACAAGGTAAAAGACAAACACCAAAGCATTCATTGAGTCAATATCTCTGGGTTGGTGCTAATGAACGACAAGAAGAAAAGAATGATGATGAAGCAAAATCTCCTTTCAGAGAAGGTACACCTCTGCCTAAGGAAATACAAGTGAGGGAAAGAAAGTCTTCTATTCCAGATTGGCTAAAGGAAAGACTGACAAGGGTAGTTGTGGTTGAAGAAGAAGAACAAGTATTCGACTTGGAAAGTCTCATAGGAAGTTCCCATGAAGAGATCGAAAAGAAGAAGGCTACAAAGATGTCAAAGGTAGTTAGAGATGATACGGGATCCAGGAAGATACAGGTGGCCACACCAGTGGTGGACAAGTATGAGGATGAGATTCTAGCAGAGGAATATGATCTAGAGACATTTTATCTTGGTCCGCTTACCTTCGAGCAAGCCATGGAAGAAGCAACTGATTCAGTGAGAGCGCTTAATGACAAACTCAAAGAAGAAATGGAAAAGAATAAGCTAGAAAGGGAGGTTAGTGCTTGGAGAAATTACTTTAGTCACCTTAGTCAGCCATTGAGACGACAAGATCCAGCAGTATCACCTTTGCATGCACTTCCTCCCGAATCAATAAATGAGGCCAAAAGGATGAAGAACTTAGCCCAACTTATGAGTTCTTGGATTGATGAATCTTACAAAGTAGCCATTGAATTTGTAACAAGAATGACAAAGACAGTCCAACGGGCTATCCAGGGCCTTGAGATCATTCATAACTTATTGATAATTGTAGATGCATTCACTCACACTAGAGATGTTATCATCCTGGTCTTGCACGTAATAAGAAGAACACCAAGACAGATTTTAGCACAAGAGAAAATAATCGATGGAGGAACCCATAGCCTTCTGCAATGGTCAACTTTGCTCCAGATGAAGGAAGTTCTTTTCGATGACATCAATACCAAATGCAGCCGAGTTGAAGGCACCATCCACCCTATTCAAGACAAGGTGTCTGATGTATTGTGTACGATCCTTGACAGAAGGATTGAGATTGAGATGGATGTGGATGTCCAAGAGTTGGAAGATAGGATCAAGCTCATTTCTTGCGAGGAGAACATGGTCACAGAGGAGCAGTGAGGCCAGATGTATGCTACTATGTTCCTAATCGAGAAAACAACAAAGCTCGAACCTGGATGGGAGACGACCCTTCTCACAGCTTTTGATCAAGTCCTCCACTTGGAAGAACGGATGAAGAATCTTCATGAGATTCCCATTGCTGAGATTGAGGGGATTGCGTCTAGATTCATTGAATATGCTAGAAAAGAACATAGAAAAGGGAACAAAATTCTAGATGAATAGTTGTTATGAGATGAGGTGGCAACTTTATTCCCATTGGGCTATATTTCCCCATTATTTGTGCCAATTTATATTGGCTATGGATTGATAATGTTTATCTAAATGGGGTCTTTTTTGTAACAAACCCTAATTAGGGTTTAGCTGTCAAAATCTTAGCCATTGATCTTCTTTTGATCCAGGTCGTTCATTGTATTTGAGAGTGCTATATAAGCCCTCACTCATTTCATTTTAAGGAGTTAGAGAGTTAGAGTCAGAAAAAGAGAAATAAGATAAAAATTGTTAGTAGCAGAGAAATAAGTAATGAAGAGAGAAAGTTGAACAATTGTTGTTTATGTGGCTATGAGATCAATGAAATATTGAAGTTATGGTGTTTTATTGCAATCCTTGTGGCTATTTTCATGGTTGTTTATCTTCTTGAATCACTCTTAGTAGAGATAGCATTTAAGTTTTAAGATTGAAGGACGAATGTTGTGTTTGATCTTTGGTAAAACTCATAATCCAAACCACTAGCTCCTTACTGATTGTAAGTACGCCCTGTGTGGTCAACTAGAAACATTAAGATTGTTAAGAGTTCAATCATTATTGGAGATATTGATATGTATCTTAGTGATAGTATCTATCTCATTGATGATTTGAAAACCATTGAATCCCCTTAGAAGATTGCACCAATTCCAGTGGAGTTGTAATCTTTTGGCAATATTGAAATTGGTAGAGTTTTATCAAGACCAGTCCTCATTGAGTCATTCTTAGGATTAGTTTAATCTCACATCCTTAAAACCATTATCTTTTGCCCTTTTTTTGAAACATCAGTTAGTATTAGGAAAATCCAATTTCCTCGTTGAAAAAGTAGTTGCACAAACAAGCTTTCCCTGAAAGTACGTAAGGCCCCTTGTAAAACAGCAAACACAACGACCACTGGTGCTTATCCACGAGTAGAGAACCTACATAATAGAACCTTGAAGTTCCTCCGATTGATCCTTCTGTGATATCTTCAGCATTCGGGAACTTTACTCAAGAGAGGATAAGATACCTCTGGGTATTTTATTTTGTGTTTGGTCGTGTACAAAAGACACATCAACAGATACCACCACTCATGCTATACCCTCCAAATGCAAGATGGCAAACTTGATTTATTCATCATCGGTCATTGGTTAAAGGGACAGGTGTGTGTCTAGCTTTTGTACCCACATGAGCTTAGCAGCTGTTAGATCCATCCTAGGAAGAGAGTGTCAACTTTCCCACAATTTGTTGGACACCTTTGAAAGGCTTATGACCTAGGCTCATATCTAACCATTTTGGCACTTCTTCACAATCATATAATTGATGAGCGACATTTCACTTTGGATCTCCACAAGAAGAACTTTGTATTTTGCATGGTGACTGTTATCACAAAAGCTTGCACCCTTGCTGAGCCATCAACTCAGCAACCTTGTGAAACATGGAAACAACCTCGAGGTGTGGGACATTGCGCACGGGGGTTGAATCTCCGAAGAAAGTCGACTCCCTTCTCTATCTAGGTGCAGGTGTTGAACCAACTCAACACTTCAAAACTAACTTCTAAACCTATCCTAACAATCTGCAGAGGAAAATGGAAGAGAGATATTGCTTGAAACAAAGGGAGGTGATGCACCAAGAAGAGATTGTTCCTCTCCCTACCGAAATGACACAAGTAATTAACTGAAACACCCTGAAGATGCACAACTTTTCAGTTGCATGAGTGACCCCAATGCATATATGAAGGTTAGAATTCACTGAATGCCAAGAGGGGAGAAGGATTCCCACAAGTCACACTCAGAAAAACAGTTAACACAACATATATGAAGAGAAAAAGCCACAAGACATACACGCATGATGGAGGTAAGAAAGCATACACAGCATACATAAGTTGAAAAGAGGCAAGAATGGTGATTTTCAATTAATCATAAGGCCAAAAGCCAATCTTACAGTTGCAGAAATGCAAAAATTTTAAGTCTTCAAGCGAAGAGAAGAGCATAAGAAAGCTCAAGGCAACAGGGAGAGAACCCTTTACAATGAGGCTTAAAAGCCTTATATAGAAAAATGGATACAAGGGTGATCATGACCCCTGCATGTCAGTCTGGAAGTGCAGTGAAGTGCAGGGAAGTGCGTGCACTTGACTTGTACATGCAAGCAACCTAGCCATACCTCCAAAGGCAATTTTGAAGAAGGTGGGTTGACAAACCTTCCAAAGTCAGACATGACATAAGTCACCAAGCATGGCCCCGTACCTCCCTTGATGGAAATCCTGCCAAAAATACTTAATGCACCCTTGTGGCTCCATAAAAGAAAGTGTACAAGTGTCCAAAACTATCGAAGCATTAAAAGCCTTGAGTGTCAATCACGCCATCCGGAAATGTTGCCAAGAGACTTCGGAAGTTCGGACTCCCGAAGTGAGAAAGACAAGGAAAGAACTTTGGAACCTCGGGGTTACAGAGTTCCGGAGGAACTAGAGAGAGAAAGCAAAGGGGAAAGGAACTTCGAAGCCTCGGGGTTTCGGAGTTCCGGGGAGAAGAAGGAAGAAGGGGGAGGAGGGAACCTCAAAACCTTGGGGTTCCGGGGTTCTGAGGTTCCGGGAAAGGCAAGGAAGGGAACTTCTGGACCTCAGGGTTCCGGAGTTCTGAGGAACTACTCAAAGGAACTCCGGAACCTCGAGGTTCCGGAGTTCCAGGAAAGAGAGGAAAAGGACTAAGAGAGAGAAGGGGAACTTCGGAACCTCGAGGTTCCGGAGTTCTGGGCAAAGGGGGTGCTTGAGCGAAAAGGCGAAGGAAAGGAAGGCTAGGAACTTCAAAACCTCGGGGTTCCGGAGTTCTGGGAAGGGAAGGAGAAGAGGGACAAGGAACTTCGGAACCTCAAGATTCCGGAGTTCCGGGCAAAAGGAGAGAAAGGCTAAGGAGAGGAGGGGCTAAGCTAGGGAAGGAACTTTGGACCCTCGGGGTTCCGAAATTCCGGAGAAACTGGAGAAAAGATGAGGGAAGGAAGGGAACTTCGAAACCTCGGGGCTCCGAAGTTTCGGAGAAGCAAAGAAAGCGGCTAAGGCAAAGAACTTCGGAACCTCGGGGTTCTGGAGTTCTGGGGAAGAAGAAAAGGGCCAAGGGAGGAACTTCCTCCGGTCAAGGCAACACTTCACACTTCATGATTCTTCTCTCCTTGATCAACTGGGGCCGCACTGGTCCATGGAACATATCTCTGATCGGTTTTCACTAATGGACCAAGGGAGTCATAAAATGACAACAGTGACCCTATTATCATTGAGCAGTCAATTATGAGCTTTAGGTTCTGGAACCCCTACCTCCTTATAAGAAAGGTAGGTTGACTTAGTCTTGCAATTGAAACAAGATCAATCTTTTGTGTGTGGCTCTGAGTGGCATCTAGATTACTACCCTCAGAAGCACTTGGTTCACATGTTGGCTATCTACGTGTGTTCATATTACTAGCCATTTTGTGAAGCAACTATGCCATTATACTTGTGTTACCGGGTTCACCTATCTGAAGGCTCTAGCCTGCACCGGGTCCCCACAATGGGTCCGGACAGGATTCTCAGGGGCTCCTGGGTTCACTGTGGGTCTGGGTTCCCTGGGGTGAACGCTGGTTGGACCCGAGAGAACCCAGGTGCGAACCCGAGTGAACCCAAGTTCGTCGACTAGTTAAGCCACAAAGTGACTTTTAAACATTAAAAAAAATTTAAACAAATTGCCTTTTCAATAAGAAAACCCTAATCTGCCCCTTGCTAAATACATTTGAAACCTTAAACAATTTCATTTTCTCATCTATTCTCTCTTGGTTTCATTTTGGCACTTTGAAGAGCAAGTGACTATTTTTGAAGCAGATTGTTCGTGGAGTGCTTGAAGAAGATGAAGAGCTTGCACAAAGGAGATTCGAGATTGTTCGTGGAGTACTTGACGAAGGTGGAGAGCTTGCACAAAAGAGATTCAAGCACTTAAGGTAAGCATTTATCCCTATTCTTTGATCATTTAACAAAAAATTTCAAGTTTTTTTTTTTTAGAAAAAGATAAATAAGTTCTACCATTTTTTATAATGTTTTTTCATACTTCCATTAGCTTTTACATTATGTAATCTTTGCATTTTTTTTTCTAATTTAAAAATGCTTAATTTCTTATAATAGCAACAAACAAAAAAAATGGCAACAAGTTCGAGTTCAGTGGGTGGGGGTTACAAGACTAAAAACCAAAGATTTAAAGTTGATACAGGATCTCCTTTATGGAATTATACTACAATGCATCAACAACTCCCAGGAGGTGGGGGATATGAAAAGTGGTGACTCTTTCACTAATAATATATAATATATTATTCCCAAAGGCAGCAATGAAAAGTGGCGACTCAATTCTTATGAAAGGTGGTGCCTCAATCCCTATGAAAGGTGGCGACTCTTTCACCAATAATGTATAAAGGAAAGATCAATCAACTTAGAGCATAGGAAAGAACAAGAGAGCAGATCAAAATATACAGGATCTATCATGTTCCACAATTGGTAAAAGATAACGCTAGCTCCAATTTGCTACATGAAACTCTATTCACTAATACGATACCCACATCTATGTATTTAGCACAATGAAAATTAAACTATAGTAATATTATGATTTCCAATTTTGCAACAATTAATCATGCTAGGGTAGGAAAGGGAGTGCAAGGAGAGGGAAAGGCATACAAGCCTCAATAGGTACACCACCTCATGATAATAGTTAAGGACCACATGAGGCCAAGGGGGACAGAGATTCCACTCTTGGGCATAGAATCAACTTAAGGGCACCCTATTGTAGTCTCCCCTACAAACCCTATATTGGTCAATTGTTGAGGTGAACTAGAAGGGATCCTCAATCATAAGAGGAGAGAAGGATGGCATGATAAAGAAGAACAATGTATAAGCTCCACTAAATACACCACCTCATTAGCATGGTTAAGGACCACATGAGGCCATGAGAATCAGTATAACAACGTTTATCAATTTAAACTTTATTTATCACAATAGCATCATTTACTCAATTTTAATAGTCATGCACATGAGAAGAACACAATAACACAATATTTACATGGAAACTCTTGCAGATAATAATCTCTTACAAATTTTGTGGGCTCAACCTACTTGACGCACCAACCCCTCATTCAGTCCATGAGCACTTGCCTACTAGAGGCACCAATCCCTCATTCAATTCATTAGCATTAGCCCACTAGAAGCACCAACCCCTCATTCAAATTGTCTTCACAAGAGCTATAACTGTCTTCCTCATATCTGCTATTATGGTGACAATATATCTGCCACAAAACTGATCAAAATTTTCTCATAAAAATTATTACAAATCTGTCATACTACTTCTCACAAAACTCTTTTCAATATGCTTCATAATTCTACTCCAAAGTTTTTTTTATCTTTGCATGAAACCCTCCTCACAAATCTCATAAAGTCTTCATAAATCTGCTCATTATTTGAAAGGATATTGCATTAAAAAGATTTGCATTTCAAATCTCTCACTTATCTCCTCTTATACTACTCCAACATACCTCTTCACCAATAGAGGTAACCCTTCATTAGTATGCAATATTCTTCATATCACAATTATCTGTCTTTTACATCTCACTCAATCTACTTTATTTTTACTCCACACACGTTACCTCCACAAATCCCACATCATCTCCACAAATGTCTTCAAGAAATGATGCATCTCTTAGAAAGGAGACAACTATTTGAATGGATGTCTCTTTTAGTTTACAAATCTCTCTTCATCATGTATATATCTTCCTTGCAAATCTGCCTTGTCTATATATTTTCACCTTTATGATATTCTCTTCTCCTGAAGGTCTGCTATAAGTCTCTTCACAAATCTCTTGCCCATAAATCTGCCATAATGTCTGCCTCTAAATTCATTCTAACAGTCCTCACAATCCCTTCATAAAATCTGCTAATATACAACTTAAGATCTTCTCTTCATATGTTTGAATCAGCTGGTGTATTAATGATAATTTCTATTTGTCTTCTACACACATCTCTCACTTCTTCCGCATCATATTCTCCACATGCCACAAATTCAATTTATATTTTCATCACTCCATGAAGAGAGGCATCTCGTAGAAAAGAGACAACTCTTTGAAAATATATCACCCTTTGTTAATAATCTTACCTTATAATTGTCTTTTTAAAATGCTTTATTTATCTTCAAATCAATCTGATTTTTATAGCTGATATATTCATTTTTTGTACACACAACCCACACTATCATCCCTCACTCAATGCTCTGTTTATATCTTCCCAAGAAAGGTAAATGTCATTTAGAGACATCTCCTTCCACCTTTAAAAATTATAACTCTTCATTTCATATGCTAATCACACCTCTTCATTAATAAATCGATTTGAATGACACAAATCTCTTTATATATTCCCATATTCCTCTCTCCAACTTCTCTTTACCTTTATATCATCCTTATGCCTTTTCATGAAAGGAGGCATCCCTTTGAATGGGGAAAACCTTTTATAAAAGTGTGACCATTTATTAACTAACCACCTTTAATTCAAACCTTAATTTGCTACCTTCCACAAATTAAACATTGCTTCTTCAGTATTAATTTTTAATTTAAGTTTTAATAAACTTCCTTTGATCATTGTCATTTTACCCTTTGACAATGATTTACCTTTTGACATCAATGATAGTTAATCTTACCCACATTTGACATCAATGATAATGATGTCTTCTCACAATTGGCATCAACAACAACTTCCCATACCTTTGACATCAATGACAACTTCTAATACTCTCATCTATTTATCAATGATAGCAATAATGAATACCTTCTTGACATCAATGACAACATTTCCAACATACACAGCCAAGGGCATCTTCTCACCTGGCCCCTCAATAGTAATGGTTTCGTCTAACTTTATATCATATCAAAAATGATTTTTCTTTTGGAGGAGTTCATGTAGATAGTTAAAACATATATTAGTTATAGTTTGCATTATTAATATTGTGCCTTTAGTTATGCCTCATCAGTTGATTAAATTAATTTTGGGTAGTAGCAATAATGAATACCTTCTTGACATCAATGGCAACATTTCCAACATACACAACTAAGGACATCTTCTCACCTAGCCCCTCAATAGTGATGGTTTTGTCTACTTTATATCATCCTAAAAATGATTATTCTTTAGGACGGGCTGATGTAGATAGTTAAAACATATATTAGTTATGGTTTGCATTAGTTATATTGTACCTTTAGTTAGTCAATGAGTGTAATTATGCCTCATCAGTTGCTTATATTAATTTTGAGTAGTTGCTAACTGTTAAGTTCCTTGGCAACTGTCAGCAAGTTTTTACATATTTCTCTTGTAGTTGGCAAAAGAAACCGTATATCCCAAATTTGAATGAGAACATTGATGAATAAAAGAGACAACTATTATATCTTTTGAATCAATATGGTATTCTCATGTGAATCAATCATATATGTGTAAACCAGTTTACTATGCTCTAGTAATTGCATATATGTAAAGTAAACACATGGTGCCAGCTTAGACATATCGATTAACATAACTTACACGTTTAGGGTCCTGTAATGTAGTCAATTGTCTATTTTTTTAAATTTCATATGTGCATGATCATCATCATTAGGTCACTCCTCATCACCCCCATTATTCAAATGTGACAATGACAATAACTCATGAACATAAGAAGAAATGCTAAAAATATGCTTACATAAAAGAGGATCTTCCAATAAAGCATGCTTACATTTGCACATATCAACACATATATCTGAAAACAAATGATTAGGCTTAAAATACACTAGTTTTTTAAAGAATGGAAGTAAACAATCAATAAATATGTTTTTAAATTTATTGCCTTCCAAGTTGTAACTCATATTGGCAGTTAATACTTGAACTTGCTAAATGTAATCTCTAATTGGCTCTTGCTCTTCTTGCTTACATTTCATAAGCTTTATAGCATTTTTGTTACCCTCTAAAGTTCAATATTATAATGGAAGTGTTTCAGGAAAACACTTGTGAAATCCTCAAAGGAACTGATAGAAGTTTCTGGTAATGAATAGAACCATGTAAGTGAATGACCACTCAACCTTGTTGGGAACACTTTAGCAAGAAATTGGTCCTTGTGAAAATATGGGATGCACATAGACTGGAAGTTGGAAGTATTGTACATGTAATACTAATAATGGATCACCTCTACCGTCATGTTTTCTAAAATATGGTGCCATAAATCCACTAGATGAATGATAAACCAAAATGTTATATGCCAAAATATTGTACAATATACCATTGATAGAATATTCTGGTTTAAAGGTTTGTTCATAACCATCAAAACACATTTTTCATCATTCAAACTATTCATGAGGGAACTCAAAGGATTATGCTCTACCTATACCATATCCATATGTGTACATGTATAATGTGTAAATTGAAAAAGGATTCAAAAGATGTATCATCAATTAATGGCATATTATCATCATGTATACATCTGAATGATGGAATTGTTTAATAGAAGGTAAAGAAAAATATACTACATAGTCACTTAAGGACACATCACAAGTAAGCACGAGAACATCCACAAGAGCGTCTCTATGAAAAAGCATGATACATAGACAAATCCATGGAACCCACTAAAAAGGAGCCACCAAAATGGGGAGAATGAGAATCATATGAAAAATATGGTCTATAACCAATGGTAAAGTAATCTAATGAAAGCACCTAAAAAATCATTATAGAATTTATAAAAAGCATGACATAATTAAAACATTACTTATCTCTATTAACAAAATAATTACCAAATCCATGCATCAAAGTACTATAATCATATATATAAGCATAATATGGAGATAGGTATGATCTAACATGTAACTTTCTGGTGCAGGAGCACCCTAGGGACCTAGTTTTGGTCCAAAAGGTCAAAATTTGAATTTTATGTTTGTTTTGTGCTCTTTTATACAAATAATGCCACTTGAGGCCATTTTGATGTATTAAGACCCAATTTGGAAAGTTTCGGGTCCATATGGTTTAAAATATAAAAGTTGCAAAAAATTGTCATTGTTGTTGTGACAATTTTTGCAACTTTTGAAAGCAACTTCTTGAAATGTGGTTGAAAGTTAGTTTATAGCAGTTTGAGGATGTAACCCACTTGGTTGGGCATATGTATAGACCGTTGGCATGCCATCCAAGGCTTGTTGGTGGAATTTTGCAAATTTTGCTAATGAATGTTGGAGTTTTTATGCATTTCTGGGCATAGCAGTCTGATTCTCTTCATTTTTCAGTATGAAATTCATCATGTTTTGATTGGAAACCAATTGGATGTGTTAGAGTAGTGAACTACCTTCATTTTGGCTTTTGTGGCATTAAAATTCATTCAGATTTGAAGTAGTTATGATCATTTTAATGACTGCAATTTCCAGATTTTTACATTAACAGTCCTGTTGCAGTGTTTATTCCGAATCGGTACGGAAGAGTTAAGGATCAAGACCAAACACATTTGAAAGAGGGCTGAATTACCTTTTATTTGGCACCAGTTTCATGAATTTTGGTTAAGTTTAGTGCAAGTTATAGCAATTTTTCTGAAATATGCCTGTCTAAACCTAGGTTCAAGGGTTTGAGAGTCAAACATGGACTTTTAAGCCATTCCACCCATTGTACCATGCTGTAACTTGGTGGAATAGCTCACACAATTATAAATTTTGTGTTTTAGGGGTCGTCAAGAGCAGGGGAGGCCATTTGCCAATTTTGTGATGATGCCCTAGGTGCATTCCATGTCTTGTTTTGGTGAAAGTTGATGCTTTCATGTAGGATTTGGATGAAAGAACATTGTTACTGAGTGGGTGAAGGTTTGTAAAGCATGTGCAAACATATTTTGACATGTTTGAGGTATTGGCAAAGTGGTTTGAGATCTGGAGATAAGAGTTACAATAAACCCTCATTGTGAGCAAGCCTAGAAGGCCTAAAAGTGAGGTTGGTGTGTTGGGTGAATTTGTGAGGGTGCCCATTAATAAAAATTGTGGAATTTGTCTATTTCAATCCTGCCTAGGCTATTGAAGGAAAAATTTTGGTTGGGAAGAGAATTTAGAGGGTAGTTGCTTTGGAAAAGTGGCCTAATTGGCCTTGTGGGACAGCGTACCAGTCCATTTTGGGGATGTTCGTTCAAAAGTGACCTAATCTGATTTTGAGATATGTTTCATAAGAGGGAAAAGGGTATCTGAAAAGATGAAGAGTTTGGGAGTGAGGCCTTTCTCTAAAAGATATGCCCAAGTTTCATGTTTTGGAGGGCTACAAGAAGTATAGGGTGGACTTGTGAAAGTATGTTGAGTTAGGGTTATAAGGGCTAAAAGATTGTGGGAACCTGACCAATTTGGGTTTGTTAGAAGGTTGCCACCCTGCTCTGCATCACTTTGCATTTTCATTACTAGTGTGAAACAATTCAAAAGATGTATCATCAATTAATGGCATACTATTCTCATGTCTGTCTAAATGATGGGTTTGTTTAATAGAAAGTAAAGAAGAAAATACTACACAATCATTTTAAGGGCAAATCACAAGTAAGAGAAAAAAAGATCCTCAAGAGAGTCTCCATCAAAAAGCATGATACATACACAAATCCATGGAATCCACTAAAGAAGAGCCACTAGAAGGGGAAGAATGAGAATCATATATAAAATATGCTCTATAGCCAATGGTCATTGTAGACGGCAAATACGCCGCTCATAAATAAATTGGTCAACGTTTTGTTAATAAGAGCAGTGTAATCAGTTCCTAAGAGTGGGATCGGTTGCCAACAATTGGCAATCTTAACCAACCAACTAGTACCAGTACCATTTATATAGTTGTTGTATTGGGAACAGTTCATGTTGTTGATATACAGAATTCCACATGCTAATAAAGAAACATCACTCTTGCCACATGTTGCGTTAAACACTCATTTACTATTATTATGTTATGTTGTTGTGTTCTATATATTTCCTGTCAGTAAAAACTATTCCATTCAGCAGTAAACATTTTGGCACCATTGCAGGTATGAACTCAGAGATCAATATGACGACAAGCGGTATGCACGCGTAATGGGTCGCTCATTCGAACAGTATGTGTAATCGAAAGTGACAACAAAGAAGTGGTAACACAAGAAAAAGCACGAGAAGATTGATTGACGGGAGAATTGGTAGATCTGTGGGAAGTTTAGGTCATGCAATACATACAGAGGGAAGCTCGGGAGCGAGCGGTCCCTGAAGGCACGGTACGCGACAAACTCACATTAAACCCTGCGATTTTCGAGTAACCGAAAGTGACAACAAATAAGTGGTAACACAAGAAGAAGCACGAGAAGATTGATTGACGAAAGAATTGGTAGATCTGTCGGAAGTTTAGATCACGCAATACGTACAGAGGGAAGCTCGGGAGTGAGCGATCCCTAAAGGCATGGTACGCGACGACCTCACATTGAACCCTGCAATCTTCGATCTTTTCGAAAGAATACCAAGGTTGTTGGCACGGAACCTAACGCCTAACCGCAGGTGGGGAGCCCCGAAAGAGTGAACAGTTAGAGTCCCAGGACGCCTACCTGAGCTTTCATTTTCTCTGGTCCGAGCATCCGGGAGGCAAGACAGTGTAGTTGAGAGAGAGTAGTAGCTGTAGTAGCTTAGGCGATGAGACATCCCGAGAACAAGAACGAGAAAGAAGGCCCGCCCCGTATAGAAGTTAACAAGGAAGCTAGTTTATTAGTTATTGGATGGCTTCATCTCGATTGATTGTTTGGCTATTGCTTGATTGATCTGTTACCGGACCGAGAGTTTTAGAACGTCCATCCGGTGCTTGGAAGGGCCTATACTCTAAAGGATGGAAGGAAGGCCCGGGAAGGCCCGGGAAGGAAGCTGGGGTGAGGGATGGACTGGGGAATGAACGACTATCAGATGCCCTATTGTTCTAAAGGCAACTAGTTGAGCCACCCTGCATTTACACCCCCTGTTCGGCTCGGCCAGAAGGATGAGGAGGAGCTACCCACCCGGCCTATAGTTGGATTGCTTCTTATCATGTTGAACCGCAGCCAGAGACCAATTGTATGATGACCCCAGAAGAGTCATGGGACTATTCTAGCCAAACGTTGTACCCCCAACAATTAATGCCCCTATGACCAAAAAAAGACCGACGTACCAGAAACACCCGAGAGCAAGGGGAGGTATTGGTAAGAAGATCTCTCTGTCTTAGAGAGAAAAGTGAGAGGAGACAACGGTTAAGAGGAATCGTCGAAGGTTCAACAAGTCCAACGAGAAGTAGAAGTCAGAGTGCCAACGGAATCCATAGTCAGGAGAGAGAGACCACGTATGTGGGGTGAGTTTGAGGAGGTTGACAGAAATCTGCAACTATTGAACGACGAAGTAAGCGAAGAACTCGCCAACCAAGCCAGTAGCCAAAATGTACACTCTTCTTCAAACGAAGACTCGGAATCTAGTACTAGTACCAACAGCTCGTTCGTACAATTTGTACGTGACGAAGAAGAAAAGAACCTGTAGACAGAAGTTGTCAAACTATTTGAAACAAACCTATGCTGTATCGAGAATTTGTCCCTCACCAGCTCATGGGAGTTGTAAGGCGGGGTTAGGCACCCTTCCTAACTTCTAACAAACCCTTCAATGCACTTGCCTTTCACAGATTCAAATACTTCTTTCCTTGTTTGATCTTGCCTACCTATAGAGTAAAAATAAATCAATGGATGCATTCTAGTCAATAAGAAGGGATCTAACAATACTTATGAGTAAATTGTTGTAGACTTTAAAGGCTATAGGGAATGATGATCGAATAAACAGATCAGCAATTTGGATCATATATAAGGATCTATCAATGAATAGAAAGACAAGTCAATATTAAGGAAGAATTCTGAAACTAGTAATGGCATTGCAAAAAAACAAGATAAGTTCTCTTTTCAGAATTATTCATAGAATTATTAAGTTGAATATTATAATAAAATTTTATCATTTTTAGTAAATTTATATTTATGATATAATGCAATTATCATTTTTAGTTGGAATTACTGTTTTAGGACAAAAATAGGAAATGTCCCAAAATGGGGACATTACAATTGGTATCAAAGCACCATTCCATTCAGCCTGAGAGATAGAGGATAGTTGATGCAACCTAGCTAAAGGGCTCAGAGAGCCTTGGAAAGAGAAACAAAGGAACTTGCATCTACCAACAACAAAATGAGCGAACAAGTGGTCAATGAATTGAGAACCTTCATGGGAGCAAAAAGGCAGGGCTAGGCCCGCTTTTTGGCTCTAAATGGCTTACGAGCAGCAAGGTGGGGTTAGGCCCCCTTCCTGGCTCATGGGAGCAGAAAGGTAGGGTTAGGCCCTCTTTCTACCTCAAGGTGGATTATGAGCAGCAACGTGGGGATAGGCTCCCTTCCCAGCTCATGGGAGCAAAAGAGTGGGGTTAGGCCCTCTTTTTGGTTCTAAGTGGCTTATGAGCAGCATGGTGGGGATAGGCTCCCTTCCTGGCTCATGGGAACAGAAGGGTGGGGTTAGGCCCTCTTTCTCGCTCTAAGTGGCTTATGAGCAACAAGGAGGGGATAGGCCCCCTTCCCAGCTCATGGGAGCAAAAGGGTGAGGTTAAGCTCTCTTTCTGGCTCTAAGTGACTTATGAGAGGCAAGGTGGGGATAGGCACCCTTCCCAGCTCATGGGTGCAGAAGGGTGGGGTTAGGCCCTCTTTTTCGCTCTAAGTGGCTAATAAGTGACAAGGCGGGGTAGGCTTCCTTCTTGGCTTATGGGAGTAGTAAGCCAAGGTTAGAGCCCCTTCCTAGGCCCTAACAAACCCTCTGATGATTAACTATTGACTTAAAAGGATGAAGCAGAATAGGGAAAGCAGATACAAGCACCCCACTAGGTAGACCACCCCGAGTGGATGTCCAATGTGCATGCCACTAAAGCCAAGAGGATGACTGTCCGCTCTTGGGCTTAGTGCAGGGACAACTTCGGGTGTACCTATAATGCTTCTTCCTCCAAACCCTTTGATGTACTTGCCTTCTGAAGATCCGAATACTTCTTTCTTTCTTCTTTGATCATGCCTGCCTACAAGGTAAAAATAAATCAATGGTTGAATTCTAGACAATAAGAAGGGAATCTAACAATACGTGTATTTGTGTTTATGCTTTGTGTCTACATATATTCATATGTATGCTTCGTGATTTTATGTGTATGCTCTGTGTTTGGTTCATGCCTGATGTGTTTCCAATGATTATAGTAAACATGTTCATATCATCAGATTTCTATTTTTGGTTGACTATGTTTATTATTTTTGCTAGCCAACCTGAATAGCTTAAGTGATGAAATAAACTAGGCCTGGCTCAAATTAATGAAGAACAATTAATTTAGGACCGACCTAATGAAGAACAAATCCTTGTAAGGCCAACCATGAGTTAGATAAAATACCAATTTATTTTAATGGGCCGACTAAGTCACTACATAAGGGCAGCGAATCTATTTGAAAGGGTGCATCCCTCTGAATGAAGAGGCATAACCCCAGCCGTGAAAGGTATATAAAGAATAAGATCAGCTTGAGAGAAGGGCATGAGCTGAATAAGAATAAGATCTATTTTTATTTAAGAGATCAGATCAGATCATTGATAATAGACTTGATTATTAACAATAAATTGGTATGCAATATGGGCATCATAGGAGGAAAAAGGCAATTGATTAAGGAGAACAACTGGATAAGGGTTGAGACTAATAAAGAGCAGACCAATTCCAATTATACCAGCAGTCAGGCATACAGATCAGATCAGAAATCATTAATTACTGCAAGCTATAGCAATATTATTCAGTGTGGGAAAATTTAGGGTACTTACCAAAACAAGATATTACAGATCTGCTGTCACATTTGGTTATTTTGGCATATAAGATTCAAAACTGCTATTATAGTTCATTAATATTGCATTTGAGGTTTTATCCAATGTACCACATCAGTTTGTGAGTTCACGTTCACTGTTTGAAGTTATATATAGTTGACAAGGTTTTACAATTAGCATACATCTCATTAGCATTATGTTCAGTGACATTTTGGCATCTATAATTGGCAATTTGCTTTTTGTTTATCATCTCAACTTGCACATTGTTCAAGATTTCATCTTTTTCCTAAGGTTGTCTGATAGGGGGCATTACAGACTGTCCCTTTTGCAGTGTACCCCCAAGATCAATAGAGATTTTGGCAGGCACTGGATATATCAGATCATAGTGGCAGGCTAAAATATATAAATTGTTGAGAGTCGACCAGTTAAATTGGGTTGAAGGGATCTATTTTTGATTAAGGTGATTTGAACAATCATTGGACATTGTTATCATTGTGAACCAGGGGTTTGGTGTGCGATTTGGGGGTCAACTACGGACCTGGGCATGCAGAATAACCTCAGTTACCGGCCTGGCCAGTTTAGATCCCCACACCCGAACTGGGTTCGGGATCACCCTTAGGTTTTGCCAAGGCATTCCAACAGCCCTTTGCTGTTTTTCCTCTGCCATTTTGCATTGTTCCATCGTCCAATTCAATTTTGAACTATCAATTGGCATTTGGCATTGATCAATGATGAAGTATCATACTATCACACATATTTAGTTTAATAATTTTGTATATTTCTTTAAATTTTTGTATATATATATATATATATCCGTCTATGTGTGTGTCTGTGTGAGCATGTCTGTGTGTGTACATGTTTGTTCCCTACTGTGAATGATTTGAGCTCCAAAATGAATCACAGAATAAGCACAGAACATATACCAACAGTGCAACTATCTACAGAGCATGCAGGTAACACTCAAATGGCAAAAAGATGTTCTTTTATTGCATTACCAAAATATTCAGTACATCAACATTATTGTCGGGGTTCCGTTACATGGCAATATATACTATCTAGCGGTTGGCCAAGGTACCAACCGTCGTAACTGACATAGGAACCCACACGGTCAACTCCAAAACATAACAAAATTTCATAACAATAACTTAAAACTTTTATTTCCTAATTACGGCCTAACATCAACTCCCCAAAAAAACAAGTCGTCTTCCAGACGACACACAAATGGAGGTTGTTGTTGCAACTATAACTAATGTGAAGAGGAATGAGAGGGCGTCCCTGGAAGTACAGATGACTGAGATGTGCTCGCTCGCTAGAGTCGTTGTGTAGCCGCCAATTACTGCTCTCGTGCCAGCTTGACCATATGGGTAGCCTCAACAATTTTGTTGTGGGCTCTTTGAATCTCCTAGCCCTGCTCCTGCAACTGTTGCTCCTTCTCGGCAAGTCTAGCCTCCAAGCCTGCCACCTTAGCTGTCAGCTCATCTCTCACCTTGCCACTCACCTCCAACTCTTACACGTTCCTGGCAATTGTCTCCTCCAACGGGGTAATCTGAGAGTGCTCCTGAGCCAATGTTTTCCTGACACTCTTTGCTTCCTATAGTGCCTGATCCCGTTGGGCCTTCATAGCTTCCATTCTCACCACTGCCAACCACCGATACTTCAAAACAAGGTCCCGAAACGTTGTCTCTATTCCCTGCATGGAACCATAAAGCCCACTCGCTTCTGTGACTATCCTGTTCCTCATCCAGGTATCTGTCATCTCTAGGATCTCTGTTTTCAACCATCCTTTCGCCGTGAAGCTTCGAAAGAATTCCCCCTCATAGTCTTCCCTGACAAAGGACAGCAAGCGCTCGGCCACTTGAGCTATCCTCGAGTCCTAGCCAACTTCCACACCCTTCACGATATGGCCGACATCACTCAGGAACTTCACCATGCCCTCCAACTAGAGCGCACATTGCTACAAGGTGCCAAATGGGTCTTCAGGATCCGGTCTATCCAGCCAAACTATCAATTCTCTTGTATGAGGCGAGGAAGATTCCCCCCTCCCTTCCTGAACTTCCTTGGGCAATGTAAGTTCTTTTGTAGGCTTGGGAGTCTGGAGATCCTTCCCTGCAGATTCCATACCGCCAATCTGCAAAGTGTTGGTATCAAGTCCTCCATCCCCACCAGGTGGCGGCAGCAGTTCAAGCAATTTCTCCACCCTTACCCCAAGGGTCTCCAACAACCAAGAGTCGATCATCTGCTCCCGGTGGTCATCAGCACGAGTGGGACTCAAGTGTGGGACGGTCTCCTCCTGCCCAGGGGACACCCTAAGTGGCAGTGGCGATGGCGGCGATGCCTCCACGTCCACGACATCAATCACCTGGGTTGGTACATCCCTCGTCTACTCAACAACATGAGGTCTGTCGAGAGGGTTCTCGACCACCGTCACTTCCACAGCCACGTTGTTGTCTCCTGCCCCTTCTGTCACCTCCTCGACAACTGGAATATCACCACCCTTTGTTCCAGCCTCAACTGGCCGTGTGCCGATAGCTGGAGCCAAGCGAAAACTATCATTATCTCCACTCTCCCCATCGTCAGACGAGGATGCCTCTACAACATCTTCCTCACTATCCCGCCGCCTGCACTGGGGGATTGCACAACATCTTGTCGTCGCTTCTACTAGAGCCCAAAACCACAGATTGGAAAACTTAAGGATTTGCCTTGCCCTTAACTGATCCAACTAGCCTTGGCCAACGAACAGGGATGGTCAAAGACCAAATCCCTCTACACTTAAGGCTCCACTGAACCTAGGTGGGTATACCTATCCCTCTCAAGCACAAAAAGAGTTATTTAAAGTGGATTTAAACTTTGGAAAGACAGCTCTTTGCAAGAATGGCAATAATTTCCTGCTACTGTTGAGTGCTTTTATTTGAATGCTTTTGAAATTAAAATCTGAATGTAAAGATAATTGTGTATAAAGATTGTTGTATTTTGGATATAAAATGCTTTCAAGACATTCAAGAAATATGCAAGAGAATAGTTCAAAAGGTTTCAGAAGAATGTTTTTCTCTCACGGACCTTGTGCATATCAAATCAGAATCTCAGAGAATGAATAACAGACCAGTGCCTCTATCTCAGAATATATATGATACTTTGTGAACAAACAACTTTATCAACTCAGGAGACAATATTAATAATCACTATAATGGTTCAGTATGTGTCACATAAACAATAAGAACCCAATCTCACATTTAATGTAACAGCGTGTGATTCACATTATAGCAAATCCTTAAACAGATTTATCAAGAGGACAAAGAATGTTTCATCAACACAGAAAGTGGACAATGCATTTGAAGTAGAAAGAGCGAATCCTGTATATCAATCTCTGAGAAATGACAATACACAAAAGCTACACTTGAAGATACTTCGTTACAATTTGCTTGCACAAAAATGACATTTTCTTCTTCCTATAAAATTTCCTAATACATATGACTTTCAGTCCCTACAGCAGTATGATGATTTCCCCCAAAAAACCATGGCCCGTTTTGATACAAAACGACTTAATACAAATACATATGCTGAAAGACACGAATGAAAGGACACACCCTTTCATTATCTTAACAACTAACTGAATAGTAATTAAAAACCTAACTAAGATATCAATTACATTACATAAACTAAAACACAACACTAAGACTTTCGATCCAGCTGTCGTCCACATTTTTGAATATGCCGCAAGTAGCCCGGATCCTTGTATGTTGTAGCGTTGAAGATCGCATCCTTGGCTGCATTCTCGATCACATAAAAATTCTCCAACTGATCAGCCGTGTCGTTCATGTCAAGGACATCTGCTCTGGCGATGGCTTGGGCTGCACTAAGCATAGACTTGCACTCAGAGATCCATACGGTTTTGTCTTTGATCACACCTGCATCATCTACCGGACTGGGAACCCCATGCTGAACAATTTGTTGGCATTCATCAAACTCAGACTTCAATTCCTTTGTAATTTCTTCATGTGTAACAAGCAGACCCTGCACCTTCTTCTTCACTTTCTCTCTGGTCGATGCATCCTGTAACAACATGTCGAGTCTATCTCGAATTTTGGTGTGAAAAACCATATTGTCCATGTTCCTCTAATATTCACCCCAGAATTCGTCCAATGCTTTCTCCATATTGTCATATCTTTTACTTAGCAACACACAAGCGGTATCAGCCCTAATGCTTCTCACCTCCTTTTTCAACTTATTGTGTTCATAAGACAGCTTTTCAAATTTTTTCTTCCATTGGCCTCCTGAATCTATAATTTGGGGAACCGGGTGCCCACTCCTCTTAAGGGTCTCTTCATATAAAGCCTTATACTTATTCTTCTCTACTATCTCATGTTTCATTTGGGCCTTATTGAATTTTGAAATATTAATACCCATGTCAGCTGTGACCATAGGATCTACTTCTCCAACTTTCAAAGTCATCATATGACCAAAAGCTTTATCTACATCAATGATTTTTTGCCTTTTGTTAGGAGGATATAAGGCCCACGATAACATTTCTTCCTCCTTTGGATCATATCTTGATCCAATAAAAATATCTTGCACTCCTTGGATATTTAATTTCATATCCTTATTATCTGAATGTAACAAAGAACCAAAAATGAACGAAGCACTCAGGTCCCATCCTGGAAACACAATTATTCCTACCTCTACTAGCAATTGCCTACCCTTTTGCAGGGTCATAGCCTAAACTTCTGTGTCAATGTCTTTCTTCAACCTCTTCATCATTTCTGCTTCATTTTTAGGGGTAACGTTTGGCATTGCTTCCCTTAACTTCTTACCCTTGAAGTGGTACAAGAATCATTTGAATTCCTTAGACCTAATGAATTGATCATCAGATACAAAAGAAACATGCTCTGCCATTCTTTCATCTATTTCTGCATTCAGAGCAACAATAAGTCTATTCTCTGCTTCTGAGTCCTTCTCCTTCTCAAGTGCACGGAGCTTGGAGACAACTTCATTTTTCCCTGAATAACTTTGGGTTGGTTCTCCCTCCATCCTTTCTAGTCTCTGCTTTCTTTCCTCTAGCTTCTATTCCAAGGTCCCCATAACTTCTGCAAACTCCTCCACCTCCTTATTTTTGCAAATATCTTCAAATTCATCTTCCTGATGGAAGTAGTCTACCAACTCCTGTCTTTTCCTGCTTGAATGGATGTAACCTTCAGGATCATAGTGTGTTCTAGATGCATGCTGAAACAAGTTGTATTCATCCACCAACTTCTTGTCAATGGCCTCATATGCCCTGGTTGATACAATTTTAAAATCCTGAAACTGAAGTGTGCTAGGGAGGAAAACTTGCTTGTGTGCTCCTCCGAAATATTTGGCATTAGACACACTTAACTGCCTTACAATTTCCAAGAAGGTAATCCTATCTGGTGCAGGCTTTTGTAGCACATATGGATAACCCTCAAATCCATAGCATCGAATAAAAGTGAAATTTTGGCACGAGTACCAATCACCCCAGTTGTGATTGACCTTTGGATTTTGGTGCTCGTGAGGCCTAAGAAACTTCTTGACCTCCTCAGAAAATGATCCTTGTCGAGGCTCACCAAAAAGCAAGAAAATTGGTTTGACAAAGAATTCCTCAAATTTGAGGTAATGGAAATTCATAAATCTGTAATCCCAAAGGGAAACCCATAATTGCACTGGTTGCTCCTTTCCATCCTTCCCAACTGTATTTACATTCAATTCTTCTGGCCACAACCCTCTAAGTTTCCCATAAAATAAAACAATATGCATCAACAATAAATAGTGCTTGAAATATTTATCTGGATTATCCTTCAGGTTTAGGAAACCTTCATGCAATCTGTCTACCAGGTATGAAGCGAAGTCAAAAACCCTAGGCTCATGCCTCTGAACTTCTACTGCTAGAACCAGCGGTCCTATGTTTGCCACAACAGGACCTTCAACTCCTCCCACCTAACCACACGCCATATATGTATATTGCAAATACTTCTTGAAAATAGTCATGTCATAAGGAGGACCATCTTCCTTTGTTAGTCTCCCCTTCTCTGCTTTGTGGACAGCGAGATTCCAGCCCTGGTATGTAGTGTCCATCTTCCTGTACTCCTCTTCCAAATCTACAAAAGACAAAGGCACATCCACCTCCAAATCTACTGCAAAAACTTCCTGAATTGTAGCCTTTGCAAAGTGCACTACAGCAGTCCCATCAGGCAACATAATGTATTGCTTGCTTGCATCATAATGTCTTACTAAAAGCTTCAACAAATCAATATTCACAAACACATTGGGTGCTACAAGTTTTCCTAGACCAGTTTTCCATGGGTTTGAAATTGGCATGGGCTCATCCCTGCATAAATAATGGAAAAGGAACAACTCGTGCCCTCGCACTATGGTAAATACATCTCCAATCTCTTTGTATCTATCCTCCAACTGGTCGCGGATAGGCAAATTTACCTTAGCTCTGCGTGACCTAGCTCCTGGAGATCCCATTTGGTCTATCAGGTCCTGATTTAACTTTCTTCAGACCTCATTGACCTCACCCTTTGTTTTCTTTGTCGTGGTACTGGATATTTCGGCAACCTTTCGCTTCCCTTTTGAGCTTGACCCCTCCATCTCTGCAAGTTCTTTCACTCTATGCTCAGTAACTCAGAAATTTTCTCAATAGGCACTTGATATCTGTCTGCAATAACTTCGAGAGAAAAGCTGCTCTGCAATACTGGTTATATGTCCCAAGGAGTCCAATCTTGCCATTGATTATTGCAAATCTTGATGGATTTGCTTCGTGCAGCAACCGATCTACTCAATTGATGCATTTAATGGAAACCATTTTGTCAATTCTTCTTCATCAAGATGTCCAACGGCTAATCGGCGAGACTCCTCCTGATGATTCAAATGTTTGGCACCAGTTGTTATGACTTTTTTGCTTTTAGCTTTTTAATCAGCACAAGCTATCCCGACCCACTTATCGAGTCTTGGGATATCAATTTTTTCTTTATCCCGATGGTTCATTTCATCTCGATGGGCATCACTTCAGTCTCAGCTTTGCCTTTTGTTTCAATGCTCCATCGACACAACTCTCCCCGATGCATTCGCCTTTGGTTTCCTTTTATTTAACTCATCGGGTGTCGGCATAGTTTATTTCATGTCCCTCCGATGCCTTGATGATCTCAATATTCCAATCCGCATTCTAACTAAGACCACCACGTTATCGGCATAACTTATCCCGAGGAACTCCTCGCACTTACCATTTGCCTAAATGGTCCTATCGGGTTTCGGCATAACATAAAAGTTCTTCTGATGTCCTGATGAATCCTCATTAGATGCTTTCATTATCGGTATAACTCACACCGATGCCCCCGCAAGTGCTTCTATCTTCATCGGGGGTCGGAATAGCCTTTTTCTATTCCTCCTGAAGTCCCGATGAGTTCCTGATGCCCTTTTGTGTTTTATGCTTCCGAGTTTGTTTTATCGGTATAGGTAATATTGATAGATCCGCTATCCGATTCTCCATGTCATCGGGGATCAGTCTAGCTATTTTTGCACTACTCTGATATGGTTCTTTTTTCCGATGGGCTCACCTTCGGTTTCCTTTAGTCATCGGGTATTGGGATAAAACCTTCTCCTTCCTTCTGATCTCCCGATACTATATGATAAGCCTTGCCATACCATTATAAGTTATACCGATGGTTTCATAGGTTATCGGTATAGCAATTTCTTTGCTTGGCCGATAAGCCAATACAAACCGATAGAAAACAACCGCCTAGTACTTCGTCGAAACAAGCTATCTCGATGGAATGACCTTTCCAAGAGTGTGCACCGTGTTGAGTATTTTTTTAAGTGCTCCAATGAGTCTGCGCTTTGTTTCATCGGTATAAGTGATGTCAATAATCCTCCTTTGGCTTGCCAATGCGGTTTCATCGGAACTGCTTATGCCGATAAGTTAAATTTTGCAATTTAGCACAAATGAGCCATCCATCCTGTAAATTGATGATCCCCACTTTTCCCACAAGGTCTGAAACATACTAGAAGACAATCCTTGATCACACCATGATGACTCCTCTGTTGCTTCATAATGGATTCCTTGTGCAGTCTATACTTAGTGCATGCCCTCAGTGTGCCCAAGTGATACCTTGACATTCCTGAAACAGCTGATCCTTAGAGAACTTTACTTGTGCTAATAAGGTTCTTGCACATGCAAACCAGTAATAAATGCTCATATGATAAAAGAAAAAGGCCTCTATGTAGCATAAAATATTTTGTAAAAATATGTACTAACAACTTCTTCCGCTATGGTTCCCCGTCGGCTGTCATGATGTCCAGATGCATCCAGTAAAAGATGGGGGATCTATATGGCTCTAGCCTGGCTAACAGTTGCAAGTCGCCCCTCTTCTCATGTGGAACTCATGTGCGAACGGCATCCAAGAACATGGTGATGGCATGATGCGACATATAAAAAACCAGTGTTGTAGCCCTAGATATTCACGGATGCGTTTTGAAAGAAATGTTGCCCAATTGAAGACCATGCCATTCCGCAACCCATTCATCAAATGCAGCATCCACAAGGAGATGTCTGGCCCCCAACTGGCTCCTGTCAGTCTGCTTTTGATGATGCCCATGATGCATCGCCACTCTGTATTGGCCAGAAATGTCTGTTTCACCCTGCGGCTATTGCCAAACTTCCATATGTTGTCCTATTCGCCTTGTGTCAAGTCCCCTCGACAAACCAGTGGAACCAATTGTTTCTTTTGTTCTAATGTCATTTTTCTTTTAATGATAGGGATGCCCTGGTTAGGAATTCCAAAAATTCTGGCGAACTCAAGGGTGGAATAAGAAATGGTGAGGTGACATCCCCCATACTGTACCATACACCTGTGTGTATGCCAATCATATCCAGCCACCATCTCCTTTAGCACAAACTCAAATTCCTTAATGTTGAAAACTGGCATGGTCAAAATGTGGTCGACCCCTACCCTCTTCAGATTCATTTTGATGATATTGGTGTCATTCGTCTCGTCCCACCACGTCCTGCAATCGCTGCCATTCAACCCCTCCCATGTCAAGGACTGCATAGTTACAGGCTCGTCTCTCTGCACATGCTCCCGCACCTTCTTCCCTTTGTTGCTCCCTAGTGTGGCCATGTTCCCAAGGAAAATGACTGTGCCTTTGTCACCGGGGTTTCCAAAACTCAGCCTCGGCATATCTAAATCAAGTTTTATACAACCAAATTGCTTGTCCAATTCACCCACCGAATCTACACTATCGTTGTCAAAGTCGTTAGTCCAACTGTTCCTGCAACCCACTGAATTCTACCAATTGTTAGTGGTATACAAATTTTTTTCCTGTTTCTTGCCATCCATCCAAATCCTCCTGAATTCTTCCTTGTCTCCACTATACGGAATTCTATAGCGCCTTAATTCCATACGGATTTCAATAACTTTTTCCCCTAACCACTCTCGCCATGTACAGATTACCGTACGGATTTGGTTGCCGTGTTATGGTATGGATTTTCACGGTCGTCGTACAAATTTCCTTCATGTTGTGGTTCATGTGTCACTTCCAATTCCGTATGGCCACAGTACGGGCTTTTGTATGCAATTTCCGTATGGTATCCGTACGCCGCCACCTCTGTGCAATCTCCATATGGACTTCAATTAGCTGCAATTTTCATACCGTCGTTCTTTCCCATATGTGCAACCTCTATACACCGCCTGTGTGGACATTCGTCTCCTGCAATTTCCGTACGATCAGTTGTGATTTCCGTACCGTCGTTCTTTCCCCTATGTGCAACCCTCGTACACCCTCCGTACAGACTTTCGTCTACTGCAATTTCTGTACTATTACCGTACGGATTTCCTCTTGCAATTTCCGTATAGTGCCTATCTCTCCCTTCCACACAAATTTTGTCTTCTGGTGTGATGAAATTGGCCACTTGAGACAATTTGTAGAGTTTTCTCACTTTTACGGTTGAGGCGAAATTCAGTAATTTTTTATAAAATAATCTTTTTTTCACCATCATTAATTTTTCGTTTTCTATTTTCATAATTTCTACCTTTTGTTTTAATTTTTTAATTACTTCCAACCTTTTCCTTTTAATTTTTAAGTCATGCCTTGCTTTTTCTATTTTTAGTACTCTGCTTTTAAAATATCATTTTAATTTTTGAACTTGGCAACTTCTTTTAAATTGTAATCCTCGTACCTTTAGGTGGCTACGGTACTGGGTTACTTGCCTCCCCCGACTACTTGTTTTATTGCTTGGCTATACCTCGGCGAGTCCACCTTTATTCTCTGCATGACCGCCTTCTTTTGCTTACGCAACTTAGCTTTTTGTGCCACCAATCTCAGTCTCTTTCCCGCCTTTACTTTATTGCTAATTCCTTTCTTCACTTTTCTTCTTGGCCTTTTAGCATCAGTTTCATCATCAGAATCCTCCATTTTCCTCTTTACCCCGATGGGATCCTCCTGGGGTCGAACTTTGATCTTTGAGTCGTGAAGCCATGTGCACACATGCGGCAGTCTCCTGTAACATTCCTTAGGACAACATGTGCCTACATATTCCAGGTCTCATATTTTATTTACCAACAGTGCCGGTACCACCCCTTTATATCTCCCATCTATGTACCACCCTCCATGTTGTTGGTACTAGGTTACTTTTTCGCCATCCACCTGTGGTGGGCCCGCGGGGTTGGGGACTACCCGGTAAAGGGCATTAGGGCCTGCTTCCTACTCGCCCGGTTGCAGAGCTATCACTAACAAGTCTTCAGCCTTCAAGACCATCTTCAAACAGGGACCTAGTGGTGCCCCGTATTCCTTTAGGTCAATTTCTTCCTCCAGGTCTGCAGGTTCCCCTTCCTTATTTGCATTATCGGCTTTCCTCTTGGCTTCGGCTTCTTCATCGATATCATATGCTACATACCCCTCTTGAAGGCCTTCATATGGAGCCCTCTTCCTCCAATAGCCTGAGATCCATACCCACACAATCAGGTCCCCAAAGTATGCATTTGTTAGGTGTTTATGGATCCTCGGAATCGAAACACCTTCCACCCGCTTCGGTACGAGTCGCTCCTCCATGAATGTGAGCGGTTTCGCCCAATCTTCATCTCGGCGATAGGGCTCTGCTTTCACCACCGGGTCTTCTTCCACTTCCCTACCCTACCCGATGGTCCAATCTCCCCTTGTGGCATATCCCAGCATGTTGATCACTATTTGTTGTGACCATTTCACACATCGCCGCATCAGGATGGGGACCCCCTCTTCTTTTTGGGTTTTGCTTTCTCTTAGTTGGGTTTTTCTTTGCTTGCTAGATGTTTTGAGTGAGTTAGTGGTCGCCTAGGCTGGGTAGGTTAGGGCTTCCTTCGCAAAGCTCACCTAGGGTTTCTTTCAAAGCCAAATTTGACCTAGGCTTGGGAAAGTCATGTGTTGTCTGCCTTAAACCCTGATGTAATCTTAGAGGGATCTCAGCTTTGAGGAGATGAAAATGTATGGATTGTATAGAATAGTTAAAAGGTTTGAGTCAGGATAGGTCAGGGTTGTTGGTTTTTGGGTCAAAGTCTTGTCTTCTGTCGAGTCGGAGTCGATTCAATGGGGCCAATAAGCAAATGATAGACTTGAATGACAAAGAGAAGATTCAAGGAGATGAATTTAAGGCATGATGGGTGGAAAAGGTCAAGAAACTTGGGCTAGACATGCATTTCGCTCCTGACCCTTCCAAAGGGTCCAAAGCGAAATTTCACCAAGGACCCAAGATTTCACCTAAGTCAAAGAGTGGTTGAGCGAATTGGCAAGGATATGGAAGGATATGCATCAAGGGGTGAATCTAGGGCAAAGTCAAGTCAATGTCAAGGGGAACCATGCCAAGAATAGGAATTTTGCTCCTGACGCTTCCAAAGGGTCCAGAGCGAATTCCTTTACAAGACACTCCACCTTGACCCAAATGAGGAGCTAGCCCATTCCCAGGCTGGAGTGAAGGTAAAACCCTTGTTTGAGTGAAGAAATGTGGAAAATGAAGATAGGATTTGAGCTCAAGGAAGAATTTCGCTCCTGACCCTTCCAAAGGGTCCAGAGCGAAATTCATATAAGACCTTATTTCTTCACAAAATCTTGAACTAGATACCAACTTGAGGAGCAAATTCACTTGATCATGATGGAAGGAAGCCTAACAATGTTTGTCCAAGGCATGAGAAGGAGAAAGAAAGTGAGAAATTAGCTCAAAATGAGAATTTCGCTCTAGATTTCGCTCCTGACCCTTCCAAAGGGTCCAGAGCGAAATTTCCATATCCTCTACTTTTCTCTTTGACATGACCAAATTTGTAGCTCCTAAGGCATGGTTTGAAGGACTTTGATGCATATTAACCTTTGAAGGAAGGTTTGAGGCGATGAAACCGTGAAAATCAACCTAGAATGAGAATTTCGCTCCTAACCCTTCCAAAGGGTCCAGAGCGAAATCCTCATTTGACCCTCTATTTTGCCTCAGGCATTGAAAAGTAAAGATTTTGAGCTAAGTGGATGGCAAATGGACTTGATGGTGGTAAGGGGAGGTGAGTTTGATCAAACTTGAAGGCAAATTGAGGGAATGGAGTGTGAAATCAAGCCTAAAACTAGAATTTCACTCCTGACCCTTCCAAAGGGTCGAGAGCGAAATTCTTAGAAGACACCTATTTCTTCCTTGATTAGACCAAGATCTTAGTTTCTAAGGCATGTTAGGAAGGTTTTGACATGTTCTTGCCTTAGGAAGTGATTGAAAGCATTGAAAAGTGAGGATTTTGTCCAAGCTTGTGAATTTCTCCTGACCCTTACAAAGGGTCCACAGCGAAATTCTCCATAAACCTCATTTTCTCCATTGTTTAGGCCAATACTTTAGCTCCTTGGGCATTTGGAAGTGGATTAACATGTTTTTGCCTCAGGGAGTGACTAAAAGTGAAGGAGTGAAGGATTCAAGCCTAAAATTAGAATTTCGCTCCTGACCCTTCTAAAGGGTCCAGAGCGAAATTCTTGAAAACACCTTTTTTTCCTTAGATGACGTCAAGACCTTGGTTCCTATGGCGTGGATGCAAGTGGAGTGGTCTATACTTGCCTTGCAAAGAAGTTTGGAGTTGAAGAGATGAAGAGTCAAGCCTAAAACTAGAATTTCGTTCCTGACCCTTCCAAAGGGTCCAGAGCGAAATTCCAAAAATCTACCTTTTTCTCTCAATTTTGTGTCAAGCCAAGTGTGGATCAGGGTGAATTAAGATTGAAGATGTCCTTAAGCATGGCTTTGAGTTGCTTGTGATCACCAAATGTGAAGGAATTGAGCTAAAACTAGAATTTCGCTCCTGACCCTTCCAAAGGGTCCAGAGCGAAATTCTTGAGAACACCTATTTTCCCCTTGGAGAAGGTCAAATCCTTGGTTTTTATGGCGTGGATAGGAGTGGAGTGATGTGTCCTTGCCTTTTGAGGTGGATTGAAGTTGAAAAAATGAAGAAATGAGCTCAAGGACATGGATTTCGCTCCTGACCCTTCTAAAGCGTCCCAACAGAAATTCCTAAAACCTATTCTTTCTTCCAAATTTTGTGTCAACACAAACCTTGATCAAGGTGAAATCAGTTTGGAGATACTCTAGGCATGCCCTTGAATGGATTGTGGCCACCAAGAATGAGGATTTTGATCTAAAACATGGATTTCGCTCCTGACCCTTCAAGACAGTCCATAGCGAAATCCTAAATAGGTCTTGTCCCTGGCCATAGTTTTGAACGAATTTCCCCTTTCAGAGCTTTTTTGAGGTCAAACAAGTGTTGTCTTCATAAGAAAGGGATCCAAAGGTGACAATCAAAGGAAACGAGGGATAAAAAAATGAAGCTAAGTGAAAGAAAAGAAGCAAGACATGAATTTCGCTCCCGAACCTTCCAAAGGGTCCAGAGCGAAATTCTCAAGATCACATAATTTACTCATAATGGAGGCTAAAATATGAATCCCTAGGCTTTGGAAGAGCTAAGACTAGTATATGCTTGCCTTGGAAAGCAATTTGGAGTAAAAATAAATGATACAATTTGGACCTAATCACAAAAATCGCTCCTGACCCTTCCAGAGGGTCCAAGGTGAAGTCCTTTGAAATCCACATTTTTCACCTTGTTTGAATGCAAATTGCAAGTTCATAATGGCAAGAACATTAGAGGATAAGGATCAACATGGTGAAAGGATGAAAAAAAGGAGAAAAGTGGCAAACATTAAAGAAACTTCAATATCTCCTAGACTTGCCTATGCCTCTTCAAGAGATTCACAAGCAAAGTCACATTCAAGACACATTTTTCCTCTCCTAATTCGCTAATCAAACCTCATTTGGAATAAATATGCAAATCCGCCTTGATTAAACACTTGTTCAAATGGGCTAAAATTGATCTTTGAGCCTTAAAATTCAAAAAATTCACTCTTTGCCGCCTAATTATTTTTTTTTTAAAGCCTTATTGCTAGGTCGGCCACCTTGGAGATGAATTTTTAAATTATATTTGTTTACTTAAGAGGTCGGCCTCTTTGAAAAAGGATGAAAGCGCCATATAAAGGAAAGTAGGTTTTCAAGCATTAATCATTCATTCATACTTTCTTCATAAGGGAACTTTAGGAGCAGAATTGGAAGAGCGAATCGCACTAGGAAGGCGAATTTCTCATCTAAGAAGGCTGGTCAAGGACTGAATCTACAAAGGCGAGCCTGAGGTGCAGACCTGAAACTTTTGAAACCCTTTGAATATCACTTGGAAGGAAGGCGAATCCAGCAGCAATCTCCATTTTTTTTATCCATCTTTTAGGATTGATAATTAGAAATCAGGGATAAGGTATGTACAATCTGATTTTTTGAAGAGGTGTCGAAGATCTGATTCAAATTTATATGTCAATCTTTTTAAGGTTAGGTCTTCAATAATCTAGTTTGACTCGTAGGTGATGTAAATTTGAAAATTCATACTTTTAAGGGTTTATCATTTTATTTTCAAATTAAAGCTCAATTGTTTCTTTAAGAGATCTCAAGTCACCTATCTAAGGTACTATACCTAAACCTAACTTAAGCCTTTTTGTAGGTAGCAAATGGCGACCCCCAAGGCAAGTGGATCTGCTACCCGGCAGGCTCTCATTAAAGAAGATCAAAAGAATGACGATTTGGACACAAGGATCATGTCCAAATGGAGCAGTATTGGCGACACCAACTTAGGGAACTTCAATGTGAAGAAGTTTCGAGAAGCACCCTACATCAGCAAGCCCTCACCCATAGCTAAGAAGATAATTGAGAGTGGCATCATCAAGGCCGTAGGCTTCCCTCCCGCAGTCAGATGTCATGAGCTAATGATTGAATGTGACAGGCACTATGATTCACGTTCAAGGACAATCGTAGCCAAGGATGGAACTGTCCTTGCCTATATTTCAGAAGAAGCTATAAGTGAAGCTTTTCATCTTCCGGAGCCGAGAAATATGATCTACAACAGCTTAGAAGGAGCTAAGTCTGTCTACGAGGATGACCCTAATACCTGTCTAAACTTCATCAATAAGAATTGGTTACTAAAGAGTAGTCCTCGCTTGAATAAGATACCTAATACGCCTCACAAAATTGATTTCCAAGAGGAATTCAGAGACTTGATAACCATGCTCAATCGGGTTATAGGAGCCTCTCAAGCCTTCTTTTTTGACAAGTGGATGTTCTTCTTTATATAGTTGATTGTTCAAGGAAAAGGAATGTTCACTTGGGCCAGAATTATTAGCAACAACCTAGATGTGCGGTTGAGGAGGCTAGTCCCTACTAAGTCATTCCACATGAGTTCATATGTTATATATTCTTTCGTCATAAGTTTTGAGTATGCAGGGCTACCACATAGAGGAGTTGTTGGAAGAGGGACAAGAGAGATAAGAGTATGTGATTCTTATGCTCAATTGCATCACCCACCTAAGAATTACTACAAGCTAGTCAATGACACCTTCACAATGTATATCGCTAGGACGTTGCAAGGAGGGATTCACCAACGACTATCTCCAGAAGCATAGGAGTTCGTGAAGAAACATGGTGCATGGTTCATTCAATTTCCAAAATTCACCTACATCAGGGTCCATGGATATCCTTCACCTCCTTATACGTTGTCAAGACATCCTACGGATAGAATAATATTACTTGAAGTGACTAGACAATTGGCGGCTTGTGCTAAAGTATCAAGACATAAGCATGGGAATGGTATCCCCATACCTATTTCACTGGGAAATTCAATTGAAGTGTGTCCTAATTCTCAAGCAGCCAAAGATGCAGAACAGGAACTATCTCTATATTCATTCACATCCTTTACCTCGGAAGAGAATTTTGATCCTCATGGTCATATGGAAGAGACAGTTGGGAAGAAGTACAAACATGTTTTTCAAGTAGAGGACTTCTGGATGAATGTTCAGGATGATGTGGAGGTGAAAAGAAAGATGCATTCTAGATTACCCTTGGATCTTATTAGGAAATGTAAAGTTTATAGAGTAGCCGATCAAGCACAAGACAGTGGTAGATATCTCCAATCATCTTATGAGAAGGAAGACAAAGAAGTGAAGATAGATTGGAATGAGCAGGAAGGTGCAGACTTAAGAGCATTGATGGACCCAGTTTTGAGTTGCACTCGCAGATGGGTAGATGTCTAGCATTAAAAATTGAAGGACCAGAATATAGCCATGACATTCAGCCTAAAAGCAAGAATAGAAGAAGGAGAAGCAAGTGTAAGTGAGAACACTTCTCATTCCAAGGGGTCAAAGAGAAAGGAAGGACCTAAAGAGAGAGAACCATCCAAGAAGAAACAAAAGGTGAATCCTGATCGTCCATCGAATACTTCTTCTAGACATGAAAAGGAGATAAGTTAAGGAGAGGATCAAAGAGAGATAGTGTATGAAGTTGATGAGTCTATGGAATCCACTATGCAGAATGATAAACAAGGCAAAGGACGAACACCTTATCACTCATCAAGTCAGTCTCTTCCTCTCCAAGTTGGTGCTAATGAGCAACGAGAAGAAAAGAATGATGATGAAGCAACATCTTCTTTCAGAGCTGAGGGGCCTTTGCCTGAGGAAATACAAGTAAAAGAGAGAAAATCTTCCATTCCAGATTGGCTAAAAGAAAGCCTTACGAGGGAAGTTGTGGTTGAAGATGAAGAGCAAGTATTTGATTTAAAAAGTCTCCTAGGAAACTCTCAGGAAGAAATCGAAAAGAAGAAGGCTACAAAGATGTCAAAGGTAATTAGAGATGATGCAGGATCCAAGACGATACAGGTAGCAACACCAACAGTAGACAAGTACGAGGATGAGATTATGGCAGAAGAATATGATTTAGATACATTTGATCTTGGTCCACTTACCTCCGAGTAGGCCATGGAAGAAGCGACCGATTCAGTGAGAGCAGTTAATGATAAACTAAAGGAAGAAATGGAAAAGAATAAAAGGTTAGAAAAGGAGGTTAACGCTTGGAGGAATTATGTTAGCCACCTTAATCAACCATTAAGGCGATAGGATCCGGCAGTTTCACCTTTGCAGGCACTCCCCTCCCTCCTGAGTCAATAAATGAGGCAGAAAAGATGAAGAACTTAGCCCAACTCATGCATACATGGATTGATGAATCCTACAAGGTAGCCATGGAATTTGTAGCAAGAATGATGAAGACAGTCCACAGAGCTATCCAAGTCCTTGAGATCATTCATAATCTAGTAGTGACTGTGGATGCCTTCACTCACACTAGAGATTTGTCATCCCTGTATTACAGGTAGTAAGAAGGACAGCAAGATAGCTTTCACCACAAGAGAAGATAATTGATGGAGGAGCCCATAATCTTCTACAATGGTCAACTTTACTCCAAATGAAGGAAGTTCTATTCAAGGACATCAATAGTAGATGCACCGGAGTGGAGGATACTATCCATCCTATTCAGGATAAGATATTTGATGTATTATGTACAATCCTTGACAGAAGGATAGAGATCGAAATAGATGTGGATGTCCATGAATTGGAAGATAGGATCAAGGTTATTTTTTGCAAAGAGGAGAACATGATCACAGAAAAGCAGTGAGATTAGATGTATGCTACTATGTTCTCGATCGAGAAAACAAAAGAACTAGAACACGGGTGGGAGACGACCCTTCTTGAAGCTTTTGATCAGGTCCTTTACTTGGAAGAGCGGATGAAGAACCTGAATGAGATTCCCATTGCTCAAATCGAGGGGATTACGTCCAGATTCATTGAATATGCCAAAAAAGAACATAGAAAAGGGAGCAAAATTCTAGACGAAAAGTTGTTATGAAATGATGTGGCAATTCAATTCCTATTGGGCTATGTTTCCTCGTTATTTGTGCCAATTTCTATTCGCTAGGTTATGATAATGCTTATCTGATTAGGGTGATTTTTGTGGCAAACCCTAATTAGGGTTTAGATGTCAAAATCTCAGCCTTTGATCTTCTTTAGATCCAAGTCGTTCATTGTATTTGAGAGTGTTATATAAGCCCTCATTCAATACATTTTAAAGAGTTGGAGAAAAGAGAGAAGAATAATAAGATTGTTAGCAGCAGAGATACAAGTAGTGAAGAGAGAAAGTTGAACAATTGTTGTTATATTTTGCTATGAGATCAATGAAATATTGAAGTTATGGTGTTTTATTGCAATCTTTGTGGCTTTTCACATGGTTGTTTATCTTCTTGAATCACTCTTAGTGGAGATAGTACTCAGATTTTAGAATTAGCTTGACTGATAAAATGTTGTGTTTGATCTTTTGGTAAATCTCATAGTCCAAACCATTACCGATTGTAAGCGTGCCCTGTGTGGTCAACTGGAGATATTGAAATTGTTTAGAGTTCAATCATTATTTGAATACCGATATGTATCTAATTAACAGGGTCTATGTTCATTAATGATTCGAAAATCCTTGAATTCCCTTAGAAGATCGCACCGATTCCAGAAGAGTTGTTGTTTTATGGCAATACTGAAATTGTTAGAGTTTCACCAAGATCACTCTCCATTTAGTCATTCTTAGGTCTAGTTTTATATAGCCCTTTCGAACCAAATATCTTTTGCCTTTTTTGAAACATCAGTTAGTATTAGGAAAATCCAGTTTCCTCATTGAAAAGTAATTCCAAGAACAAGCTTTCTTTGAAAGTACGTAAGGCCCCTTGATGAAATAGCAAACACAATAACCACTAGTGCTTATCCACAAGTAGAGAACCTACATATCAAAACCTTGGAGCTGCTCCGATTGATCCTTCTGCGAAATCTTCAGCATTTGGAGAAGCTTTATTTAAGAGAGGATAAGGTACCTTTCGGTATTTTATTCTGGGTTTGGTCGTGTACAAAAGACACATCAACACTATCACAGGTTTGTTTCGTTCTCTGTAAACTTTTAGTTTCGAACTCTTCACCAGGTCTCTGATTGGGTTGTCGTCCGAGGTAGTTAGCTTTACTGCTTTGTTCTTCCTGAACTCCCTGATCTTATAGGGTCTAAGCCAACGAACTTTGAACTTCCCTGGTCGCAATTCGTTACGCCCATTATACTTCAAAACCAACTGCCCAGGTCGAAAGTTCACCTGTCATAGGTTCTTGTCATGCCAGAACTTCTGCCGCCGTTGTGCTACGTTCGTTGCCCATTGTACCATTACACTTCGTTCGTCCAATTTCACCAAGTTGTCAAGCCTTGCACTCAGACTTTCTTCATCACCAAGTCTATTGTCCACCGCCACCTGTAGGCTTGATATGGTGTACTCCACAAGTACCATAGCCTTCTGTTGGTACATGAGCTAGAACAGGGTATGCCTTGTAGTGAGTTTGTAGGTCGTGCGGTAAGCCCACAGTATTGTCGGCAACCTTTCTTCCTAATCCTCCTGCTCCATCCTACACGACTTATAGATTATTGACACTAGTACCTTGTTAGTTGCCTTTGCTTGTTCGTTTGCTCGGGATAGTACGAGCTAGAGGGATTCTGGAAAATTTTTAACTCAACGGTCATCGTATGGATTACTTGGTTGACAAAACGCACTCCCTGATCACTGGTGATTTGAAGGGGTATCCCATACCTGGTGAAAATATGTTCATACAAGAACCGTGTCGTACTAAGAGCAGTGTTATCTGGTAGGGCTCTCGCTTCTGCCCACTTGGAGAGGTACTCTGTAGCCACCACTATATATTTGCACCTATGCATACTGCTTGGCTTCAATGGTCCCACAAAATCCAGACACCACCTTTCAAATAGCTCCTACGACTAGGAGGGGAAGAGGGGCATGAAGTCTCACTTGAGTGGTTACCCTGCATGTTGGCAAGTGTCACACCTGACCACCCACTCTCGAGCATCAATGTGTAGAGTTGGCCACCACAGACCAGCCAGAAGTACTTTCCGTGTGGTTGCATCCGGTCCCATGTATCCCCCTGCTAATCCGTCATGTGCTTCCTTCAAGACACTGGGGATTTCCTCCCCCATTATACATCTCCTCAAGATTTGATCAGGTCCAATTTTATACAAAAGACCATTGATCAGTTGAAAGGTCTTACTCTTCAGTGCCAGTTTCCGTTATTCCCCCGACGACATCTCCTGCGAAAATGTGGAAGTAGACAGGTACTGGCCGATTTTCTCATACCACAATGGTAGCACTGCAATCTAGAACAAGTGCGCATCTGAAAAGTCTTCATTTACCCCTTCGGTCGACTCCCCTGACCTGATCCGTGACAGTTGATCGGCTATCACATGGGACTTTCCTGGCTGCACGATAATGGTGAAGGTGAATTCTTACAAAAGTAGCAGACATCTACTTACCCGACCCTGGATGATTGATTTATTTACCAAGTACATCAGTGCCTGGTGGTCCACGTAAAACGTAAACGGGGTAGCCTGCAAATAGTGGCGAAACTTTTGTACGGCGTACACCATCCCCAATCCCTCCCTCTCCATTGTACTCTAGTTTTGTTCGGCCCTCGACAATAGTTGGCTGGCGAAGAAGATGGGATGATCCAATCCCTGCATCCCCACTTGTGCGAGGGTCGCGCCAATGGCGAAGTTGGAGGCATCCACGTGTACATGAAACTCTTTATTCCAATCCGGGTACACTGGGATCGGTGCACTTACCAGCCGGTTCTTCAATTCCCTGAAGGCTCCTTCCTGCTCCGTACCCCATACGAACGGCAACTTGTGCAAAGCCCTTGATGAATCCCCGGTAGTAGCTAGCGTTGCCTGGGAATGACTTCACCCCTGTTACATCCATCGGACTCTCCATATTGATAATCACTCCTACATTGTCTGGGTCTGTCTTTAGTCCTTCCTTACAAACAATGTGGCCGAGGAGCTTTCCCTGCGACACCATGAACCTACACTTCTTCGGGTTGAGAGCTAGCCTGGCTCTCGGGCACCTCTCCATACATTCTTCAAGTGCCTTCAAATGAGTATCCTGGTCACTGAAAATAGACCAGTCATCCACGAACGCCTTGAAATTCCCTACTGACATTTTGTCAAAGATGTGTAGAATTATTCTCTAGAAAGGTTGTCAGTGCATTACACACCTCGAAGGGCATGCGATTATAGGCCTACACCCCATCTTCCACCACGAAGGTGGTCTTTAGCTTATCTTCTTCCGCAATACTTATCTGATTGTACCCAGAGAACCCATCCAGAAACGTGTATATCTAGTGCCTAGCTACTTCTTCCAAGATGTTGTCCGTGAATGGAATTGGAAACGGATCTTTGATTGTTACTGCATTTAGACAACTGAAATCCACACATATCCTTATTTGGTTGGCCTCCTTCTTGAGGGAAATAACGATTGGGGAGACCCAGTCACTTGTCTCCACCTTGAATATGATCCCAGCCTCCAACATTTTGTTGATTTCCATATTCACTTTGGCGGCATAGTTCTTTTCATCCTCTACGGCCTCCTCTATACGGGTGGGGCTCCTGGTACGAGGGGTATGCGATGTACGCACAACTCCGGAGGCATCCCCCTCAGGTCCTTGTACGTCCAGGCAAAGACGTCATTGTACTCGAGGAATATCCTGAAAGTCGCCGCCTTTAGTACGAGGTTCCAATCATCCCCTACGAGTATCACCTTTGGGTCCTCGTCCTTGCCTAGATTTACTTTTTTCACATTAGTTTCCTCGTACTTGATAGTTTTATCCCGTTCAAACCGGTGGGCCGGTGTGTCATCAACTCGTGCCACCCCTTCCAGGTACCTACCATACTCCGGAGGGAATGACAGCTCTTCTATACTGCCACTTGATTCCCCAATCTCGCATATCTAAAACATGTGACGCTCCGGATGGAGTACCTCGTAGTCCCCCATTTGCCAATGGAAGAGTCCAGACAATGAACTAGTTTCATCTTCAGATCGTCCGTCCAATTCCAGCACTCCCTCCTTGTTGGGTTCCATCCCTCCTCTGTCTCCTTCGGAACCCCACTCCCATCTGTTTGAGTCATCTGAGTCGGAGTCGGACGATGCAAGCTCTTCAGTAATGGGACAACTTGGTGGATAAAATCAAGTCTAGGATTAACACTTGGAAAGGAAAATGGCTTTCTTCTGCGGGAAGGGCAACCTTGGTTAGATCGGTCCTGTCAGCAATGCCCGTTTACCAACTCTCCTGTCAACATCTATCTTCTTCCAAACTTGCCGAGCTCAACGAGCATCTCAAGACTTTCTTTTGGCAAGGTGCTAAAGACAACCGTAAAATATCACTCATATCCTGGGATAAGATATGCAAACCCAAAGAAGAAGGAGGAGTTGGCATTAAAAACCTTCGTGATCGGGGCAAAGCCTTGGGTGCCAAGCTGGTCTGGAGATTGTTCAGAACCCCCCACCTCAAATGGGCTCGACTGTTGCACCACAAATACCTTAATGGAGGGGATCCTATCCAAATCTTCAGAGAAATCAACCCTCCCAGAGGGTCCTGACTATGGAATTTCATGCTAGACTGCAGGAGGATTATCTCTGACAAACTTACTTGGAACTTGGGGTCCGAGGATAAACCCCTTTTCTGGTCTGATTCATGGGGAGGGTACAAGGCAATTGAAAATATCCATGACTTCGGTGCCACTCATATCCTTCTTGAATCACATAGAGGACCCCTGTTAAACAACTATATCTCCCCTTCAGAGGAAGGGGCTAGATGGCAGTGGATCGAGAAGGAAGATGAGGATATCCCGGAAAGGGATAAACAAAAACTTATGGCAATTCTCAAATCAAGGAACATAGTCTTAGGTCATAACGAGGACAAGCTCGTATGGGATGGCTCCTTAAGAGGGGAATACAACTCCGAGGATGGGTACTCTCATATCTCCAAAGTGTTTATAAGACCTATGACTGAGCTTCCCTTGAAACTTTGTTGGGATAGATACTGTCTGCCTAAGGCAGGCATCTTCTCCTCGCTTGCAATTCAAAACAAGCTCCTAACTGCAGACAAATTTAGGAGAATGGGGTATGAGGGCCCTAGTAGATGCCCTCTTTGCGAGGCAGATGAGGAAGACACCAATCATATCCTCCTTAACTGCCCCTTTGCTCACCAATGTTGGATCTGGTTCACCAACAAACTTGAATGGTCTGCAGCCTTCCCCCATACCATCTTAGGAATGCTCAAGGCTTGGCCTCTCCTCAGGCGTGGCTGTCTCTTTGAAGGTTTATGGATAGCTCTCCCTTCTTCCATAATGTGGGAACTATGGAAGGAGAAAAATAGATGTCTCTTTAAGAATGAAAGACTAGAGGTTCTCAAAATCATTAATAGGATAGAGTCAGCTATCACTGAGCTCATAAATAACCGACTTTCATCAGGTTCATTGAAGAACGCCTCTATAACGTATTGGGATGAAAAGATGAAAAAACGTTGGGAGGGCTTATCCTTTCCTCCCTTTGTAGTAGATGGCCCTAATGCAAGTCTTCGATCAAGGGTTGCATGCAGATGGCAGCCCCCAAGCGAAGGTTGGGTGAAGCTAAACTTTGATGGGGCATCCCGTGGCAATCCAGGGCAGGCAGGGATAGGATGTGTTGTTCATAACTAGGAAGGCAAAGAATTAGCAACCCTTGCTTCCCCGGTTGGCATCAATACCAACAATTGGGCGGAATTGTTGGCCCTGGTGGAGGGTCTGCACTTGTGTAGGAATTTAGGAGTGAAAAACTTGGATATTGAAGGAGATTCGGCTATAATTGTCAATGCTCTAAGGAAAGGCAGCATACCTAATTGGAGACTAAACACTTTGTTGTCAAAAGCTCTTGACTTATGCAAAGATTTTGACAAGTTTACAGTCAATCATATTTATAGGGAAGGCAATAAAAGAGCGGATGAGCTGGCCAACATGGGAACCGATGGCATCAAACTCCTCTTTGTGCCACCCTAAGGCCATCCCCTCTTTTGTTTTCTTGTCCTAGTGTTCGTCAGCATGTCTTTCTCTCCATCCCCTTATGTTTCTCCTGCCCAGACTCTAGTTGTCTCGTCCCCCTCTTGTAGACCTTTCCTTGGTCCCTTGCATATATGTATAATCATTCAGACATATATTCATTTAAATCATGCCCATATATTTGTTCTCCCAGACTTTAACTCAGGTAGTCGGGCTTAATCCCTTGATTTGTATATTCATTAATTCACAAATACTCAATCTTATATATAAATACCTCTCCTTCTCACCCATCTAGTCCTTCCATCCTCAAGTCCAAAGAGAGGCTCCTCTTTTTATATTTTGTATATACTTATCTAGAATTTTCATATATAGATACCCACCTAGGTTCAGACATCTATCTTCATAATCAGCCATATATATATATATATAGACATAATCTCACACTCTTGCAGCCCAGGGTCCTCTTAAGAGTTAACGGGGATAGATAAGCACTCACATCCCCGTCGCATGTATTAAGATTCTCTTGACAGTTATATATTTATTTTATATATCTATATATCTATATATATATATATATATATATATATAATGATACATTTTTGGATTCATACATATTCTTATATAAACATCTATATTAAGATGCTGATTTCCTTTTTTCAAATATATATGCATATATATACATATAGGCATATATATACATATTTATATATATATATATATATATATATATATATTTATATATATATATATATATTAGTTTTGTGGAAATCCATAGATCTTTATACTCTCACTTACAGATATTGAGATACATATTTTTATATAAATATATTTATTTTCATCCTTCAATACTTGCGTAATCCTTATTTCATTCATATCTCTCATATATCTATAGGTATATATGTCTTTATACATATTTATATATACTTAGTGTCATACTTTTAAATATATATACATTTATATATTTTTCTAGGTATTTTTACTCTTACCTTTCCATATCTATATACATTTGTTTTAGATTTATATACAGATATTTAGTTATATATATTTATATATATATATATAGAGAGAGAGAGAGAGAGAGAGAGAATCATTTTTACTTTCATATATATATATATATATATATATATATATATTCACTTATTCAGATTTATACCTCTTAGATATAGATGTTTAAGCATATACTTTTTACCACAGGTCGCATTTTCTCCTAATACTTGATTATTCCTAAATTTAGCTTTATGTAGTCTTGTTGCTCCGTTTGGGTAAGCTTTAAGTCTAAGAAGGAGGCAATACCATACATTAATAAGCATAGGTATATAAACGTGCTGGCATATTTCGCATCTAGCTATATGTGGTCATGGATATATAGGTATTATTATTCATGTAGATATTGCCTTCCTCCCTCTAGGACTAAAACTTACCCAGCTATCCTCATCTCTATTTCACTTTTATGATCCCCTATATTTGGTGAGCTGCAGTAGACGTTTGAGACGCAATGGTCGGACATCATACGTCAACCCTCTTTCTCGATCAAATCTTCTTCACGGCTCTATGCAAAGTCGAGGTGATGTTCCATTAGTGATGTGACAGTTGAGGTACCCTTTGCCTGATGGCTTTATGTGGTGGTATTAATTACCTTGATCCTTGAAGATTGCACTCCATACATCGTATCAACCCATTATTTAATTGCTCATTATGAAGCATTAAGACTGCGAGTTCTATTTAGAATGCCCAGTTGGTCCTCCTTGGCATTTCTCAATTAAGCTATGATGGATACCACTCTCAGGCTTCTAGGGTTGAAACCCCAGATGACTTTCGTAGGCGAGATCAAGGATGAGAGAATGAAAGGCATTCTCGTCCAACAAAACCCTCTGATCTCTGGAACGGTTATGAAATTTTTAGGGAAGGAATTCATTATGAATGAGGACCAAACCAAAGCAAACTCGGACATTGCAGCAATGTTTTTAGGCCTCGCAATGCATTTTGAGACAGATAGGGAAATAGTGGTGAAACTATGCAAGAAGGTCTTCATTAAAGATATCCTCGAGGAATTAGAGAGAGTGGTGATCAATATTGATGAGGAACTCACAGCTCCCAAACCTCGGGATTATGATATCCTTATCAGAATGAATAAACCAATTCCTCGCTATCCCATTCTAATCATTGGCGAACCTATTGCCTTCGAAGCTCTTCGCCCTGTTAGAAGCCAAAATCTCCTTTTCCTCTCTTGGATTCTTCTAGTTAAGAAACCTCCTCGTGAGAAATGGCTGATCAACTATTTGGAGGCGGAGAATATCATGGTCATCCCTGATAATATACCAATCTCACGCTCCCCTGTCGGCCCTTCAGCATCAAATCCAGAGAGCTCTAGCTCCAAGCCTCTCCTCAAGCCAAGCAAGAAAGGTTGAAGCTCCTCCGGGACGGCATGCTTCGAGGTTTCTGTTCTGTTATCTCAAAACTCCTTTTTTGTTTTCAAAAGTAACAGAACATTTTCATGTGGATATTTTTACTTAGCTTATAAAACTCCTTGATAGAAATGTCTCATAAATATGTTTATGCTCTGCTAAAACTTTCTCGGTGAACTTCAGATGGTTCTGCCCTTTTGCTACTTCTGAGTTTTTGTTATATTTTGCACATATATAGATATGCAGCCATATATCCATATTTATATATAGATATATGTATATATGCTTATATATTTGCAAAACTGTGGATCTCAATTTATGTTTCTTCTTAGTTATTTACAGTATTTTCGGACTGGGCTCGCTTAGATGGTTCTTTTCATTTCTCTTTAAGCCTCCCATGACATACACTCAGGGCATGATGGGATCTCTATTTAAATCAAATCCTATGATGAATCGTAGCCTATTGCGCTATCTATGTTGGAAGGGCTGAAGCTCCCTTCGGAAGGCAAGCAGCCAGGTCTCTGCATTCGGGGATCTTATGTGTAGTTTTGATCTTTCTCGGTGATATGTCTCTTGTTTTGATCTTTAGAAGTTTCAGGCTATAATGACACTGGGACGCTTTAACTTAGCTTCGAAATTTTGTTAAGTTGTGTTTACGCTTTGCTACATCTTCTTCTCTGTGTATGATCAGTCTCGATTACCTTCAGGCCCTCTATGCCTTTCATAGTCGCAAGCCTTTCATAGTCACAATATATATATATATGTACACATTTATATATGAGGAATATATATAGACATACATCTATATAACCATATGTATATATAGTTATATGTATATATGTTCATATATATTCTTAATTACCTGCCTTTTTTCTCAGACTTTTAAGATATATAGACCTAGATGTATACTTCAATATTCATCTTTCTTTCATATTTAGTCTCTTCCTAGTAATCTCCAGAATAATATTATTAGAATTAGGGTCAATTTGATAAAAAAATTATCTCACTTAAGCTTTCCCATGAAACTCAATTAGGGCTTGGAAGGCTCTTGTTTGAAATATTTTCTTGATGGATGGTAGCACTACACGATTAGAAATATTTATGGAATCTGCCTCGTTAAATTGAGTTTATCTTTTAATCTCCGATGGGCAATCATTGACCACGCATTATGTTTCTGAAGATTTTTTGAGACTAATATCTTGAGTTTTGTATCTTAACAGGGTGACCATCCAGGTAGGTATGATTAATTGTGTAACTTAGATTAGATTAGAAGCTGACCTCTGTTCGGTTTTCTTTTTCCTAACATCCTGGTAAGAAATATTTTAAGATCTTGTGCAGCTTAGGGAGCAGAGCATGCTTAACCCTGTCTTTTCAGGAGTAGAAAGGGTTGCCGCTTACAAGTAGCAGGATCACCCCAAGAGATGGGTAGTCTGCTGCTCAAATTTTCACAAAGGATTCTCACATGCAATCTTCATGACTATTTTGGACAAGATCCCTTTGTGATCTTTTATCTCCATTTGTAACTTAAGTCTTAATATTTTTTCTGATTCTTGAGGGATCTGGGCTAGATCGGAGGTTTTCTTCCCTCTATTCTTTCCTACTGGTGCCCACACTAAATGGAGGTGTAAATGTAACTATTTTTTAATTAATAAAATTCTTTGGCCTCGGCCTCTTATCGATCAAAAAAAAAATATTTAACTTTATCGTTATTTGATTTACTTAATTAGTCACTATAAGGGCACCAAAATAATAAAGTGAAAATATTTAATAAAGGGTTAGAAAGAGCACCACTTTATGGGGAGACATAAGAATTCCTAGCTGGGCATTGGATTTGGAGGGCCTATGAAAGTGAATTTTTTAGCTCATTTTGGTTATACTTGGATATGATATTTTGAGATTTCTCTTGCTGGTTGAACTTGTTCATCTTGTGGCTTTGCAAGGATGGAAACCCTTGCAAGAAACATCTTCTACGTTGGTGAAAGATCCAATCTGGAAGATTAATGGTGGTTTCAGTCAGAGATCACAATTGGGCTTCATTGTTCGGTTAATATCTACAGTTTGCTTCACAGAGAACTCAGAGCGGAATTAGAAGGGATTACTTGGAGAAAATTTAATAGGTTTGCAGCACTGTTTAGAGTAGATTATACCTTATTGTTGGTCGTACCATGTTTCCTTGCTGGTCGTACCATGTTTTGCAGGAGTTTAATGCTGCATTTGTGACGCCTAGGGTTGAAGAACAGATTTATATTCAATTTGTGAATTCCAGTTCATTTTGGAGGTGTGGCGCCCTGTTTTGGAGGCTACTGTTGCTGGTTAATTCTGTTATTGCTCAAATTTGTATGTAATTAGCAAATGGGTATATTGAATATTTGAATTTAACATGATTTATCAACCGGGTCTCTTTGAATTTGATGACATATTGTACTTTCAGTTATTTGCTGGTTGTGGATATTTCAATTTATTGTTATTTCAGTACAATATCATTGTGATATGTATCTATTGTGAAATCACAACTTCTGCATTCCCATCTTCTTCTATTAAACACTTGGAATCACAAAACAAACAATAAAAAAGGCTGTATGCTACACTGTTAAAAACTGCAATATGCCCAAGAATAAAGGCATATCTAGAAACAAGGAAAACTGATCATCTTCATTTAATTTACCTCCTATGGTCTCACAATAGCTGCACCCACAAAGGATACACATATCCACAAATTGATCCATCGAAAGATTCAGCTCATCCAACACCTGAAATTAATTATTGATTACAATAAACATCAGGCTTATAAGTTCATCCAATAGAAGTAATCACCACTGATGGTAATTATAAAAAATGAAAAAAAAATTCTTGACTACACATATATTCATGTATTTAGAAATATGCTATACTCAAAAAACAAAAATTAATAGTAACATGCTAATTTGCCAACTCCATGACAAGAGGAAAATTTGAACCTTGAAAAATATTTCATTAGAACATTACAAAAACTTCATCATTTACTCTTGGTTCCTGGTTTTGGATTATGTCTAAGTTGCCGGTTCCGGTTCAGGTTCGAGACCTCAAGACACCGGTTCAGCAAAATTTTGAGAAGGGTGTTGGGTTCGTTAGTACAGAAACAATGTAAAAATTATATATATGCAGCCTTGAAGCATCAATTAAAATTAGAATGTCACATCCAATAGCATCATATAAAAAACAAAACCAACATAACCTTGTAATCATAGCATCATAATCATACCATCATAGCATCATATACATCAAGTTCAATATCATAATGACAAAATAATAATATCGAGTTCAACTATCATTGTTTCAACAATTGGAACTATAGTTTTAAAGTTTAGTCATCAAATGGATTCACTAAATTATCAACATCATCATTCTCATCCTCCTCATCATTGACATTGACATTAGATGATCGAATGCCAATGCCAATGCCAATGCCACTTGCACTTGCAGTATTAGTGTGCTTGCTTTTCGAATCCTCAAATGCAACAACCTGAGAAATGGAAGCATCCAAATCAATATGCTCTAGCTCTATATCCCACATCTTCAACTCCCCTTGCTTGTAGTCATGTTGCTTGTGTGAAAGGAGACGCAAGTTGGAATGCACATACTAAGTTCTCCCCTCTTTTTGATCGCAATCTATTGCACTTTACTAAGTGGATGAAAGAATATGTGCTCCAATTTCTTTATGTTGCTGGTGAACTAGCAACCTATGAAGACAAAGTAAACAATTAAAGTTATAAAATTACTAGCAACCCATGAAACCAAAGTAAACTATAACTAAAACATAGTTGTGATAAAATAAACTTTCATTAATTGTTAAACTTACTTGTGATAAAATTTTGAAGGCCAGGGGCTGCAAGGATTGGAAGTATGTGCCATAGAAGTACCACCAACTATGAGCATCCTTCTCAAACCTATGACAAAGAGCATCAACACTTAGACTATTTGCATTCACAAAATTTGTGAACTCGTTTGTAATCAAATCTCGCACATTATCTTCAAGAAAGAGTCTACAGAATGTTGCCTTGTATCCTTCAAACACTTCTAAATCTCTCCATGGTGCAAGGCATATCAAAGTAATATTTGGTTATTTAATGGTCATTTAGGTTTCTTAGTTGTTTTAGATAGTTTCTATTTCGGTCTTTAGTTAACGATTGTTTCCTTTAAAAACATCAGTTTGTAATTCTCTATTTATGTAACTTCGTTTCATTAATTGATCATCCAATTACCTGAACATGGTATCAGAGTGAGTTTTTTAAATTCGCTAAAAATCTTTCTAAAAGATTCTTTTAGTTTTTTCAATATTTTTATATGATAAAAATCGTTTTCTTCAAAAGGAAAAATAAGAAGTTTATTTTCGTGGAAAATCGTAGGTCATCTTTTCTAATCCAAGGCCGGATTTCTAAATCAAAGTAGGAATTCTTTCCACGGGCTATTCTAAAGTTTTTTTTCAAATCTATCTGTTCCTTCCACGCGACCTGCAACTAGGGTTCCTAATTGTGTGAGCTTGTTGTTTGAGGCCAAGAAATCATGAAGAAGTTTTTTTTCTACATTTTCTTTTCATTGTGCCTATACTCGCAATTCTCTTCTGCTCATGTGAGTGTACCGAAGGAAAAATCATGGAAGACTTTTCATGTCTACAAATTGCATTACTCAGTTTTTCTTTTTCCGTCATGCAACTTTTGTTGATCGCATTTTTTGTTCATGCCAGGCTTCTTTTTCACGAGTTCTTCTACGATGGAAGGTTGTTGTTGTTTGGTCACATTTCCTACAATATTCCCAACAACAATCCTACCCACGGTTGGACTTTTGTGGTCATGGGTTCTACTCGCGATTTTTTACTAAGTTTGCTGTTCCTGAGACAGATCAGATTGCGACTAAGGTTTCAACCACCATTATTCTACATTTTCTCTATGTTTCTCCAGTTCAAAATTTGCCCTAGGGTTTTGTGATTTGTTGTAAAGGATGAATTGGCAACATGCAAAGAAGCACAACCAAGAAAATTACAAAATGACGGTTGGGTCAATTTGCATGGTGAGAATCTATTCGGTACATGAAGGCATAGTGACGCATTCATTGCTGGAATATTTAACCAAGGTGACGGTTAATTCATTGCATGGCAACCGTCATACTTGATGCAGTGGTGGAGCATCTTTTGCATGTAATCGATTTTTACACATGGTGAATTTGAAAGAAGTGGTGCATTAAATGCACAATGGACGGCATTTTTTGGAAGGAATGTAATTAATTGTAATATCCCACTAATTTTTTTTTTGTTTTTTTCAGGCCAATAGCAATTCATCCACAACAATTACCCGTTAAGGTTAGAGTAATAAGCAAAACAACTAAAGGGAACCCTTACACCTTTTGTTCACCGAGAGCCCAGACTGGGAGGGTGAGAGCATACGGTGTTCCGGGGATCGTCAGCATCAATAAACAAACTGAACATTACAACTACATGGGCGGCAAGCCATCCCCTTCTGCTTATCCAGCAGGATAGAAACTAAACTTCTTGGCGGTAAACCGACCAAGGGAAATATTACAAGAAATAGAAGTTCAATCACTCTACCGCGTATTTCAGCGGGAGGACATTACATTAACAATCACTCTACCGCATATTTCAGCGGAAGGACCAAAACATTGAACTTTATCACTCGACCACTTATTCAGCGGGAGGACATTACATTAAAACATCACTCTACCGCATATTTCAGCGGGAGGACTATTTATCAAAGAAAACTGAATTACAAAACTGAGAAGGCGGCAAGCCAGCCTCTTCCACTTATGCAGTGGGAATTACAAAATAAGCAGATAGAATGGGATGCTCAGTACTACTGAAACAATCCTTACAATATGGAGATGAGATGTGAAGATTAACTGCAGATTTCTACACAATACTGTAATTTTCTGTTACACTGCTCTGCAGGCTGAAAGTACAGTTCCAGCAGCCCATGAAAACATGAAAATACTCATAACTCACTCAATTTTTACCCGAATTGACTCAAATCAAGCCCAATCCCACCATACATCCAATACAATGACAACCAATCACAGCCACACCCCAAACAACCCTCTTTTTATTTTGCACGCATCCCAATGCAACCCAAAAAAACCCACGCCTAGACTAGGAATTTCGATTTTGCATAACTAAATCAATACTCAAACAAATGTGCTAAAAACTTACAAACTTATTTGCCAGTGCTGGGAAGGAAGATAGGAATAATACCCATAACTATCAGACGCTCCAGCAAAGAGATGTGAGCAAAAATGTGTTTCAGCCACAGGCAAAACCAGCAAGTCCAGAATCGTTGCAACACCAAGATGTCTATGGCAAAGCTCTGAAAGCGATAGGAGAATACAAGGCACAGCTAGGTACTGTATTTCAAGTACGAAACCGGGTAGCACTAGGGAGACGCACTCCGAAGCCTCAAGTTCTGTCGCCAATCCGGTAGCATAACATTACAGATTTTCAAGATGGTCCAAATGGGAACCCAAGCCTCATATTTATAACTTCATTCTTCAAATCCAAATGACATCCCTCCAAATTCCACGCTTGCATTTGAATTTCATTCCACTTTCATGTGGACCCAAGAGTAGCGCCCAACTCCCTAAGTCAAAAGTCACGCCCAAGAGAGGGGAGGACCCACGTTGGACACTTAGGCACAAAATGGCGATGTAAAGTGAAATAATATCCCTTTTAAAAAAACATTTCACGTCCCATAAAATAATTGAATTTCGCCCAAACTTAGGATTAAACAGGTATTAATCCCAAATTTAATAAACCAGCAGCCAAAAAATAGATTAATTAAATATTAACCTTAGGAAAGGAAATAATATTTAATTATGTTGCAAATATCTCCCGCACTGATTATTATCCTCCAAGATGAAACTAAACCCAGACGACCACAAACTGCTGCAGAATTCAAACCCCTGACTACTGCCAAAAATAGAAATGTGCCACCCAGCCACTTACTAAAAATAGTAAGTCAAGAATTAATGCTCAAAAAAATATGATCATCGCGTCCAGAGGCAAAGTAAGGAGTGTTCGGTCGGACAATGGCACCAGAACGGTCATCCCCTGACTTACTAAAAATAGTAAGTCCTCGTTTCATCGATGCTAGACCCTGATTACTTATTCCACCTAGCCTATGGGTCTCAGGAATAGGCTAATGGACCTCTGAAAGAACATCAGTGAGAAGGGGACATTACAGTCCGCCCTCCCCAAAATTGCTTGTCCTCAAGCAACTGTAAGGCTGGATGCAATAGAATCTCCTCATTCTCCCACGTAGCATCCTCTGCTGGTAGATTCTTCCATTTGATCAAGTATTCCCTGATCACTCTTCTCCTCAAAGTTCGCTCCCTGAATTCAAGGACAGCTTCTGGAACCAAAACCAACTCTCCCTCCTCATCAAGTGGAGGTAGCTCAGCTGAAGCAACTACATTATGTCCCAAAGCCTTCTTAAGGCGAGACACATGAAACACATTATGGATCCTGCTGCTTGCCGGTAATTCCAACTCATAAGCCACTTCTCCAACCCTTCTACTGACTCTGAAAGGCCCATAGAATCGAGGTTTCAATTTCTCAACCCCACTCTTCTTGAGAGTAGACTGCCTGTAATGCTGGAGCCTCAAATAAACCATGTCGCCCACCTCAAAGGTGCGCTCAATACGCTGCTGATCAGCATACAACTTCTGCTGATTCTGTGCATGTTGTAGATTGTCCCTCAAGATTCTCAGAATATCCTAACTTTGCTGTATCATATCTTTCGCCTGAGGGGTTCTGCTATCACCAAATACCAAGTCTGCGAAGCTAGGAGCTTCATAACCATATAGTGCCATGAATGGTGACATCCGGATGGACATGTGATAGGAAGAATTGTAACAATACTCCCCTAGGTGAAGCCACCTCACCCAAGTATTCTGCTGTTCCGAGACATAGTTTCTGAGATAACCTTCCACCCACTTATTTACTATCTCGGTCTGTCCATCAATTTGGGAGTGATAATTGGTGCTTGGAGTGAGCACATTCCCACACAATCTGAAAATTTCCTGCCAAAAGGCACTTAGGAACTTGCTGTCCCTATCACTCACAATGTTCTTCGGTAAACCATGCAGTCTGAATACCTCTCGGAAGAACACTTCAGCAACTTGTGCTGCTGTAAAAGAGCTGGTAATGGCGAAGAAATGAGCAAACTTTGTAAGTCTGTCCACCACTACATAAATACTATCTTTTCCTTGAGCCCGAGGCAACCCCGTGATGAAATCCATGGAAATACTTTCCCATTTTTGACCGGGAATAGGCAAGGGTTGTAACAAACCAGCAGGTAGAGTGTGCTCATCCTTGTTCTTCTGACATGTATGACACTCTTTAATGTACTTCAAAACATCATTTTTAAGCCCCTTCCAAGAGAATCTCTCTCGGATCTGCCTGTATGTCTTGAAATAACCTTGGTGACCAGCAAGGGGAATGTCATGGAAGGTCTGCAAAATCTTCTCTTTTAACTTAGATTCAGGTACTATGAAGATTCTTCCCTTGTACAGTATCAATCCTTCAACCAATTTGTACCTTTCATCATGAAAAGTACCCTCTACAAGACTGATTGCAAACTGATTTTTGGCATAATCAGCAAGCAACAACTCTTTCCAACCAGCAGTAAGCTCGCAGAGTGAGCTCAAATGGGGCCTCCGTGATAAGGCATCTGCTACCACATTGTTTTTCCCCTTTACATACTCAATATCGAAGTCGTAAGCTTGTAGCTTACTCACCCATTTCTGCTGTCTCTCATTCAGATCCTTCTGGTGCATGAAGTGCTTAAGACTGTTGTGGTCAGTCTTGACAATGAACTTACTTCCCACCAAATATTGTCTGAATTTTGCAAGTGCATGCATTATGGCAAGCATTTCCTTGTCATAAATGGAGTATAGTCTCTCAGGACCTCTCAACTTTCTGCTCTCAAAAACTATAGGGTGCTTATCCTGCATGAGGACCGCACCAACACCTTCTCCAGACGCATCACATTGTAGTTCAAATGGCCTGGTAAAATCGGGCAATGCTAAAACTGGGCAGGAGCTCATGATCCTCTTAAACTGCTCAAATGTTGTCTGTGCCTTCTCAGACCACTCAAAGGCCCCTTTCTTGGTAAGATCTATAAGGGGGGCAGCCAACTGAGAATATCCCTTTACAAATCTCCGATAGAATCCACACAATCCCAAAAATCCTCTCAGATGTGTTATGTTTTCTGGAGTAGGCCAATCGATGATAGCCCTAATCTTTTCAGGGTCTACCTTCACACCACCTGCACTGATGATGTGACCCAGGTAGAGCAACTCTTCCATCCCAAATTCACACTTGGATTCCTTGGCGAAGAGGGATTCAGATTCTAGTATGCCCAACACTTCATCCAACTGCTGAAGATGCTCTTTCCATGATCTGCTGAAAATCAGGATGTCATCAAAAATTATCAACACAAACTTCCTCAACTGTGAAGATCCTGTTCATGCATGACTGGAATGTAGCAGGAGCATTCGTCAACCCAAAGGGCATGACTAAGAACTCAAAGTGCCCAAAGTGGCACTTGAAAGCAGTCTTCTCCACATCTGAAGCTCTCATCCTAATCTGATGGTACCCCGATCTGAGGTCAATTTTGGAAAAGAACACTGCCCCATGTAGCTCATCAATGAGCTCATCAATCCTCGGAATAGGATACCGATTCTTGATGGTCTTCTGATTCAACGATCTATAATCCACACACATGCGCATGGTCCCATCCTTCTTTCTCACCAGAACAACAGCCGAAGCAAAGGGACTTTTGCTAGGCCGGATGTAACCCATGTCAAGCAATTCCTGAATTGCTTTCTCGATCTCATCTTTCTGCTTTTTGGGGTATCGGTAAGGAGTAGTCATGACTGGCTTAGCTCCTTCCTCAAGCTCAATAATGTGTTCAGCACCTCTTTCAGGAGGTCTACCAGGAGGTGGCTTTTCGAACACCTTGCTTCTCTTAGTTATCAAAGCTTGAATGTCTTCAGGATACTTTCTGTGCTCTTGTCGTGGTTCTGAAGGTATCACCACAATATTGCTCTTATCTTTGACCATTGCTGAAATGTCTGAGGAATAATTGCCCTTATCCACCAATGGATTGGAAGGCATTATCAAACACTCCGCTGCCCACTCCACCTGATTATGGCGGATCAGCCTATCCATTCTTTTCAAGGATACAAACTTAAGTCCCCCATGCGACATTCCTCTCAAAACTACCTTTTTCCCTTCGGACATGAATTTCAGCTCCATGGTTTGTAGGTTTAGTGTGATCTCACCAAGAGATCTCAACCATTGAATCCCGAGGACTGCATCATTAGTCCCTCCAATGCTTACCACAAAGAAATCATCTCTGATTTCATGATTTCCCAACTTCAGAGACATGTTGGAAATCATTCTATTACAGGATATAGTGGAGCCATCTGCTACCATGACTTTGAAGCCCTCAACTTCCTCTGCCACTAGTCCCTTTTTTGCAACAATTCTTTCATCAATGAAGTTGTGTGTTGCACCCGTGTCAATGAGAGCTATGACACGATGCTCTCCAATCACACCTCGAACTCTGAAAGACTCATTCTTGTGAATGCTCAAGAGTTGAGCAACTACTCCTCTATCTTCTGACCCAAATTCGGGCCCTTCAAGAGCCTCTTCATACTCGCTGTCCTCAACTTCAGTCTGCTGTTCTGAAATTTCAGAATCTGATCCATCTCCAGAATAGCCTTCCATTTGATGTAAATTCCCCTTTCCATGGCACCTATGCCCGGGAACCCACGGTTCTCTGCAAGAATAGCATAGATTCTTTCTCCGGAGCTCTTGACGGAGCCCATCATCCATTCGCGGAGGGAACCTCTTGGTCTGATTAGCGAACTTCTTTTTATCCTTTCTGAAAGGGAAAGGCTTGGACTGAATTTTACTCTTAGGGGCAGCCAACTCCATACTTCTGGATTTTTTTATAGCTTCTGCCAGTGTGGGCGGATCAAAAGCTTTGACCCATCCTCTCAATGGTTCTTCAAGTCCTTCAGTGAAAAGGACAACCAGTCGCTTCTCTGAGATGCTACTCACCATGACTGACAGGTTTTGGAATTCAGTCACGTAAGTGTCCAAGGAACCTTGCTGCCTCAGTTGTGCAAGTTCTCTAAACTTCACCTCTGGATCCCTGGTGTCAAATCTCTCAATTAGCTTGTTGGTGAAATCAGCATAGGTGGTGACTAAGTTGTGACCAAGGGTGACCAACCCATGGTACCACCATTCGTGGGCCACTCCATCCAAGTGCAAGGTAGCAAACTTGATGGCATCCTCCTCCGGCATCGGTCTCAAGGACAAGTAATTGTCCAACTTCTGTACCCATGCTCTAGCAGTACCCTTAGCGCTCCCATCAAAGTGTGCTAAGGTCACTCTTCCAAGAGCTTGCTGGAAATCTCTTGGGGCAGCAGACTTGTAGTCATTCCTCCGTCCTCTTTTCATTTTCTGATTCATGAATTGATCCAGAGTTAGGATATCTCGGATCTCACCAGGAAGGGAAGCATACTCCATGTAGCTATTTCTTATCTCATCAGCTGTGGGTATCTCTGTTTCAGCTTGTTGTACTTCTTTGGGCAAAAAGACAGGTTGTAAAGGCCTTGGGGCTGAACCTCCATTGTTACTCCCGTTATTGCTCCCATTTCCATTGCTTACAGGAATGTTAGAAGTGCTGGCTTCCGGTCCATTGTTGGGCTGATTAGGGGTCCCAACAACGTTCTGGTTGAGCTTTGACAGCAATAATGACATCATGTCCATCATGGCATTGAATTGCCTCTTTGCCTTCTTGTCGGGTGCCTCATTTGTTTCTGCAGTCTTATCTGCCATTGAATCCACTGAATCTGAGGTATCTAGATTCTTCCCTCTGTTCCTCAGTACTTCTGAAAATGTGTCCTCTTCGGGCACTATAGGAACCTGAAATTGCTGTCTCTTCTGTTCTCTGTTGTAGTGTCTGACGTCTCTGTCACTCATGGAGACTTCTGAACCCACTGACTCTCACAGGCTGGCAGGAAAACCAGCTCTGATACCACTGTAATATCCCACTAATTTTTTTTTTGTTTTTTCAGGCCAATAGCAATTCATCCACAACAATTACCCGTTAAGGTTAGAGTAATAAGCAAAACAACTAAAGGGAACCCTTACACCTTTTGTTCACCGAGAGCCCAGACTGGGAGGGTGAGAGCATACGGTGTTTCGGGGATCGTCAGCATCAATAAACAAACTGAACATTACAACTACATGGGCGGCAAGCCATCCCCTTCTGCTTATCCAGCAGGATAGAAACTAAACTTCTTGGCGGTAAACCGACCAAGGGAAATATTACAAGAAATAGAAGTTCAATCACTCTACCGCGTATTTCAGCGGGAGGACATTACATTAACAATCACTCTACCGCATATTTCAGCGGAAGGACCAAAACATTGAACTTTATCACTCGACCACTTACTCAGCGGGAGGACATTACATTAAAACATCACTCTACCGCATATTTCAGCGGGAGGACTATTTATCAAAGAAAACTGAATTACAAAACTGAGAAGGCGGCAAGCCAGCCTCTTCCACTTATGCAGTGGGAATTACAAAATAAGCAGATAGAATGGGATGCTCAGTACTACTGAAACAATCCTTACAATATGGAGATGAGATGGGAAGATTAACTGCAGATTTCTACACAATACTGTAATTTTCTGTTACACTGCTCTGCAGGCTGAAAGTACAGTTCCAGCAGCCCATGAAAACATGAAAATACTCATAACTCACTCAATTTTTACCCGAATTGACTCAAATCAAGCCCAATCCCACCATACATCCAATACAATGACAACCAATCACAGCCACACCCCAAACAACCCTCTTTTTATTTTGCACGCATCCCAATGCAACCCAAAAAAACCCACGCCTAGACTAGGAATTTCGATTTTGCATAACTAAATCAATACTCAAACAAATGTGCTAAAAACTTACAAACTTATTTGCCAGTGCTGGGAAGGAAGATAGGAATAATACCCATAACTATCAGACGCTCCAGCAGAGAGATGTGAGCAAAAATGTGTTTCAGCCACAGGCAAAACCAGCAAGTCCAGAATCGTTGCAACACCAAGATGTCTATGGCAAAGCTCTGAAAGCGATAGGAGAATACAAGGCACAGCTAGGTACTGTATTTCAAGTACGAAACCGGGTAGCACTAGGGAGACGCACTCCGAAGCCTCAAGTTCTGTCGCCAATCCGGCAGCATAACATTACAGATTTTCAAGATGGTCCAAATGGGAACCCAAGCCTCATATTTATAACTTCATTCTTCAAATCCAAATGACATCCCTCCAAATTCCACGCTTGCATTTGAATTTCATTCCACTTTCATGTGGACCCAAGAGTAGCGCCCAACTCCCTAAGTCAAAAGTCACGCCCAAGAGAGGGGAGGACCCACGTTGGACACTTAGGCACAAAATGGCAATGTAAAGTGAAATAATATCCCTTTTAAAAAAACATTTCACGTCCCATAAAATAATTGAATTTCGCCCAAACTTAGGATTAAACAGGTATTAATCCCAAATTTAATAAACCAGCAGCCAAAAAATAGATTAATTAAATATTAACCTTAGGAAAGGAAATAATATTTAATTATGTTGCAAATATCTCCCGCACTGATTATTATCCTCCAAGATGAAACTAAACCCAGACGACCACAAACTGCTGCAGAATTCAAACCCCTGACTACTGCCAAAAATAGAAATGTGCCACCCAGCCACTTACTAAAAATAGTAAGTCAAGAATTAATGCTCAGAAAAATATGATCATCGCGTCCAGAGGCAAAGCAAGGAGTGTTCGGTCGGACAATGGCACCAGAACGGTCATCCCCTGACTTACTAAAAATAGTAAGTCCTCGTTTCATCGATGCTAGACCCTGATTACTTATTCCACCTAGCCTATGGGTCTCAGGAATAGGCTAATGGACCTCTGAAAGAACATCAGTGAGAAGGGGACATTACATTAATTGATAATGGGCATAATGGGTCATTAATGCTTATTCCCACCTTGTTGCATCATGTGTGTGGAATATTTTGGGTCAAACCCTAATTAGGGTTTTGCATGTAGCCAAGGCTTGAAGCCTATATAAAGGGGTGACCCCCCTCATTTGTAAAAGAAGGGAAATTTGTATGACATTGTTGCGATAAGTTTTTGAGATAATAACAGTGATGCATTGTTCTCTAATGGTGTTCACTTAAGTTGTTTTTTCAAAACTTGCATGGTTTCACCTTCCTCACTTAGAGTAGAAGTAGTATAGTGCTTTGATTTCAATGGAGAAAGTAATGGTGTTTGATGAATTTCCATGGTTCATACTTTTTGCATCTTGTTGATTATAAGTTGTCGTGTAAAGTTAGCCTGAGCCACCAAATTTGTGCTAAGTTCGATTGTGAATAGTCGTTTGGATTGCATTGTGTTGGATATTCAAATGCACTTTCCCAATGTGAAAATCCTTCAACATCCTCAGAAGATTGCACCAGTTCTTGTGGAGTTGTAGTTAAACTTGGCGAAGCAGAGCTTGGTTTATTTGGAAATTGTCCACTAAAGTATTATCTATTGATATCACTCCCCTTAGGAGTAAATTTAGATCCTTGTAACCCTTTCCCCTTTAATTTCAATTCATTCCAGTTCAATTTGTTGAAAGCAGAAGCATCATAGAATTGCTATATCTAATGCTGAAGTTCCAGCCACAACAAAGAAGTGAAAGAACAATCCAAACGTAAGTCCTCTTGGATTACCAACATATCACATCGGGCCAATTGAGTCACGTCCATTGCATAAAGGAACCTTGGAGTCGATTGTTTGAACTCACTGCAATCTTAGCATGCAATCGTACTTTGATCAAGAGAGAGTGAAGTGATCGTTAGGCAACTTTATTTTGTGTTAGGAGTTGTCATAAAAAAACACGTCAACACGTCTTCCCTTAGGTCCACCTGATGGGAGGGATTCAGATGAATCGGACTCTAAAGTTGTAGAATCTCCCAAGCATGACATTGCACCACCCAACTTTCCTCAAAAAAAAAATTATCTGCATCCAAAAGACTTTGTTCCAAGCACGCCAGGTGATGTTGATACTCTTGAATTGGATGTCGGTACTTCTACTCTTCAAGCTAAGTGGTAGGCCAAGACCATTGGTGATCACCATGATGATGAACTTATTGAGGGTAGATCAACAAGAAGATAGATCAAGCAGAAGAACACAATTAACTTTTCTCTTATGGCCAACATTCATAGTGTGTATGAGCCTCAAACATATTCAAAGGCTAAAAGAATCCTTGAGTTGGAACAGACTATGGAAGCTGAACACCATGGTCTTCTAAAGAACAACACTTGGGTCCTGTGTTTTCAACCTAGGAAGAAACCCATTGGCTACAAATGGGTGTATAAAGTTAAGTATAAGGCTGATGGAACTCTTCATAAGTACAAGGCTCGGTTGCTTGCCAAAGGGTTCTCGTAGAAAGAAGGCATCAACTATGAGGAGATATTTTCTCCCACGGCCAAAATGAGCACCATCTAGCTTGTCCTCGCTATGTCAACCTAGTTTGCCTTGAAAGTCCATCAAATGGACATTGAGAGTGTCTTCCTCATTAGTGAGTTGAAATCCAAAGTTTATATGATGCAGCGTCCAAGTTTCAAGGTTGTCGGTAAAGAACACCAAGAATGCAGACTAGTGAAAGCACTCTATGGCCTCAAACAGGCTACTCGAGCATGGTACATAAAAATTGATAAGTACTTGGTTGATCAAGGCTTTCAAAGGAGTCCTTTCAATCCCAATTTGTATGTCAAGAATACTGGTTGTGATATCCTTCTTGTCATCTATGTTGATGACCTAATCATCAATGGTAGTGCAGCACATTTGATCAAGGAGATCAAACAGAATTTGTGTCAGTCCTTTAACATGACAAACTTGGGACTTCTGCATTATTGTCTTAATGTAGAGTTTCGGAAGACAAATGACCACATTTTTATTTCTTAGTCAAAGTATGTTCTGAGTCTGCTGGATAAATTTAGAATGCACGATTGCAAACCTGCATCTACACCTATGGAGAAAGGGTTGAACCTATTAGCCAAATCATATTCACCTATGGTGAATGAATTAGTGTTCAAGCAACTAGTGGGCATCCTCATCTATCTCACCGCCACTAGACCTGACCTCAGTTATGCTGTGAGCTACATATCTCACTTCATGAGAGCTCCTAAAGCTGAACATTGAGTTGTAGCAAAGCATGTGCTAAGATATGTGAAGGGCACTCCCGACTTTGACATTTTATACAGCAGAAGCAAAGATCCTAGGCTCATTGATTTTACAGACTCAAATTGGGTAGGTTTTGTTGATAACAAAAAGTCCACTTATGGGTATGTCTTCAGTTTGGGCATAGGTGCAGTCACATTGACCACCAAGAAGCAACAGGCAATAGCTCTTTCCTCGACCGAAGTTGAATATCGAGGAACTATTAAGGCATCTTGTGAGGTAATTTAGCTTCGAAGGATGCTTTATGGCATACAAATGTCTCAAGTAGGTCCTTCTCCCTTGTTTTGTGATAATCAAGGGGTGTTGAAACCTGCCAAGAATCTAGTCTTCCATTAGCACACCAAACATGTTGAGCTTCACTAACATTTCATTCGATAGCTTGTAGTTCAAACACAGTATTTTCCAATTGAGGATCATACTATAGACATCCTCACCAAGTCTCTGAGCTCGGACAAGTTTGTGAATTTAGAGGACAACTTGATGTAGCTGATAGGATGAACATTAAGGAAGGATATTAAAGTAATATTTGGTTATTTAATGGTCATTTAGGTTTCTTAGTTGTTTTAGATAGTTTCTATTTCTATCTTTAGTTGACAATTGTTTCCTTTAGAAACATTGATTTGTAATTCTCTATTTATGTAGCTTCGTTTCATTAATTGATCATCCAATTACCTAAACAAGGCATAAGCAAGAAGATGTAAAGGAGTGATCATCTTATTCCACCTTTCAACAACAATTGCTTGGAATTGTTTGAAGAAAGTCTCCACAAGGTCTGGCTCTTTTGCACTTATGATGCACTTCATTTGCTCAAGCATTGAGTCAATGCCATCATAAACCTCTCAATGCAAGGCCTATCCATGTTAGTGTAGTGAACCATTTTCATAATGGGCTTGATGAAACTAAGGAGATACTTCACACGATCCCACCATGAGTCATCCAATATCCTTTGCCTAATTCTTGTTGCCCTCTCAGTGTTGCTTTGCTTCCATACAGCTCAATTTTGGCTATTCACCATATTACAAAGTGCCACTTTAACTTTCACAACTTGTTTCAAGACGATTGTGTTAGATGCAAAAAGCGTATCTACAACCTATAATAGAAATTAAAGTCAAAAATGATTATACATTAAAGACTAACTTTTATAGAAGAATACACATTACACAATCAAATTATGAACATTAGAAATCAAAAAATCAAAAATGTAAAATTAAATTACTATTTCACTTACCTTCAATAGCTCCAAACTTGAAAAGGATCTAAAAATCCCTTGAGACATGTGGTGGTTTGTGATGAACATCTGGATGTCCTCGGCCTTTACATACACCTCTTTGATCCAATCAATTGTATTCTCAATCTTTTGTAGCATAAGATTGAGTGAGTGGACCACACAAGGTGTCCAAAAGATATGGTGATAGCGTTCCTCAACCAACAAACCAGCAGGTATACAATTCTTTCTGCTGTCCGTTATGACTTGAACAACATTACAAGGTTCCACTGTCTCCATAGCAGAGATGGGAATATCTACAATAAATTGCCCATCTTTTATCTGTCCCTAACAATCCACAACTTTCAAAAACGTTGCTCCTTTAGGGGACACCGCTATGACATTGATCAACAGACAATTTTCGAAATCTGTCCACCCATCTGAAACAATGGATACACTTGTCTCAGTCCATGAATCCCTTATGGGCTTCAATGCATCTTCAACCCCCTTGACCTCTCTTTCCAACAAGGTGCCGCATACCTTCTCATTACCTAGAACCTTACATGCTCTTGGAGCTTCATTAGAACTTTTTGACATCTTTTTCCAATATGGGGAGTGAACAACATTTAAAACCAACCCATTTGCATATATGCATCTTGCTACATCTTGGTCAGCAATGTGTCGACTCTCATTTTGAAATGCACTGTCTAAAGGCCCCTTTGTCTTTTGCGTGAAATTGGTGCCTCACTTTCAGGCTCAGTTGTGGAAACAAGTGGGTGATTTCATACTATAATATTGGGATAAGATGAGGGCTACATTCCCTTTGAATTTTTTGAAACGCTTTGATTTAATCTACATGCTTCTCTCTCTTCTACTTCTTCATGCTCCCTAATATATTTTAACACCGTCTCTTCTGCTATAGGCACACTGTTTTTTCTAGCACATTTTTTTATGCCTCTTCCTAGTATTCCACACAAATGGCCTAACACCTGAAAAATATGAACTATTACATTCTTTATCACATCCTTGGCATTTCCAACGAAATCCCCCATCTCCTCTAGAAGCAGTCTATAACATCAACATACTTCCATAGGGGAGAATTTGGATCTAATTTATGTTTTTGTTCTTCATTTGTGCCTATGGAGGAAGAGGTAGATGCCATTCTAGTTCCTATGGCAAGAAATATTATGAACACAAAAACAAAACAGAAAAAAAAAAAGAATGGCAAAAAATAGGTTAACTAAATAAATAAGGTTTCATGTTCATGAAACAAAAATGGTTGGAAAAAACGTAAAAAACCTTACCTCTTAAAACCAATTGAAGCTTGCAAATGAGTAGGAATGAAACTGCAACACTTGATCAAGCTTCAAAAATCAATCTTCAACTCCTTCTATTTGATGTTAGAAGCCAAACTCTTCTCAACCTGCAAGGAAATAATAGTTGTTTGCAAAACAAATGAGCAAAAATGAACTAAGTGAAGGTTATAAAAGTCACTTTTAGGGTTTTGTTTCTATTTTTCAAGTGGCGGATTTCAAGATTTAATCAAATTTTACAAAAAAAAGTGCCAAGGCGTTCGGGTTAGCCCAAGTTTGCCACAGGTTCGCCCAAGACAAACTACCTCACCCAAGCATAAACCCTAGCCAGATCTGCAGGCGTACTTGACCAGGATCTGATACCAGGCCCCTAAGCAGGCGAACCCTGCAACTTAGGATTATGTCAAAATAAGATAAACTATAAGAAATATTTCATTGAAATATAAAGAAGTCTAAACTTCCCTACAAGTCTTGATTTTGATTTTGCGTTGTAAAATAATATTTTTGTGACAAAAGTTTCATTGAAATGCCATAGTGAACCATCAATGTGACAACACTTTGTTATTCATATGCACACAATCAAGATTAGGAAAACAAATCGAAGCATGGCAATTTCATGAAAAGTTAAGTTATCAAGGAAATGTTGCCAGCATATACAAAAGCTTAATCTGTCTATAAGAGCACCAGTGTCTTGAAACATTAGTCCTACATTAGATTTGCAATGCTACAAGTGTTCAATTTCATGGTGTTTTTCAAAATGTTCACCATGTTTAAAACACAAGAAACACTTCATCAAAATCTTCCAAAGTTGTTATCAAAAAGACTACTTAACGATCACCTTTTCAAAAAAAAAGAGAATCTTTTAGGATTTTCTAATTTTTACTAGAGATACCTATAGCTCAAGCTATTTTTAGCAATCACTATTTTTAGTGTAAGGAACTTTTAAACTAGTTTTAGATCATCAATTTTTAGATTTCTTCCTATGTGAAAGATGTGACTTCTAAATGGTAAATTGTAATTATTTTGATCATAAATTGAACTGATATTTGCATGTATCAAAATTAGAATTACTGTATAGGATTAATTGTAATATAGCTTGCATTCATGCAATCAAGCTACGCAAGGTAGACATAGCATATAGATTTCCTTCATTTTTTTGTGCAATGCTTTGTAAATAGTATAAATAGGTGTTATTTTACACTTTATTTTAGCAAAAATAGTATAATGTTACTCCAAAACAATAAAGAAATCATCTTTCAAGCATGTAGTTCCCATGCCAGAATACTCAAGTTCATAGTTTGGGGTTTCTCAAAGTACTCAAACTCTCAAGTCCCTAAGCTAGCCAAGCCAAATTAACCAAATCCCTGCACCAAATGTACCCAAGTCTTGGAGAGCATAGTTGGCAAACTCGAACTCAAAAAAACTTGGCAAACCCAAATTTGCAACACAACAATGACTCGGGAAAAACTCGGCAAAAAACTTGGCAACTTTAAAAAATGCTTAAATTTCTTTCAAAACACTATTTTTTTGCAAAATTCAATGACAGTGTATCCAATAAGTCCAAAATGAGTACAAACGTGTTTTCTATTAAATTTGATTCATTGAATATAAATTGAGTACAAAATCACATCAACGTGGGAATCCTAATACAATAGTTAGGTAGATAGTTTATAAATTTATGATGACAGCCTCTAAAAATTATCATCAAAATTCATAAACTGCATATATTGCAACATTTTGCATCTTGTTTTTCTATGGTCTAGTGAAAACTCACGAAGATGCTCTAATCCTAGCACTCAATTGTAGCAACTCGCTTGGCATTGAAAGTTGTGTTTGGAGCCAGAAAGCAATGACTCCTCTACCTTATCAGTGTCATCCAATGACAATCTTGTAGCTCCTTTTGGTACAGCCACATCTTCCATTACCTTATCTCAAAATCAAGAATCGCGTTTGCAATAAACAATGGGATCTCCCCATCTTGCCTTGTCCAATAGCTATAAGGATCAATATCATCCAGATCAATGACCTCCTTTGATTTGTCTTCTACCTTTCTTGTGTGAAGTTGAAGGTTGTATACTATTTTATAATAATAATGGCATTTGAATCTTTGATACTGATACTATGATACTTCATCATTGATCAATCATATTATGATAGTGATAAAGATTATTGTTTGAGTTCTTGATTCTAGTTTCCACTCAATCTTTGCCACGAAATAATGAAAACTCTTAAGAATAACCTCCATATTGCTTAGAATCACCAAAAAATTTATGCAGCCCAACATCAAATAGAGAAAGTCTTTTAGGTTGTTGACATGGTCTTCGTAATATTAAAACCATACAGGCAATCATCAGTTGAGAGAAATGATGCTAAGAAATAAAAAAATTAAGCCTTGATTATATGGACCTATTGTGACCTTTTTCACACATCGCCCCATTGCAAATGGGGACCCTCCCTTTTTTCTTGCTTTCTAGGGTTTTTGTTAGTGCCCGGTGGCCTTCCGCTTCAGTTCTGCTCGGTTCTAGCAAGTTTTGAATGGTTTGAGTCTAAGAGATAGAAAGTCAATTTTTGCAAGCCAAGTGATAACAGAGTCTGGATATCGTCAAAGTGCCTAGAAAGGCCAAAGGACGAAGATCGCAATTGATTTGGACGAATTTGAACAACTTTCTATTTTTGAAAAGTTTGCTTTTTGCTTTTTCCTATTTTTTAGGAAGTTTTGATTTTGGCATTTTTAGCCCAATCCCCAGTATGGCTATTTTTAGAAAGTTTTCCCTATTTTTTAGGGATGCCTTCTTTTTGCTTTTTCGGATTGGGGACCTAGGGTTTGCACTGGTACCACTAGCATGCATCGAAAGCTATCAAAAATTTTCAAGTTTTGACCCAAAAAGCTAAGTTCCTATATTTTAGGGGGTCATGGCACATTCAAAGGATAACCAGCTCGAAAAATCATCTAAGTCTGGAAATTCGCATATGCCATCCTGATTAGGCCTGAAATTTGACTAAGTCTGAAATTTTGAAAGATCTCCTAAAAACTAGAATTTGCATTATAAGTCCTAGAGATCTGAAGCCACTCTCAAACATCCTAACAATATATATGAAATATAACTTAAAGTATAAGAACTTATACTTAAATGTTATATTTCATATACAAACAGAACAAACTTGGTGTCAAGAGTTGTTCCATCCTCAGAGTGCACATTTCAAAGTCCGTCTTGGAGGTAGTCTCAAAAGTCTTCCCTACTTGGTGATACTTCAAAAGTCAGCCCATGCATGATGATGGAGATGCCTATAAACTCCGCCCAAGGTGTTGATGAATGGATGTCTATAAAAGTCCGCCCTTCAAGCATGTGTCTCAAACTCCGCCCTCTTGGTGGTCATTGAAAAGTCCGCCCTATACAAGAAGAGTCTTTCAAAAAGTCCACCCTATGGAGAGATTATAAAACTCCACCCAAACATAATGATGGAGGTGTCTTAAAAGTCCGCCCTCTTGTTGAAGCCTCCAAAGTCTACCCAAGAGTCGCTACCAAAAGTCTGCCATGCTTGAAGAAGAGTCATGAAAGTCCGCTAGGTTTGAGGTGCCTTCAAAGTCCGCCTTACCCATGCATGATAATGGTGACCTCTCAAAAGTTCGCTCTCCATGAAGTTGCCAAGCCTTCAAAAGTCCACCCTATGGGTGAAATGAAAGGTAGTCTAAGGCAAAGAAAGTCCGCCTTGGTGGTCACTCAAAAGTCCGCCCTCTTGGTGATCACACAAAAGTCTGCCCTACTTGATGATCTCTCAAAAGTCCGCCTAAGGTGATGAAGGAAGATGCCTATCTCTCCAAACTCCGCCTAGAAGATGATTTCAAAGCAACACTTAAACTCTGCCCTTGGTGATACTTCAAAAGTTCGCCTTGAAAAGTATGATGTATAAAGTCCGCCCTATGCTACATGGCTCTTATCCTTCATATTGATGGAAGTTCGCCCAACATTGCAACAAGTTAGAAACATGACCAACAAAGTCCGCCTTGAGGGAAATGTGAAAAAGTTAAGACATGAAGTGTACATAAACATAACGAAAGTTCCCACTCTATAAAAGTCTGACTTTGCCTTGCAACACAATGAGAAACAAACTTCATGAAGTTTGCCTAAGTCAAAGGTGAAGCCAAAAATACTTGCTAAGTATTGAGGAAAGGAGAATATTCCTTGGTGATGTCATCCAAATCTTCATAAGATTCGAACTAAGTTCCAAATTAGAAAGTTTTAAAAAGAGATATTGGAAAATCAAATATGAAGTGGAAAATCAAATTAGAAAGTTGTAAAATGAAGAATTTGAACTTAAGGAAGATGACATTGCAACTCAAAATCAAATTGGAAACTTTCTCAAGGTTGAAATCGAATTAGAAACATGAATTGGAAAAGATCTGCAAGTTTCTAATTGCAAATTCAAACTTCATTACAAATACCTTCTTCACTTCTTCATTCCACACATAAGGTTCGATCTTTCTGAGCAAGTTAAGAGTAATATTGAGAGTTATTTTGCAGGTCGAGAGTTATTTCAAAGAAGATTTTGCAGATTGGAGGTGTTGCAGGGTGATCTCTTGCAGATTGAGAGAACTTTTGAAGGAGTTTTAATTTTTCAACCTCATTCTTATCAAGTATCTGCAGATTTTGGAGTCCAATCAACTAGTAGAAGGCAGAACTTTCAAGTTTCTGAGTTTTGTTCCTTTTGTATTCTCATTTCTGTCAAAGGTGAAATTGATTGGTGGGTAGACTTATCAAATTTCTCAATTTTTCTGAGTGTATTATTAGGTTTATCCAAAATTTTGATACGAGGATCATTTTGGATTGAACGTTCTTTCTTTCAAACATGACCTTCTAAGTGTTCGCAGCTTGTTCCAAAGCTAAAAGTGTTGAGAAATCGGAAGATCAAAGCATTCTGCCATCTAACCTTCGAAGCTTTGCACTAAAAGATAGATTTCTAACTTATTTTCCTTTGGTTTTGCAAGAAGCAGATGGTAGTAGAAGCGGGATCATCATAGAGATCACTGTTGGAGTTTCAAGCCAAATGGAGATCGAGGAAAAGTTCACGAGCAAGATTCATCCGAGCGTGAAGATAGCCAAAATTTGGCTAAGAATGGGAAATGTTTCACAAGGAAAATTCCAATTTCCTCAATTATGATGAAGGCATGCAGAAATTCTTCTCCAAATTTCAAGGTATCAAGAAGGAGGGCATGATCACAGCGAATGTCTGAACAACTTGATCCTATCATTTCATATTTGCAAGGGGTTATCTAGAGCTTTCACCCTCCTCTCGTGCAACATAAATTGGGGCCACAAAGAAGCAAGCACAGAGTCGTCAACAAGAAATTATTCTAAGAAATTCAACAATTTTCCTTCCAAGCTTCATGGGCCTGCCAATCATTCCTCCTGAACCAAGAAGAGATCTTGAACTAGTACTACAGCTAGACTTGAATTTCAATGACGAGCAAGAAAACATCATCACAAAATTATACAGCTTAGCTTGGAGTGTAAAAAGAAATTATCCCGACTAGTGTCGAATGTGCTTTATCCTTGAAGAGGAGGAAGCAATTGCTGATCGCATTGAAGCACAGATTCAAGGAAGAGAGCAACATCCATTGCCATCCCAAGGAGTTGATCCAGCTCTCGTACCTGTTCCTACACCGCCTCAACAAGATTAGGAGTGACTCACACTGCGGTGGCGCCTCGTCATCTTCCGACCAATCAGATTGCTCCAAGTCAACATGCCCAGATTCAATGAACTTGACTTATCCGAAAAAGAAACTAGACGCATTTTTTAGTGAGAATGGCAGCTATGCCACATGTAATGTTCTCATTCATTCAAATTGATAGAGTTCTGGGAAACCCTAATTAGGGTTTATAACTTTTAATCTGGGCCCTTGATCAATGTTTGATCTCGGTCATTCATTTATTTTCTAAAAACTATATAAGGCTACCTCCTCTCATTTGGAGAGTGTGAGGTTTTTGATATATTGTTGCGTGAAGGTCCTTTTTTCAAATAATACATTGCATGTGCGCTTTCTCTTAAGGCTTTGTAATCTCTGTTATTTGAGTGATTAGCATGGTTTCAATTTCCTCAACACATTAGTTAAAGTTAACTTAGATGTGCTTTCATGTTGTTAGAATTGAATGAAGGATTTGATAAGTATTAATTGACGGTGTATCTCTGCTCATACTTTTGGTGAATGGATGATTTCCATTTCACTATGCAAATTTAGTCTGAGCCTATCCCCTATGTATTCCAACATTTCGATCATAAGCACAACCCGTTGAAGATTGCATCCGCTTTGTGTAGTTGTCCTTAGTGTGGCGAAGCAAAGTGTGGTTTCCCAAGAACACCCAGTTAATACAGTCTCCAAAATTCGTAGGTTTAGATCAGCTTTCTTGAACCCTATCCCTTTTTCCCTTTTTGAAAGTCTAAATCCCGAAAAAACCAAAAAAAAGAGAGAGCCTAAAATTGCTCAATCCGTCTAAGTCCAGAAGCTTAAAAGACATTTGTTAATGTAAGTCCCCCTTGAGATTTTCAGCAAACACTACCCGAGTAGCTATCCCACTAAAGTCGCTTGTTTGCACATATAGACCTTGGAATCAGTAGTGATTTTTCAGGAGAGGATAGAATACCTTCAGGTATCTTATTCTAATGTTTGGCAGATGATAAAACAAACACCAACAGGACCATAAAAAATTAAGAAGAGAATTGGCAAGGTTGCTTATGCATTAGAACTTCCAAAGCATAGCAAGATACACAATAGCTTATGTGTGTCTTGCCTCAAAAAGGCACTAGGGCAACATATTAGTCATGTCAGCTAAATTACCTACCTTGAATAATAAAGAGAAATTAATATCGGTTCCTAAAAAAAATTACTGACACTAAGGGCAAATATTGAGGAATAAAAGCATTAAGGAGTATTTGTTTCAATGGAAGGATCTACTAGTAAAGGATGCACTTGGGAAGGAGAATAGTTTTTGGAGCATTTCAACATGCAATTGCTTGTGGGCAAGCAATTTTGGGATGGAAAGACTGTCGTGCCTCTTCTTGGACTTAGGCTAGCAAGTGACTTTTTGGTGGATGTTTTATCGTCTACCGAACACTTAGAATAAAATACCACAAGGATACTCTATCCTCTCCTGAACAAAATCACTACTTGTGCCAAGATTGCGAGAAAGACCACAAGGCGACTCCAAGGTCTATATGTGAGAACAAGCGACTTTAGTGGGATAGCTTATCGGGTAGTGTATGATGAAAATCTCAAGGGGGACTTACGCTTATCAACTAGTATCATTCACAAGTTGAACTTAGGCAGATTTAACAATTTATGCTCTATGTTTTTGGATTTTCTGGTTTAAGACTACAAAACAGATTAAAAGGATGAGGGTTTAGGGATTCTATACCACTTCTAAGTTATTCCTATGAACTCAAGAGAGGGTAAAGACTAGGTGAAACCGGTAACAACGTTTTGTTTCACCACACTCGGACAACTATGCAAAGCGGGTGCAATCTTCTAGGGTTATGCTTAAGATTTTCACACTTAGGAAGAATACAAACAATTGAACAATATCATTCCAAGTAGAAGTTAAACATCCATATTAAAAGCTCAGACTGACTTTGCACATTTAATGAAAATCATTCATCCAACAAAAGTATGAGGAAGATTTCACCATCAATACAATCAGATCCTTCATTCATCTAACTTCAAAGCAAATTACTGAAAGTAACTCTAATCTAAGTGTTGAAGGGAATATGCAACCATGCAACCATTTAGCAATAAAAAGATTACAAGACAATACTGATAACGAACTTTTATTACTCAAATAGCTTTGTGCAACAATTTCAAAAATCTCTCCACACTGAAATGACATGAGAGAGCCAGTTTATATAGAGTTTTTGAAAGCAAAATAAACAATCGAGATCAATCTAAGATCAACGGCTGAGATCTAGACAACCTACAACTAGATAGAGTTTCCAAAAATAATATCAAAGATCAACTTCAAAAGAGACAAGTGGCACGAGATCCTATTTTTGGATTGCATCCCTTTATTCTAACATTCAATAAATTTGGACACAATTTGGCCCATTTCCTCCATGGTGACATGTGGCAACATGTTGATCCTAAACTCTAACCCTTCCAAGTCATCTGCACACAGAGCAAAGGTGATCTCCAAGTCTAGTTCTTGTTTGTGAAAGGCATCTTTGATGGACATGAGGTTTGACCCCTTTGCCAAATTATTCTTCAAGACTGGTCTTGTGATGGCAAAGAAGATGTCCTTAACTTTGACCTTCAAATTCTCCAATTGCATATCGCTCTCCCGGATAGTCTCCTTCCCAATTATTTCTGCAACTACAAGGAAGATCTTCACCTGAATTGCCTTTATCTATCCTTCTATTCTATCAGCGTCATCTTTCACCTTCTCCAAGACTTCATTCTGTGCAACCAGTGTCCAGTGCCAACTGTTGAAATCATAGGCAACCACTGCTTCAATTATCATATGATCAACCAACTCTTGAGATGAGATTCCTTTTAGTTCTCTAAGGGATGGAATGATTCTATTCTGGACATCCTGGAAGTCAGCCCACATTTCTACCATATTCTCAATCCTGGAAAACAAAGAGGAAGTTTGATCATATGCTGATGAGATTTCTTCTATGAACTTGGCTAGTTCTTCTCTTATACTTTCTATCCAATCTTTAGTTTCTCTAGTTGTTGTTGCATCTTCCTCGGAACTTTTGACTACCTGTTGTGAATCCAAAAGTGGGAGAATCTCTAGACTAGCTTGATCAAGTGGCTTAGTAGTCAACTGTCGAATATATTCTTTCAAGCGCACAACTTCTCTCTTATGTTCATTCTTCTTTTGTGTCTCTTCATCCAGCTTTGCCTTCATGGATGCAACTGAATTTTCTAAGTCCTCTTTTACTTGGGCCTTTGTGCTTGGGCCTAAGTCAAAGGTGGTAATCTCGTACTCATGAGGAGCAATGTCTCCCTTTGCTTTGTTCACCTTAGGCACAGCTATCTACACTATGTGGTTGCCTATCTCATCTCTCTGGATGGTAGAAACTCTCTTGGTTGGCTTCTTCACAGCAGTTTGCTCTAATCTGGCCAAGAAATCTACCATGTCATCTTCTTCTTGGTCTTCTACTACTGGTGTGTTCATCTTCAATCTCTCCCTCAGCCATTCAGGAACAATGGACTGCTCAATGCCTTCTACCTCTTGGTCATCCTTTGTTTCTCTGTCACGTGCAATACCCTGGAGAGCAAAAATCATCCCTTCTTGAAACTCTCCCTCTTCAATATTTGTGTCATGCTCTGATTCTAGGATTTTTGTGCCAATAAGAGATGGTGGCTATTCATCTTCCCGATGGACTGTTTCTGCATTTTCCTCATGAACTGAAGAAGGAACTTTTATTTCAACCAACGATTCATCAACAGTTAACATGTATTTATCATTCCTTGATGTGGCGGAATGACATGGTTCTATCATTTGCTTCTTCTGAGCAAGTTCTTCATTCTCAATTGGCTTTCCCTTCCTTTTAGCACTCTCACTTGATCTGGCATTTTGTGTTGCTTCTTTATTTGAAGAATATCCTTCTGCTACTCCCATCAGATTATAAGTCAAAGTTATGTTCTTCTGCTTCAGTCAGTGACACTGTTGATTAACCCACCACTTTGTATGTCATGACTAGCCGCATCAAGGTGGTCAAGTTTGTAAGCTCTGGTGCTGACCACTTGATAGGAGGAAGGGGTGCATGCTCATTAAAACCAGGCTGAGTATACTCTACATTGTCTTCCAGCTAATCATGTACAAGGAAAGGTTCAGTCATCCTGATGAAATTTATTGACAGTCTGGAGCACATCCTTTTTCTAATATCAAATTCATCATCAGCATTTGCCCAATAGTCTTCTATATCTACTCTATGTCTGAATCTTTCCTCTTTCACTAATCTGATGTTATTGTCAGGATCATAATTAGTTCTGGATTGGTAGAAGGTAAAAGGGTACCACTGCATCTCTAGTCTGGCACTCTCAACTGCTTGTGCAGTTGAACAAGATTCTTCCATATTTCCGATGAAGACTGGGAAAGATTTGGCTGCCTTTTGCCTATATGGCTGCCTTCTGCTTTACTCTTTTGTAGCTCTGATATGTTTCCAATTGTCCGAGAACTTCCAATAGGACCATCCTATTGGTTGGGTAGATTGGCAATCGGTAAGGACGGCTAGCGAAACCTTGGATTCGGATATAAGTGAACTTTGGAAACTGGACAAACCGGAATCCGTACCTGCTGATTAGACTTTTTGATTTAGGAGAAAGTCTTTTATGAGTACCTCCTTGCAGTGTTCTTGTGATGTACATCAGGAATGTGTCATGGGCTCGGAAACTTTTGTCCTTAAGCTACAGCTGAGGATAAAAATCAGATGATTGGAATTCATTCTCACCACCTCCTACTATGCCTTTGCAAATCAGTCCTGAATATCTGTAAGTTGCAGCCAGCAGATAAATTATGTAAGAACTCATGTGGAATGCTTTGTCCTTTCCAAGTTCATCAATTGTTCAAGAAGGTTATCGCTGATTATGCAGGACCAATTGAATAACTTCGTTCCTGAGGTGATTCCATCCATGTAATAATACATACATGTCTCAAATAGTTGACCCTTAGGGCTGCCCATTACTCTATTCAGCAATAGGATGATATCACCGTATTCTTCTTTGAAGTATGGAAGCAACAAATACTTCGATATTTTCCCTCGAGGTCTTTTCTTCTCCAGCCAATACTTGTTCACATTTGCGGCACAGTGTTTAGGCTGACTATCATAGACCCTCTGGGCTTGTCCTTTTGTCTTGTAGGTGGTTTTACTGTGGTTTGGTATGCCAAATGTCTCCTGGATGGACAATTCTAAAAGATTTGCCAGAACTCTTCCATCTGGTGCAATGATTTCTCTCGATTGTGCTTTATAGTGCAAAGCACATTCAACTATTAGCTCAACACACTCTTTGGCTCATGGGAATCCAGTTGCTTGGTCAATTCCATTGTGCATCATTTTGCGGGCACTAGGTGTAGGAATGTGTCCATCATGTCCATACATTCTTTTCTTGGGTTCCTCCATATCAACATGTTTGAGGTCTGTGTCGATGATATTCTTTCATTTGGATTTAATTTTAGACTTCAGTTGTACTCCTTTGCTGGCAAACTTCATTGCTACCTGCAAAAACACATGAAAACTCCATGTTGTTTTCAGAATTTAATTCTGATTTTTAATTCTCTTTTCTGAAAATTTCACTTTTCTGAAAAGCGAGGAAATTCAGTCAGACTGAGTTTTTGGATCCTCTTTATGACTGAAATTTACCTTTGAATCAGAAAATTTGTCTTAAAATCAAAAGTATTTTAATTTCTAGATTGTCAACACTCAAAAGAATCTACTTCTGGATAGTTCTTCTTCAAAATCCAAAATTCACAAAACTTGAGAGAAAACTTCTCTTTAATGCTCTCCAAAATTCTCAACCTGATTTATGAATTATGAAAGTGAATTGGTTGAAAATATATAGAGTTTAGGGTTCTCAAATTTAGAAGTTTTTGTTTTGTTTTATTGTTTTGTTTTTTTTGTTTGTTTTAATCTTTCCAAAATGGAAAGTTTTATTTCTTCCTTCAAAAATTCGATCTTATCAAGGGATCTTCTCCAACTTTCTAGAAATTTTGAATTTTGAAAATTCTCTGTTGAAAATAATTTTTAATTTAATTTTGGAAAATAATTAAAAGTTATTTCATGTGACAAATTTATTTTCCAACATGCTGGTTTGATTCATGTGAAATTTTTGATCAAAATTTATCTTTTTTCCTGGCATGTCAACTTAATTGTCGTCAAATTTTAGGTCTCTAGCTAGGTATCTTCACATATTCCATTTATGTCCGGATGAATCAATTTGTGTCGAAGTTTGATCAATTTGCAAGGGTTTGGACAATTTCTTCATGCCTTAGGGTTTTTGCCTTGGAACCAATTTCCTTCAATATTCACCTTCTATGTATTGGCATACTTCATGACGATTTGTTTTGCTCTTTGTCATGTCTGAGACAAGGCGAACATGGAAAGAGTTTGGACATGCTTTGTCTTGTGCTTTATCTTGACGGACTTGGAAGAGTGTTTGCCAATCTCATGCTACTTCAATTTGGTGAATTTGGATAATCGTCTGCCAATTCATGTCTTTGATCAGACTTTGGAATGATTTTTATGCTTCATAGGTAAACTTTCAACCTGCTGTCTTCTCAAACCCTAGGTAGGAGTTTGGTTAACTCGTGTCATCTTAATTAACTGCAGATCGGAGTTTAGCAAGGCTTGGACATCATTCCTCATGTCTTGGAAAGTCATATGTCTTCTTGTCTTGAGCAGATTTAGGAATATGATCAGACCATTTGATCTTGCTTATTTGGCAAATTCATTCGTGTCACGTTTGATTGTTCATCCTTAGGCGAACTTAGGTGAAGCTATGTCATGTCTCATGGAAGAGGTTTCATGTTTGAATGTCTTTCTTTTGACAAGGCGGAGTATACACTTTCTTGGACAAGTTTGTGTTATGCTTGGAAGATCATTACATGTGTATTTCTTTATATCAGATTTGAACAATCTTTCCCTTCCAAGGCAGACTTGGAGATGATCAAAGTGAATGACAAGATATGAAGATGCTCTATTGTTTTATCAGCAAACCTTCAGTCTGCTGTCAATGGCAAACTTGGAGGATTTTGAATATGTCGAACTTTTCAAAAACCCTTGGTCATGCTTTATCTCTTCTCTCCATAGCGAATTTTATTATCTTGTTGAAATTTGATGATCTGATCAGGCTCTTTCATATGTGGAATCTGCTCAACTTTTGTGAATTTTGGACATCTCCTTATGCTTCGAACCTTGCTTGGAGGCTGCCTTCTTTGCTCATGAATTCTAGAAGAAATTAGAACTTTGTTTGGCAAAGAGAAGTGTTAATGAAATAAAACCTTCTTTTATAGCTTCTCAGGTGGTTTCTAGAAGCTTTGTTGTTTTATTCTATCTTTAGGACATTCGAACTTAATCCTTCTTCTAGAAGGTGAACTTAAAAGGAAAGCTTTCTTTATTTATTGTTTTTACTGCTTTCTTCTAGAAGGCGAATTGGAAGATTCTCTTTCATGCTTGCAAAGTTAGAAAGTTTTATTGTTTTATCCTATCTCTAGGAAATTCGAATTTGATCCTTTGGAAGCTTCTGGCATGCTTTAGAAAGTTTTATTTGCTTTCTTCTAGAAGTTTATTTTGAAGAAGTTTAGATGTCATGTCATAATATTTTCAATCCAATACTTAGGAGAACTTCTTTCCATTTTGCTATCATTAAAGCGAGTCTTGCGAATGCCATGTCACTCGTTTTATTGCCAACTTGTTCACTCTGCCTAGGTGGGCCTTGCATTGCCTTAGTCATTCTCTCTTAATCCTTGGCAGACTTTGTCAACCTTAGGATAAGGCACACTTTAGAGTGTTTTAATCATTAGCAGACTTTGAAGACCTCCTTCCATCTTTGTTTGGCGGATTTGGAGTATACATGGCCAAGGCAAACTTGACACTTACTTTGCCATCTCTTCGTAGGTTCAAGCTTGACCATACATAGGAGTATGTTTGACCCTTGCCATGAGTTAGTTGACCAATAGTAGGAGTTTGCCATCTGTCGGACAATTTTAGCTTGGTCATGAAGTGCACTTAGAAGATTGTCAGACATTTTTGTGTATGAATAAGCTTAACCCCATGTAGGAGTTTAAGTAACGCTTGCCATGGGTTAGTTAACCGATGGTAGGAGTTTGTCATTCGTTGGACAACTTCATTGTTTGTAGGAGAACCTTGATCCTACTTGAACATCTTCCATACTTGACATCCTTGGACGAATTTGACTAACTATTTGCCATTCCACTTGTCTGACTTAGACAAAATTTTCAATGTGCCATATCTAAATTCTTCCTTTGTACTTGATCAATAGTGACATGCCACGTTGATACCATGCTGGTTCATCTGGAACAAAAACCCTAATCTAGATTTCCACTTTGCTTTTTGCACTTGAAGACCTCATTTTCGAAATCTGAGAACATGAGTACTAATAAAATAGCTGATCTTTTGGACCAATACCCTAATTAGGGTTTGCGTTTTGCTTTTTACCCTTAAAGACATAATTTTCAAAATCCGAGAACATGGGTAGTAATAATTTGGCATGGGGATCAAAACCCTAATTCCAAAAAAAAGCAAAAAATTTTGAACTCTTGCTTTTTACACTTAGAAGCAAAAAATTTCAAATCTAAAGACATGGGCAAGATCAATATGGCCTAAAGAACAAAACCCTAATCTCAAAAAAAAGCAAAAATTTCAAAGCCCTGCTTTTTATACCTAGAGGCCAGATTTTCAAATTCCAACAAAATAGGTAGTAATGAAATAACTCGAGTAACAAAACCCATATACCTCTTTCAAAAAAGTAGAAAAAGCAAAAATTTCTAAAATAGCAGGTTGTCAGAAATGACCCAAAGCAATTGTGATCCTCATCCTTCAAACCTTCTGAACACTTTGACAACACTCAAATGCAATTCTGAGCAAGATTTCTCAATTTGGCTTAGGATGCCCTCAAAACTCTAACTCTTAAACTCTCTCAAAATGAAGACTTATGAAACTGCAGAGCTAAGACAAACCCTAAAAAAACAAAAACAAGGGGTCCCCATCTATGATGGGACGATGTGTGAATTAGGTCACAACAAGACCCTTAGCCTACTTTTACTTTTTCTATAGGCTATTGGGATGTTGTAAAAGAAAATATTATTTAACAATTCAATTAAAATTGTTCAAATGGTAACTTTATGTTTATTATAAAAATGATAACTTAAATTCAAATTATTAAAAGATAAAGTCTACTAAGTACTTCAAAAAGAAAATAATATTAAAATTCCTCAAAAAGCTTTAAAAAAGGGATTTGGGGTATGAGGAAGACATCCATTTGGAAAAAGAATTTCTACTTCCAAGATTGAACAACGTTCATCTATTCTCTTAAAGACTGAAATCCTCAAGTTTCAGATTAAGGATGAAAGCCCTCCAATCTCTTTATGGTGATTTTATACAAAGATCGCATGTTTGAGTTGTTGCTTAAATTTTGCATATCATTTTGGATTGAAGAATTTGGTGAAGGGTTTAGTATTGAAGATTGAAAGATTCTACAATTCATTACATATTCTAGTTGCATTTGTGTGAAGATTTCTATTTCTTATTGGTGGGCATTTTAATGAAGAACAATGAAAGTCTTGCCGTTGATCAGAACAGGGTTAAGGCTATAATAAGAGAAGATTAATTTAAGTCATTTTCAGTTGCTACGATGCCACTACAGCATCATAGCTTTTGATTTTGCTGATTTTTAGAGGTAACTGCTATTACAACAATTTATAAATGGCTAGATTAGGTTTTGTATCAGCTGCTCCATCCTCAATTCAACCTTGCTTCATATTTTTATATTTATGTATTTCCTTTGCTTTCCAACTGTTTTGCAAAATGCATGTTTTCAGATTGTTGAACAATTGTTTGATATGATTCCTGAAATTAAAATAGAAGAGTATTTCATTGCTTATTATTCATATTGTAACATCTGTGCAGTTCACCACCAGATTTCCTTTCGAATGTAAATCTGGATGGCAATGCCGCCAAGACATGCTTAATATTTTAATATTTTGTATTGTGTACATTTAGAACTATGTGTCTTGCATTCCATTCAAACATTTCAAAAAATTTCCAAACAATACTAGTTGGGAACATTACAATTTTCCTTTTGTTTTAGAGTTAGAGGTGGTTCTGTTGTAGCAGGGAGCAAGGATTAGAAGTTGGCCGAGTTAGATTAGGTGAAATTACTCTTTTATTCCTTAAATTAGTTACCTGGACAAATCCAGATATTTCGGTCTGGGTATGAACAGGAAGATTCCAATGCTTCCAGTAACACAAAAATTTTATGGCCAAATAGATTTATTCACCCCTATAATACCAAACTTACCTGCTCTATCATTGCATTTTAATAGAAGTTAAAGAAACAAAAGACATATAAAAAATATTGCTTATACCTTGGATAACTCAAACTCGATAACTGGATTTTTTCTTGAGGGAGAGTCAGTCAAATGCCGGAGAAATCGTGGAGTTCCAAATGCTAGCAAATCTGTATCATCAGACGCTGCAGCATCTACCTGCAAAATTTATGCCGAGGAAACAAAAATCTCATGGAATCAAGCATTACAAAAAAAATGGCCACACTCTCAAAAGTTAAAGAGACGAGAATTCAGCATACCTTACCAACTTTGCATAAAGATGCACATTCTGCCTCTGCTTCAGAAGGAGCCTAGGTCAGTTCATGGAATAATACCAACGGTGAGTGCAGAATGTCTTCTGAAAATTTAAAATCTCTAAAAATATAAATAACCAAACATGTATCCCAACTACTAGAGCATATAAACTTCTCACTCTTTATCTGTTATTGGTAATATTTTCATGTTTTCTAACAATATCATGTGCTTGTCTATACATAGTACTTGCCCACAGAGGTCTTTCAGCAATGCTAAAAGAAAAAGCTTACTATGCAATAACAGTTAAAATTGGTGGGTCAAGAATCATTTCCTTTCATACACATAGTTAATGTGGAAAAATGCACAACAGGAAACACATCTTAGCAAATCCTCTATTACATGATGTAGAAAAAGTTGATTATTTTTCTACAACTTCAACTGCTGTACATATTTTAACCTGAAACTAATGTTATTGACTGAAAAGTAATGGTAATCAACTAAAGATGTACAGTTTAGTATTTTATATATGTATGATAAGAGAATTTAAATCATTATTCATCCCTACATTATTCAGTTACAGATCCAATTCCTAGATGCTTGTAACGCATCCCCTTATGATCAAAACCTACAAGCTGTCTCGTAGGCATACCTGAGTATTGACCTTCTTGAATGATACTTATAAGTCATACCATTATGGTTGAAGCTTGTAAGTTGTCCCATGAGTATTTGTTCCCAATTAGATGCATGTGAGTCATCTTTTTATAGTACACACCTATAAGCTACCTATTGAGGATGATATCAAGAGAATAGAAATAGACTTTCCATGATCTCAATTTATATTTCTATTGTCTAACTTATTCTGGCCAGATGGTGGACACAAACCCAAATTAGTATTACCTTTTGGTGATGAATATCAAGGGATGCCTGCCTTTCAATGTGGATTTGTGATGGTCTTATCGTTAGCTTAAAGCTTGGCAGAATAATTAAGCATAGTTATCGCTGTCGTAGTTAGCATTTGAATTTGTTGCTTTTGGAACAACACAAAACAGAACAGCGTGTAAGGTATAACATCATTTTCTGATAACAAGTGGAAGCTCCTTTGCAACTTACAACAAAACTAAACCCTAGAACCTAAGGAAACAACATCTAGCTCTTTACAATATGTACAAGTTAAATCTCTAAGTTTTGAGCATGTATTGTAAACAAACTAAAGAACTTGCCTATCTTTTTAGTTCTTGGGCAAAGGTACAAGGCTTATCAGCAGTTCTACTCAAAACAATATTTTTTGGTCTTTTTCTTAAAAGTAAATAACTACAAGAGCTAACTACGCTCACACTTTTTAGATAAATGCAAAGACTGAAGCACAAGTACAACGTAAAACTTGGAACTGGAATACACACAGCATTCCGCGAAGTCTAATAAATCAAACTACATACAAAGCTGCAATAACCACACTTCACTTAAATATTTAGTACAAACCCTGCAATTTTGAATATAAGTAATTTGATTTGCCTAATCAACACACACTCAAGATGAAACAAAAACTTGATCGGTAACCTTAAAAGCAAATAGACATTTAAAACTTTTTCTTAACAGTAAATACCTACGAGAGCTAACCATGTTCACACTTTTATGATAAATGCAAAGACTAAAAGCACAAGTACAACACAAAACTTGAAATTGGAATACACACAAGATTCCGCAAAGTCAAATAAATCAAATTGCATACTGCAACAACCACACTTCACTTAAATATTTAATTCAAAGCCTGCAATTATCAATAAAAGTAATTTGATTCACCTAATCAACACATACTCAAGATCAAACAAAAAACTTGTTCGGTAACCTTAACAACAAATAGACATATAGAATACCATTAGTTAAATTAAGTGCGCATGCAATTTATTCAAGATAAATAGAAAGTATATTTAAAGTTCCTATTCTAAAAATGGTTTGCTTGCACATTAAGCAAGCTTTATATACAAAATTTGTCTTCAGATAATTTGTCTAAAACAAGAGAACCTCAAATAGATATCTCAAAATAGTTGTCCTCCACAATAGCAATGGCTAACAAATGTCAATACAGTGTTTGTTAGCTCATATCAGTGATTCTGATGAGACACCTTCATTCTAATAACAAATTGTCAATCGAAACTTGAAACCCTAGCAATTCATTATTTGCTTGATGACAACCTCCGCATGATCTCCTTTGCTGATATTCACGCCAATGATGTTGAAATGCCTTGAATTAAGTGAAGGAAATGAGACTTTAATGTCTTTTCAAACTACTATATATTGCCCATTAAACATTTGACTAATGGAAACCCTTGGGAGCTCCTATAAATGAATTCCAAATGATATGTTGTCATTTAAATCATATTAAAGAACTTAAAAACTTAATATAGCCTCATTTAAAACGTTAATGAATTTTCCCTACATGAAACTTGTCCACTTCTTGAAGAAAAGCACTCCAATGGTCACTTGCATCTAACAAAAGTTGGTTTCCCTTTAGAGAGGAGCACTCCATGTAATGTCCCTGTTTTCAAGTTCCCTAACACTGCAGTTGTCACTAATTTTTCAGGTTTGTGTCAGCTTGTTCAAAGGGGCAATTTAACATTACCAGTGAGCTCAAATAGTTTAGAGGAGCCATATGACACTTTCAAATTGTGAGATTTTTCCAAGATCGACAGGCAATGGAAAGCACAAATAAGAGAGAACAAAATATTGATAGGAATAAACTGTATTCTATCACGATGAAAATACTGATCAACTGGATCATCAATCGTTACATACAATGAATATGAGTCTGCTTATATAGACAAAGCTATATGGATATGTGAGCACACAAACATGACATGTGGCTCAATAAGAAACAAGGGTAGGTAGGAAATAGGTGTGAGTAGGTAGGAGAAACAATATAATATTCCACATGAGGTGGATCACCCACTGAATGTGGAGTGTAACAACAAGATCAACACCATAAAAGATGGAAATTCTCCTACACACACTATCCCAATGTGGCACAAACACCCAAGTGTCTCATACCCAAACTACTATGAAATGCATTTCGTAAGTAAACTTAAGGTGTAATAATATCCAAGATGAATAATTATTTACACCAACACCACCCCTTAAGTGCAACTTAGGGGAATGCACTAAAGTTTACAATGCAACTAAGCAATGCAAGATGGGTCCTGGCTACGAGGCCATGTTAAGTACCCATGTACAAATGCAAATGCATGCAAAACAATGCAATGAAATCTCTCACAAAATGGGGAAAGAGAGAAAAACCCAATGGGAAAAAACCCTCCCCCAAAAGAGAGATGAAAACTAGATACAAAGAACTCTCATAAAATTATGTGAAGGACAAAACCCCATGTGAGGAAAAAGTCCCCCCCATATGAGAGAAGAAGAACAGAGACTAGGAAGCCCCCCCTCAGTCTGGAATCTGCACCAATGATAGAAGCTCAAAGATGAATGAAGAAACTGCTCCATGAACGTCGACCAACATTCCTCCCCTTAGGAAGAAACAAAACCAAAGGTGTATCCATGAAGTCTCCCCAACCATGAAGGGAAGATGAAGCAAAAATACTCATGATGAAAGGAATCTTTGAAAACTGCTCAAGTGTCCCCATGTCGATGCTGAAAGGTAGCCCCTCCAAAGGTGGTAAAGTGCGCCACACTGTTGAAAAAGGCACTCCAAGATCTAGTGGAGATGAATGTAGAACAATATCCAAAGACTCATATGTCTCCTCAAAAGATAAAGAGACCTCCTCCAAGTGTTGTACAAAAGTATCCACAATCATGTCAACCTCTAAAGATTGATCATGTAGAGAATACACAAGAGGGTCAGAGTGATCCCTCCCAACAATCAAAGAAGGATCATCTTCATCAAAGAGAAGATGAATTTCATCAATGGTGTCTCCCAAATCTGCAATGTAGTAGTCCACAAACAAACCTGCAATGTCTGTCAAGTAGGCATCTCAATCAACTGAAGCTGGAAGACATGAAATATCCTGCTGCACTGAATCACAAAAAGGCAAAACTGTCGCACTAGCTACATCATCAGGTGCAATAGGTGGTGTGATATCAATAGAAGGAGATGAAATGCAAGGCTCAAGAACAGGGTCACATGTGAGAATCCCCAAGTTCAAATGCCCAAAGTTCTCCTCAAAATTGAATCATCAACATAGGAAGAATCAACCTCATCAATAGGACCAAAAATCTGAAAAAGAGTACAACCGAGATGCATGATCAACCACCCCAGTCGCAATGATAGCTCCACTCTCCAAGTCTCTAATGATAACTGAATCAGGTGTGAACTCCACAGTTTTCCTAGTTGCCCCATGTGTGATTTGATAGATGGAAAGAAGATTATTTGTCAAGTGGGGTACACACAACACATCATTGAAGGAGTTATCCCCAATGGCAATAGATCCTTTCCCAATCATATCTATGTATGTATGATTGCCCATCAAAATTTGCGGCATGTGGCAAAGCTCAAATGTAGAAAACATAGACTGCGAAGATGCCATATGATGAGAAGCCCCTGAATCTAGAAGCCATCTCCCTGAATCATGACTTGTAGTAGCACAAAGAGCTTGTCCCTTTCCTTTATCCGTCCCAAAAGAGTGATCCTTTCCTTTATCCTTGGAAGAAGAAGTCGATGTAGACATTCTAGAAGGTAGGTTGATTCTATTCTTCTCAAGAAGATTCTTCAACTCATCAATATCCTTCTTATAACAATGATGCTCATCATGTCCTGACTTCTTGCAATATCCACAAAAAAGATTGTCCTTATATGATTTCCTCTTAGGTGACAATGGTGAATCACCTTGTTGTGGAGAGGAAGATTGTGCTCCATCTTGTTGTGGTTTAGACTTAGGTTGTTTTTGATTCTTGCCTTTTCCTTGATTACTTTGATTACCTTTGTTAGCCACCAAAGCTTGTGACTTTGAAGATTTGAGAATCCCCATCGTGGTCAAATTAGATTGCTCAAGTATCAACATCTCTGTAAATGAATCAAATGAGGGAGAAGTGTATGAGGAACCTTGAGCTAACCTATGGGTGTGAAAGCTAGATACAAAGGCTGCATACTCTGAAGGAAGCTTGTCCAACAAGTTATAAACCAATTGAGCATCATTTTTGTCAATCCCACAATCCTTTAGCTTTGCTCTTAATTCAGTTGCTTTTGTGACATAATCTTGGATTGTATCAAAATCCTTGGGATCCAAAGTTGTGAGTTCACTATCAAGCTTGTAGCCCTTAATCTCATCAACTTGACCATACAATTTCTTAAAAATATCCCAAGCCTCTTTAATTGTTGTACACTTATCAATATGAAAAATGAGGTGATCTGATACATACTTTCTAAGTGTTCCAAGTGTCATAGCATTCTTAGTAAGCCATTCAATTTGAGCATTAGGATCAACCTTAGGATCAGGTCGTGTTGTAATAGTTTCATTTACATAATGAATGAGTCCTTTTTCCATTAGTTTACTCCATGCCTTAATTTTCCATGATGCATAATTATGAGGAGTTAAAAATGGAAATTTAGGAGAACCCATAGCACCAAAATGAAAAAACACAAGATAGAGAGAGGCACAATCACACAAGACACCCCCCCAAAATACTCAATCAAGAAATCCCCCCAAAATGGTGATTTTGGCACTTTATACTTAGTGCATATACAATGGGCCACTTGCAAAACAAGGAAAAGTGGACTTCTGATTTCAATTTACAACTTCTCAAAATGAGATCTAAGAGACTTCAACAAATACTGCTAGTGATCTAAACTAAGATCCAAGCAAAATGCAAGTACCAAATATGCCAAAAATGGCCAAATACTGAAAGTACAATTTCTACTTAAAATCACTACAAACAGATGGCAGATTATGAAAGTAGATGAAAAAATATGTACTTTCAAAAAAAACAGCACCTGAAAAGGAGTCCATATGAGCCCAAACGAAGCCTCCAAAGTTGTAAAAAGCGGGATTTCACGATTTCCGAAAAATCTGTATCCGAAAATCAGAAAAATTATGCACCACTGTATAGATCACGAAATTCTACCCCAAAACAAAAAATATTGCTTGGAAAAACGAGTCCGGATGAGTAAGATATCGCTATTTGAAAATTGCCTGCAAAATTATAATTTCTGGAAAATTTCCACTACAGCGTCAAACTTCAAATGCCTCTAGATTTGGCCTCCGAAGTCCGATTTGGATGAAACAAAAGGCAAAAATGACTTCCTTGGTCCTCCTCAATCCAATGGTAACCTAAGATTTGACCCATCAAGCTTCAATAATAACCTGCAATAGAAAACTCCAAAATACACAACCCCAAATAGCATCAAATTTCTCTCAATTAGCAAACCAATGACACTCTAATGGCTTCGATACCATGTGAGACATGGACCAACTCTGATACCATGTGAGATTTTTCCAAGATCTAGAGGCAATGGAAAGCACAAATAAGAGAGAACAAAATATTGATAGGAATAAACTGTATTCTATCAAGATGAAAATACTGATCAACTGGATCATCAATCGTTACATACAATGAATATGAGCCTGCTTATATAGGCAAGGCTATATGGATATGTGAGCACACAAACATGACATGTGGCTCAATAAGAAACAAGGGTAAGTAGGAAATAGGTGTGGGTAGGTAGGAGAAACAATATAATATTCCGCATGAAGTGGATCACCCACTGAATGTGGAGTGTAACAACAAGATCAACACCATAAAAGGTGGAAATTCTCCTACACACACTATCACAACGTGGCACAAACACCCAAGTGTCTCATACCCAAACTACTATAAAATGCATTTCCTAAGTAAACTTAAGTAAAGTGTAATAATATCCAAGATGAATAATTATTTACACCAACACAAATGTCATTTCCAACTTCAAGTTTGGGCTCCAAGATTATTGGAGGGAGTGTTTATTTTTAGTTACCTTGTCAGGTCTATTTTATCATCTATCATCATCGAAATGACTCCAGTGCAGTCAAATTTCAATTTCAATGCATTTCAACCATTGTCGCTAATTGGGTGTATTTTTGAGCTACATTTAATTAATTCCACTAAGGATACTATTTTAAATTAATTAATTTATTGGGCACCTCAATGTTATAGCTCGTTGGAAAAATAATAGAAATTTTTGAATGTCAAGACACTTAAAAAGTGACTTTTAAGTGCCAGAAATGTTTTAAAAGTAAATTAAATCACTTTTGGAGTTAAAAGGCTTGATATATTAATAATGTGATTGTAAAAGGGAGTTTCTAGAAAACTCCATAAAAGCTTATAAAAAGGGGGATGGAGAGCTCATTCGGTATGTTAAGTTTATGATTTTTGTTATCTCGCTATGAGAAAACCCTGCATGGTTCTAGAGATTTCAACTTGGTCCATCTCAGCCTTCTTGAGGATGAAATCTTTCTTGAAGAAGACTAGCTATGGTAGCAAAAGATCTACTCTAGCTGGCATTTGTTGGAGATATCTTACAAGTATTTCATAGTGCTTTCAGATTTAAGATTTCTTGTGTGGCTTCTTTCAGTGGAAAGATTGCAGTAGAGTCTTGGTGTGGATTATTTTATATCTTTCATTGGCGACTTAGAAGGTTTACTTCTTGGTGTGGGATTCAGTCTTTCCTTATTGGCGTGGATTGATAACAACAGTTTCTTTCATGGCATGAGACTTGAATCAGCTTTGGCATAGAGGGTTTTGGACAATATTTGCTTGGTGCAGCTTTTAGCAATAAATTGGTGTATTAATTCCTGTTGGACGTAAGGAAAGTTATCTCTGTGCCGGGCATCAATACTGTGGAAGAAAATAGAGGTTGAACCATCTGCAATTTACATCGGACCTAGGCGTGTTTCTTCATTGCCAGTTCAAGCATATTTGTTGATTAAAATACCATTCAAGGGTGGCGCCAAGGGTTCTTTTGTGCAATTCTGAGTGCTGCAATACAGATTGCAGACTTATATCTATAATAAAAGATTGCTGTTTGTATTTCTCAACAATACAAATTGAAAACAGTATGGTTTGCCAACGTGAGGTCAGAATTTATATCGCTGCACTGGTAAATTGATCAAATCTATTGCTTTTTAAGAAGAAAGATTATCATTTCTGTTTATGTACAAATGTAAATCATATGTGTTCAGTCAGTATATGTTTCTCTTCTTTTCTGAGTTAAGAAATCCGCTTGCACTTAAATCAAACTCATGTTATTACCTTGCAAGTCTGAAACAAACAATAAACCATCAGCAAAATGAGTTTCCATGACCAGCAAGATAATGTTCTTTATCAATGAATGTATCACAACTGTTTGACATAATTCCTGAGCAATAAAGTAGAGGGGAAAGTGCAAAATATTAGTAGCAAACAGGGCAGGCCACTACACTCCAATACACAGGAGGGTCCCTTTTTGTGTTTTAACCTTTAGACTGTAACCATTCTGTCATGAAGCATGCACTTGGGGTCTTGATGACAACTTTTCATGTTTTGGAGTTGAAACTTGGACCCCTCTTTGGCAAGGTGTGCTTTTAGCTTTCATGAGCAACCTTTTTTAATGTTTCAATGTTCATTTTTTATCACTTTTTGATAAGGTGTGCATCACATGGACAAAATTTTAGTCTTTTCATGTTTTAAAATGCATTTTGCACTCCTTGGTATTAATATTATAGTTTCCTAAGTTATTAATGCTCAAAAATGTAATATATTGTAAGATATCGTAATTTTAGTTTCTCACTAGGATCTTTCTATTTTGAGATTCTTTGTAATTCTTTATAATGATCTTCATGATCATTCGTAAATACAACAATTATTTTTACCAGATTACTTTCGTAATATGGTATCAGAGCATTGGGTATTTTCGAAATAATTTTTCAATTAAAAATTCGTCACGAATTTTTTTTAGTTTTTTGAAAAAAAAAATTATTCGAAAATTAATCCTCGTTCGGGAGGATTGGTCGAGGGTTTTTTTTTTGCGTCTTTCTTTGACGCGTTCATGCTAAATATCCCAATCAGTATTGGACATCATGGCCTGTCTTCACATCTGCAATTTGCAATTTTTGGATCCGTTTTTTCTTCCCTCTGTGGTTGGTTTTTGTCTTCACGTGATTACAATCTGCGCCCTTTTCCGCACTGCGACCTGCTTGTCTCTACCCGTGGTCGTGTTTTGTCGCGATCTGCAGTCTCGATGTTTTTTTAGGCGACTTTTTTCAACGCACGACTTCCTTCTTGCACGACTGTTCGATTTCTTTTCACACGTGCCGATTTCTCCAGATTTTTTCTGCATTCACCTTCGGTTTTGGGTGATGCGAATTTCTCCACGATTTGGTGGCGACATTTTTAAAACAAAAAAATAAAAAACTTTGCTTCGGCCTGCAACTCGAGGGTTTTGAAGGATCTTTTTCTGCAACCTGCATTTATTTTTTCTAAGGTTCTACATTTTTCGACTAGGGTTTTGGCCCCTTAGTTCAACTCAAAAATTTATTTTGATTGCAAAATCTTTCTAGGTTTTTCGAAATCGGAACTGAATTGTTGTCCAATTTTTCTGGGTGCATTGTTTTCCATGCCCCAAATTTTGTGCCAGCGGATTTCAATTATGATTTCAGATTCTTTTTGGGTTTTTCGCAAGGATTCTGGATTGTCTTCAGATTTTTCTAGGTCAGCCGAAAAATTTTCTCGAAATTTGTGCCATTCGTACTTCATCTGTTTTTTGAAGTATGTACCTATATTTGCCTGTCTTTTACATTGGGATTTGTGCTTTGTATTATGTGCTACCGCATCTTCTCTGACTTTCATTTTTCGTGCATTGGAAAACGTGCAAGATGGCGTCATTAACCAACTTGATGTTGGAAGGCAATCAGTGATTCAACCGCAAAAATTATAACACCTGGAAGCAGCACATGTTGACAATCTTCGAATATCGCCGCCCAGATGATCTTGTCTTGGAAAAAGATTCTCGTCCTTTTGCAGTCGGAGTCGATCAAGACAAATTTAATGACCGCAATAGGGAAGTTGTCATGCTTCTCAAGCTCTCTGTCACAGATGACAAGCTACCTCAGATTCCTTCTGGTCAATCAACCTCAAACATTTGGAAGCATCTAAAGGAATAGCATGAGACATTTGACAAAAGTCTAGCGTTCTACTTGAAGAACCAATTGTTCTCCATCATGATGGATGAACGCATGTCCTCACAGGAGCATCTCACAAAGATTAAGGACATTTGAGATCAGCTCGACGCTATTGGTCGGAAAATGGAGGAAGAGGATATGGTAGTCATAACCCTCAAAAGTCTACCAAAATCCTACGAGCACTTCATAGAGACTCTCAACATTACATCTACGAATGTTGATCTGAAATTTCCAGAGTTATGCACCAAACTTTTGTAGCAAGATCGCTGGAAACAACAGTTTGGTAGCGGTCCTATATTTCAGAAATTTAAGGCCTTGGTACAAAAAAGAGTCTGGTTGTTCTATTATTTATCTTAGGTCTAATAATGAGGGGGTGAGTTTTGTTCTACTGCTTTCTCCACTTTCTGTGATACACCTGGCATAAAACATTAGTTAACCACAACATACACCCCTCAGCAGAACGACGTTGTAGAACGTCGTAACCGCACCATTACAAAAATGGCTAGGTCTATGTTGGAACACAAAAATGTTCCTAAGAAGTATTGGGCAGAAGCAGTGTTTATTGCAGTCTATCTCCTTAATAGGTCTCCCACTCATGCTGTTAAAGGGAAGACTCCTGAGGAATCCTAGACTGGTCGCAAACCCAGGATCAATCATTTGAAAGTTTTTGGCTCTCTTGCATATGTTTGGATTCCAAATGCCAAGCACTCTAAGTTGGATTCCAAGAGTCAAAAGCTCATCTTTACAGGATACAGTGACAACCATAAGGCCTAGCGGCTGATTGTTGTAGACATTGATCGTCTCATCTTCAGTCGCGATGTTGTCTTTGATGAAGATCGAGGACCATTTCAGCTTTCCTCATCTGAGTAAAATTATGAGGATCAGCCTTTGAAGGCTTCTGATTTAGGTGTACGTCTTCCATTTGGTTCACCTAATGGGAGGGATGATGCAGATTTTGTATTTGATGATGCACTACCTGAATTTCCTCCGAATGATGCTAATCTTCCACCTGTTGCAGATCCTCTTCCTCCTCCAGTTTCAGTTATTCCTCCTCCATCAGATGTTGGCACATCTACTCTCCGGTCTAAGTGGTGGGCCAAGACCATCAGTGATCTTCGTCCTGATGAGCTCATTGAGGGTAGATCTTCCAGAAATAAGGGCAAGCAACAAAATACAGTTAACTTTGCTCTCATGGCCAACATTCACAGCATTTATGGGCCTCAGACTTAAATCGAAGCAAAAGGGATTCCAGAGTGGGAACAGGCAATGGATGCAGAATACCAAAGCCTTCTGACAAACAACACCTGGGTTCTCTCTGATCTTCCTCCAGGGAAGAAACCCATTAGCTGCAAATGGGTCTAAAAGGTCAAGTATCATGCAGATGGTACCTTAGATAAATACAAGACCAGATTAGTTGCTCAAGGATTCACACAGCAGGAGGGCATTGTTTATGAGGAGACATTGGCTCCTACTGCCAAGATGAGTACCATTTGTCTTCCTCTCGCTATTGCAGCTCACTCTGGCTGGAAAGTCCATCAGATGGATTTAAGAGTGCCTTCCTGAACGATGAATTGTTGGAAGAAGTCTACATGACGAAACCTCCTGGTTTCAAGGTTGTCGGCAAAGAACATCAAGTATGTAGACTCGTTAAAGCACTCTATGGACTTAAACAGGCACCTCGAGCGTGGTACATTAAGATTGATCAGTACTTGGTTGCTCATGGTCTTCAGCGTTGCCCTTCAGACAGTAATCTGTATATCAAACACTCTGGTGATGATATTCTCTTTCTTGTTGTCTATGTGGATGACTTAATCATTACTGGCAGTTCAGCACATTTGATTGCCGAAATGAAACAGGATCTATGCCAGGATTTTGATATGACAGATTTGGGGCTTCTCCATTATTGTTTAGGTGTTGAGGTTTGGCAAACTAATGGTAGCATTTTTATTTCTCAATCTAAGTATATGATCCTCCACTGAACCATGATATTTCAAGCATGTTGACTCTTTGAAATGTATCTCGGGTTCTCTCCTATTAAACCTATCTATGAGTCTATGTAAAGTCAACATATGTCACAACACTATAATGTCCTTCTGTGATTATCCTGTGATCCCACCACTCATGCCCATACCATCCAAGTGAAGAATAGCAAACTCGATAGCTTTGTCTTTTGTCATAGGGCTGAGAGAAAAACATGTCTAGTTTGTGGACCCAAGATTGTGCAGTGACCTTTCCCGAGCCATCAAAAGTTGGGAAAGTCAACTTATTCACTCTTTGTTGTAGATCTTTGTTCACTTGTTGCATAGGTTGTCTCCCTCTTGATCCACTTCTAGCATTAAGGAATTATGTAAAAGGAATTTGATGCCTAACTTCCAATCACATCTTGAATAGGCATCTATGCAAGAATTAAAATCACTTTCAGTTGGATTCAGTTCTTCCTTTTCTTGTGACAACTCCACTCTGGGCAAGAATGAGGGTTGTGTGGGTCTAGGAAACCCTTCTGATTTGAGTTACTGCCTACTGATCCATTATTGTGCGCAGATCTAATGGAATTGTTGGAATTATTCATGATTTGCAGCATTTGAAGGAGTATTTGTGTTGTTTTCTCCTGCTATTCGGCCATTTGTTCCTGCCTTTGTGCTATTTGATGTTGTATTTGCATGAAAGATTCCCAGTTCTTATCCCAATCTAACATTTTCTTACCCCTTGTCTTCACTTACAGACCCTAACTGTTGTGACTTAGCTTCTAATTTCTCTCTCTCTCTCCAAAGCTCGTTGATCACTTTGGCTCAGCTACATACACAAAGTTTACCCAGCAGACTAGCAGGACTTCCTGCTTTGATACCCGTGTTATGAAGCTAGGGTTTGGTTGTCTATCTTACTTCTAATTTTAAATCACTGATTTCAGACAAACCCTTACATCTCCAACAATGAATTCACAACAGCACACTCAAACTCAAACAGAATGCTATAATCCACAGAAAGAAAGCATAACAAGTTTCAAAACTTGGTGGACAAACATATCAATCTTCTAAGCTAATTCAGAGGTCCAAAATTGATTACAAATCTTACAAATTGTTGTTGTAGGGCAATTGCATTTGGCTCTTGTTGATGTGTATTTTACGCACATACAAACACAGAATAAAATACCAAAGTATTTTACCCTCTCTTGAACAAAATCACTGAATATGCTATGATTGTGAGAAAGATCATAGTGCGATTCCAAGGTTTTTACAGTAACTTCTTGACATGTGGGTAACTCAATGGTTTGATGTGATAATGTTATTTTCACTCAAAGACTTACGTAATTGTTCAATATGGAGATTTTTCATAGATTTGGAATTGAAATAGGTATGCCGATGACTTAGGATTTTGCAATTAAGCTCTTGGTCTATTCTAACAAAGATTTCTTATAAAAAAGGCAAAAGGAATAAGGTTTAGGGATTCCATTCTAAACCTAGAATGCAAGAAAAGGGTGAATGATTCACTGGAATCCTACTAGGCAAGGTCTCACCATCAAGTCAAACAATTTGACACAAACTTAGTACAATCATCTAGGGTATACTTCAAAGATGTTCAAATCGTTACCATCAAACATTGATTGTTTACCCTCTCGGGTGAATAACTTTAAGTACACAGATAAAACACGTAATGCAAAATAATAATGCCATAGTTATCAGATAAAATATAAGAGATGTTATTCCATTCATAATCGTGTGTCACAAGTTACATTCAGAAGTATATAAAGATACCGAGGGGGTACGAGCACCAACCGTCGCACCGCAACTACCACCCCTCGGTTGCCAACTAGCCAAGACAATTACAACTTAATTAACTAGCTTTATTTTCGTGTACAATATTGCTGCTAACATTGATTACCATTCAAGTTAATCCATAAACAATGGACATGTAACAATTGAAGTTAAACTCGTATAGAAATTCCAGTTGACCATGCAAGGCACACTTACAATCAGCAAGAGGCTAGTGGTATGGACTAATATGGATTCCACACAAAGGGATTCAACAGATTTTCTCATTCAATCTAACAAAAACTTTTAAAAAATTCTAATCTAAATTTCTAGTCTAACTTGGAGGAATTGAGAACCTCAAATGCAAACAACACTTAAACAAAATTCACCATCAAGTCGAACAATGATTTGTATTCAAATCTGCAGCATATACTAACAATTCTCAAAAAACTCTCTTACAAATGAGAGGCAATGGGGTTTATATAGAGTTTCAAACAAAATTAATGGCCAAGATTCAACCAAAATCAGGGGCCAAGATCATGCCAACAAAACCCTAGAGTTGTCCTAATTAGGGTTTACATCAAAAATGGAGCCACCAACATATGACCCAATAAAATAATGCAGTCATCAAGTAAGGAATCTTCTAGAAGATTTCATCCTGCATCTCTCTCTCACAGCATACTCCAAGAATCTAATTCCTCCATGGAAATGCTAGGCAAGGCATCCTGCTGCAAATCAATCACGTCCAACGCATCCAAGCAAGCATCTAAGGTGTTCTCCCAATCTGGCATAACCTTCTGCAAATTGTGGACATGGATCAACAAGAAAACCAAATCATCCATCTAATTCTTCTTCAAAGAATCCAACTGATTGAAATACATGAACTTCTCATCTTTCAACTCTGCTAAGCGTAAACCACTAGCCTCACTAACATCCACTCCCAATAACTCCTCAATAGATGCAAGGATCTTTGACTGTATCTCCCGAATTGATCCTTCCATCTCTGCACAATCCTTTTGTGCGTGCTCATAAGTAGATTTCTTCATGGCCAATGAACAATACCAGCCATGCAAATCATATTTCTCTCCATTTTGCACAACTCCTTCCCTGATCAATGTGGGCATAGGAATCCTCTTCAAAACTCTGAGGCGGGGAATAGTCTTCTACTAAATAGATCGGAATTCCTCCCAAACTCCCTCCAAATACTGGATCTTGAATATGAGTGGTGTTGTCCTGTCAAATGCCTTGACAAAATGAGTAAGGAAATCATCGACCTGTTTATTCACATCTTCAATCCATTTTCCCAATTCTGAGAGTGTATCTCTCGCTGCCTCATAATCTGCATGTAGTCCGCGATCAACCGCAATAGGAGAAATACGGGTGGGATTCTCGTGCCTCATTCATACAATGTACTCCTTAAGTCTAATATTCTCTTCCTTATATTTATTTTTCTTCTCAATCTGCCTATCCATTCTCGCATTGATAACTCAAACCGTATCACCAAGTTCCTGAAATTCTTGCTCCTTTGTAGTTCGTCCAAGGGCAAACGAGGTAATCTGGAAATCCATGGGAGTAGCAGCATCTCTAGTAATATCTCCAATAGGAACAACAACCTACGCAATCCACATTCTTGTCTCATCTCTAGCTACGTTCGAAAGAATCTTAGCCCTCTTAGGTTCCTTATCCTTATTACTCCTAGCTAAGTAATCATCAATTGGTTGCGCCTCTACCATTTTCTTACTCTTCTCCATGCTCTTCATTAGCCAATCAGAAATAGCAATCATCTCCATCCCGTCATCGAGACACATTTCGCAATCAAGTTCCTTCAATGGTGAAATAACATCATCATCATCATCATACTCATTATTCTTAGACAGATCATACACATCCTTTCCCAAGCTAACCTCCAAAAGGACAGTGGGAGACCTGTTGTGACGTATTCACACATCGCCCCATTGCAAATGGGGACCCCTGCTTTTTTTTCCCTTTGTGGGGTTTTGCTTTCTGGGTTTTAGAGTTTTGTCTGTTAGCCTTTGCTTTTCGAGTGTCGCCAGGAGGATCACCTGGATAGCAGGCTCTGCTTGAGCTAGGTCAACTTGGTGAGTGATGAAGTCTGGAATGTCATCCTGATCTTCAAATGCCCTGAAATTTGGCTAAGTCTGGAATGTCCTGATCCTGAAATTTGGCTAAGTCTGGAATGTCCTGATCCTGAAATTTGACTAAGTCTGGAAAACTGAAGAATCCTCCAAAAACTAGATTTTGCAATATAACTCCTGGAGGTCCAAAACCACTCTCAAACATCCTGACAGTATATATGGAATATAACTTAAAGTATAAGATTATACTTAAATGTTATATTCCATAAAATGATCCTGACGGAGAGTCCAAAATGTCAAATTTCGCTCTGACCCTTCCAAAGGGTCCAAAGCGAATTTCGCTCCTAGCCCTTCCAAAGGGTCCAGAGCGAAATTCTTGAAAACACTAATTTTTCCTTTAGCCAAAGTCAAGATCAAGATGGAGATGCATGAGGAAGTATCTATGTTTGCCTCCCAAGGAAGATTAGAGTTTGAAAAATCAAGAATCAAGGTCAAAACATGATTTTCGCTCCAGACCCTTCCAAAGGGTCCAGAGCGAAAATCCTTATAACCCTTGTTTTTTTCCTTATTTTGGCTAGGCATTGGCTTGATGGAGGTTGAATGGGTATGTTTTTGCCTTGAGAGGGAGTTAGAAGCTTTGAAGAATCAAGATTTTAGCTCAAAAGGAGAATTTTGCTCCTAACCCTTCCAAAGGGTCCAAAGCGAAATTCCCTATAAACTTCATTTGCTCCCTTGTTTTAGCTTGAAACCTTGCTCCTTAGATGGAAAACGATCAATATTTGCCTCCAGGAGAAAACTGAAGTTTGAAAAATGAACAATCAAGCCCAAATGATGATTTTTGCTCCTGACCCTTCCAAAGGGTCCAGAGCGAAAATCAACCTAAGACTCATTTCTTGCCTTATTTGACCAAATTTTGGTTTGTAAGGCATCTTGAAGGGAAGAGTGGACATGTTTGGACGTTGGAAATGTTTGAAAGCTTTGAAAAAATGAAGGATTCTAGCCAAGAAGGTGAATTTCGCTCCTGACCCTTCCAAAGGGTCCAAAGCGAAATTCCTTACAAGCCTATTTTTTTGACCTTGCTTAGACCACAAACCTTGTCTCCTAGGTGAAGAATGATGTTCTGTTACCTTCCAGAGAAGATTGGAGTTCAAAAGATGAAGGATCAAGTCAAGAATGAGATTTTCGTTCCTGACCCTTCCAAAGGGTCCAGAGCGAAAATCCTCCTAGACCTCATTTCCTTCCTTATTTGGCCAAATTTTGATGTCCAAGGTATGTTGAAAGAGAGAATGGGCATATTGAAACCCTTAAGGACGTTTGAAAGAGTTGAGGAATGAGTATTTTAGCCAAGGAAGGAAATTTCGCTCCTGACCCTTCCAAAGGGTCCAGAGCGAAATTCCTTACAAGCCTATATTTTTTACCTTGCTTGAGCTTAAAACCTTGTTCCTAGGGTGAAGAGAGATGAGATTTTACCTTGCAATGAAGATTGGGTTTGAAAGAATGATGATTTTGGTCTAAAAAGTGAATTTCGCTCCTGACCCTTCCAAAGGGTCCAGAGTGAAATTCCTAAAAACCCTTATTTTCTTAGCAAAATCAAGTCAAACTTGGGTTTCTATAACTTGGATGTGAGAGGAGAAGTGTTTTCTTTACTTTTAAGGTGGATTCAAGTTGAAATGATGGAGGAGTGAGCCTAAAACAAGATTTTCACTCCTGACCCTTCCAAAGGGTCCAAAGCGAAAATCCTAAAACCCATCATTTTCTCCAAAATTTGTGCCAAGCCATGCCTAGACTAAGGTGAGGGATGCCCTTGAGATTGCCCTTAAATTGATTGTTGTCTTCAAAAATGATGATTTTGGGCTAGAGGAAGAAATTCACTCCTGACCCTTCCAAAGGGTCCAGAGCGAAATCCTCCAAGACTCTCTTTTATCTCAAGTTTATGCTAAGTCAAGTGTGGATCGGAGTAAGTTGAGATTGGAGATGTCCTCAAGAATGACCTTGAGTTGCTAGTAATCAATGAATTGGAAGGAATTAAGCAAAAACAAGAATTTCGCTCCAGACCCTTCCAAAGGGTCCAGAGCGAAATTCTTCAAATCCATCATTTTCTCCTTGGATCAAATCAAACTTTTGGTTTTTATGGCGTGGATGGGAGTGAGAAGGTGTGTCCTTGCCTTTTGAAGTTGATTGAGGTTGAAACAACGAAGAAATGAGCTCAAAATGAGAATTTCTCTCCTGACCCTTCCGAAGGGTCCAGAGCGAAATTCTTTATCTACCTATTTCCTCCTTGTGTCAAGTCAAGACTAGGAGTCCTAAGGCGTAGTTGAGGTTGAAATGATGTTACTTTGCCCTGCAAGATGAATTGAAGTGAAGAAAATGAAGAGTTGTGACCTAAAAGGTGAATTTCGCTCCTAACCCTTCCAGAGGGTCCAGAGCGAAATTCCCAATTTCACTCAAATTGCTCATGATAGAGGTCAAGGCGTGGATCCCTGGGCTCTAGAGGAAGGAAAACTAGTGTGTGCTCGCCTTGGAAGGTATTTTGGAGAGGAAACATGATAGATTTTGTCCTAAAAAGTGAATTTCGCTCCTGACCCTTCCAAAGGGTCCAGAGGGAAATTCTTAAAAACCTCTCTTTTGCCCCAAATTTGCATCAAAAATTGGTGTTGGTTGAGAATGAGGGCGTCCTTGGGCATTTATCTACGCAAGTACGGTTGCAAAGTGAGAACAATTTGAGCCAAGAATGCAAATTTTGCTCCTGACCCTTCCAGAGGGTCCAGGGCAAAATCCTTATAGGGCCTGTCCATGGGGAGAATATTGAGCAAGCTTCATTTTAACATCTTCTTGTTGATGATTTAAGGTAGAAAATGCTATGTTAAAATAAATTTATTATGTGTCCTTAATCATCTTTTGGTTTGTCTTGCAGATGAAACAAGACCAGGCAAGGCCAAGGACAACCTCCTCCAGTCCAACATCATCAAGGACGACCTCCTCCAGTCCAGCATCAACAAGGATGACCTTCTCCAGTCTAGCATCATCAGGGACGACATCTTCCAGTCCAGCATTCCAAGGAAAGGTACACCATCCATCCTGCACATCAAAGACAAAGGAGGTCAGAGCAAGGGTCCGTTGGAGAAGCAGACAGTTTCAAAAGAGTTAACTTAAGTTAGCTTCCCAGCATCATCAAATTGAATATCTACCAAGTTGCAAGTGTCAGACAAGGTGGCATCCCAGTCATCACTCCTCCAATCGGATTTGTCCACCTCAGCGTATCCAGATTCAATGTACCTGACTCATCAAAGATGGCACTAACTTCGATGTACCTACCCCAGTTATCCATTGGTCGAATATTCCAGAGAAGACATGTGTCCAAATAATGCAATTATTTCATTGGCTTGAATTGAGTTTGTTGTAACAAACCCTAATTAGGGTTTTCATTGTAAAATCTCGGCCATTGATCTCAAATTGATCTGAGCCATTGAATTGTATTGAGGGCACTATATAAGCCCTGGCTCCTCATTTGTAAAGGCTAATGGTCAGCTAATAGACAATAGTTAGTCAGTAGTTAGAAGGTGAATAGTTAGAAATAGTGAATAGTCAGTTAATATTATAGCAATTAGAGTAGAATAGAAAGAGAAGGCAAAGATTGTTGCCAAGATGTTGTTGTAAAAGGCTTGTAAAACTTCATTGAAGAAATGGTGAAATCTATGGGTCGATTCAACAATTTGCATGGCCTTTATACTTTTTAGATTTGATTTCATGTTATTACATGAGTGGAAGAAATGTGTTTGATTGATGGTGAAATTTGTATATCCATACTACTAGCAGTTTGTTGATTACAAACTTGCCTTGTGTAGTCAACTGGAATCATTCAGCTTAAGCTTAATTTCAATTGTCGCTTCTTCACTGATATGCATCAACCTGATGGTGTCTATGCCTGTAGCGATGATCTGAACATCATAAAGTTTTCCTCCGAAGATCGCACTAATCTTGTGGAGATGGTCCTGGGATGTCAAAACAAGACTTAGTTAGAATTTCATCAAAGATCATTCATTGCTCCTACATTCTTAGTGTCAGAATTAGATCATTTCCTCACCCTCATCCTTTTTTCCTTATTTTCAAAAAATCTAGGGTAGTGAAATCCTATGTTCCAGCAATATTCAAAACAAATAAGACGTTTAGTCACCAAGTGTAAGTCCCCTTGTGATTCCAGCAAAATCACATAATACCACAAAGAGCTTATCCACGAGTAGAGAACCTACATACAAGAACCTTGGAGTTGCCTCGACTGATCCTTCGGCGAGATCTTCAGCAGTCGGGAAACTTTGCTCAAGAGAGGATAAGGTACCTTTAGGTATTTTATTCTGTGTTCGCATGTGCATGAAAACACATCAACAAGACCCTAGCTGATCATCATCTTCATTAGGTGGAGCGGATGTAGCTGTGGCATGCAACTTTTGAATATTTGCCGACAATATCACTGTGTTTGAGCATTGCTCAAAATCTGTTGTAATGTCCCCACTTTAGCAGTTGACCAAGTGTATGGTGCGTTAGCCTAGCTCTACATGGTCCTAAGGGCTAACAAAGGGTTTAAGGGGATCCTAGAGTGTTTTGGCCTAGTCATTTCCAGTTTGGGCCAAAACGGAGTTCATTTACTTAGTTTCAGGCATACTTACTATTTTTAGTAAGTCAGCAGGACACAACGGAGGCTAATTTTGGTGATTGGATTCGATACTCCTTGGTGAGAGCTTTCCGACGAGCTATCACTCGCGCTATTCGGAGTCCGATTGCTAATATATTTTAATGCCTGAAGTGTTATTAAAGTAACATTTAATTTTAATGTAAAATATTAAAGTGTTACTTTAATATTTATTTTATGGGGATGTGTGCAAATCAAAGGGGCACCCAAGGGAGACATAAGTGAATATTTTAATATGTTTTATATTGCACATCTTTTATCCCACAATGCTCAAGTGAGTTGGGTCGACCCTTGGAGAAAGAATAAAAGGAAGCTTTTGTGGCTTCATTCAGCATGTTGAATATGAGAAGAAATTGATGTGTGAGTTGCAGATCCGTTATTGGCATTAGAGGACGTCTATCGTCTCTTGTGACATTCTAGACGTCATTCGCTTGGGGTTTGGCCTTTGGAATCCATTGCTATCAGCTTCATTAACAAGCAGATTGGGTGCATCTCCAGCTACAGGCAGATTTGGTGTTTTGCTCATACCTTCTCCACTTCTTGACCAATGCTTATGCCATTCTGAAGGGATGATTTTATGAAGATATTGGACTGATTGAAGACTAATTAATACTGTAGCAACACTGTAGCGCAGCACTATTCACGTTACTATAGCACGGCACTATTCATGCTACTGTAGCGCAGCACTATTCACGTTACTGTAGCACGCAACTATTCATGTTACTGTAGCAGCAAGATGGGAAGTCATTGCTAGAATATTATGTCAAAAATGCTGGAGTATTTAGTGAGTTGAAAAATCTGCTATGTATTTGATTTTAATAATTCTGGAAATAATATCATTATCAGCAGTAGTTCAATCTTCATGTTGCATATTATTGTAATTTCCTTCTAGTTCATGTTATGTGATTTCAAATCTATGCAAAGACTTAAAAACAAACAAACATTTCATTTCCGAAGCTATAAGGGGATTTAAACATTAAACAGAGAAATAAGGAGTTGGATGCAAACTGTTTGACTAAATTCCTATCAGTAGTTGGTTTAGTTTTTGGGCATTCTAGGGTGTCCATTACATCTGTATTCTTCTCCAGGATATCAATTTCCTTGATTGATGAGGGACTAAGGGGAGGAGAAGGAATGCTAGGTTTTTGCTTCTTCTTCTTCTTTACTTCTTCAATTTTCTTCCCTCTAGCCTTGGTTTCTCCTGGTGTATTCTTCCTTCGCTTTGGAGCTTGACTCTCCTCATCTACATGAATTCTTATGTCATTGCTTGTCCTCTAATCATCTTCAGAAAAGGATTCCTCCTACTTCATCTTATCATACATGAAGATAACACCCATATCAACTAACCATCTACCCATCCTCAGAAGAGACTAAGGACTTCTCTCATCAATTCATTCAAATCTATCACTTCTAGCTCTGACCAATTAGGCAATAGGAAAGTCTTCTTCATCTCATTCTCATATTGTGGATGGGTATGATCCTTGTCATCCAACACCTGATCAGGAATGAGAAAGAGTTCACAGTTTCTCATGAAATCCACGGACATTCTGGACCACATTCTTCTCTTCACTACTTGCTCGTCCATTAGGTTGGCCCAATAATCTTCAATGTCCAGCTTGTGTATGAATCTATCTCCTCTGATCCTTCCAACCTTCTTGTTTAGATCAAACCTTTCTCATTTCTTGTACGTTCCAAGGCGATAAAATGCAAGTTCTTCAATAACCATGCTAGCTACAGCAATGGAATGGCAAACCTCCAATGTCTTTCCTATGGAAATAGGAAATGTCATCCCCTTTCTATGCTTATCCTTCTGGATGGAATCATATTCTAGAAGTTGTCTCACCACCTCCAATAGGATTATTCTGTTTGTAGGATACCAAGGAAGCTTGTAAGGTTCGGATTGAAATCCATGAATCCTAAAGTATATGAAAGTGGGAAACTGTATGTACCACGGATCCATATTGCTCAATCAACTATGTTGCCTCCTTGGACAACCTCTTCTGGATTCTGCCTTGCAAAATCCGTGTAATGTACATGGTGAATGCATCGTTCACCCTCTTATAATCTTCAACTCTATACATATTCAACTAAGGATAACTCGTGTATTGTCCTTGTCCATTCCCGACTTCACCTTTGCATATCAATCCTTTATAAGTAATAAATCATGCAAGTATATACACCAGGTAAGAAGTCATGGCGAATGATTTGGATCTCTCCACATTCCTTAATTGAAAATTCAAATTGTCACTTATGATTTTTGACCAATTGATCATTGCTCCTTTCAAACAATCTTGGATAAAATAGAACATCCATCCATGATATATTGCACCCTGTGACATCCCCATCACTCGGTTAATTAGGAATACCAAGTTGCTATATTCCTCTTTCAAATCTGTGCACATGAGTGTCTTAGGAGCCTTGAAATGATGAGGCCTAGGCTCAATCATCCATTCCTTGTTCACTATAGTCTTGCATGCATCCGCCTTCAATTTGAACTTTGCTTCATATTCATCTTTCGTTCTATCCTTCATGTCCGCATTGCGTGGAATTCCAAACACCTCTGCAATCACATCCTCAGCAAGGTAGGCAAGGTCACACCCTTGGGAGTCTTGATCATTCGAGAGAGAGGATCGTAACATCTTGCGCACTTCAGGATCAACTCGATGCACTGTATGGATTGCAGAAATCTAACGACCTGATAGATGCCACTCTTCATGATATTCGCATAGCTAGGAGAGGGAATTTGGTTTCCATTTCCGAACATCCTTTGCCGCATCTAGTCCATGTTTAGGAAATGCATATTTGTCTCGATAATCTCCTTCCATCTGGATGACATCTTGGATTCTGGATAGAATCGCTCCTGAACTATCTTCTATTGTTCCTTTCGAATCCCAATTCCGGATTTTGACATTGTACCTGTACGAAGCTGGAAGTCAATGACTTAGAAAAATTCATCCTGATAGCTATTTTCAGAATTAGACTAGTTCTGATTTCATCTACATTCTTAACGAATTCTGAAAATAGAAAATAAATTGATAAGAATAGGGTCAAAACCGTCATAAAACCTCTAAAAATCACCATTTTCAGACTTAACTAAGTCTGAAGACATTAGCATACTCATAAATTCATTGAAAATCTAGGTCATAGGAATATACCAAATCTAGAAATGTATTAGGAAAGGTGTGAAAAGTCTGATTTTCACTCAAAAAATGTCTGAAGACATCATTCCGAGCTCTCTAATGGCTGCCAATAAGTCTGAAGACAACCTGCAACACCTAAAATCAGTCACTTAAATCATGTTGCAGCCATCTAGAATGCAAATATTTGATGGAAACAATCTTCCCAAGGTCAAAACAATCATAACTGGGTATGAATATAGGGTTGGTAAAAGGAAAAAGTTCTGAAGACGAGTCCGAAAATGTGTTTTAGACTTGCCAGCACCCTAAACAGTGATATAAACCCAGAAAATGACCCCAAAATGGCATAAAAATGTCTCCCCAATGAAATCGCCCAAATTGGAAGGTGGCTGGAAATGGAGCTAAGTCTGAAGACAGCCTGCAACAATGGTATCTCCAACCTGCAACAACAATAATAACCTCTAGAAATGCACTGAAAACTCCTCCAAACAGCCCTTAGTCAAAATTGCCTTAGGTGGAAAGTTGTTGGTAATTAAATGTCAAGTCTGAATATGTGTTTCCCAATCAATAATGGAAGTCAAGTAAGCTTTAGCAATGGTGGAAATATGCACGTCTGAAGAATGCACAGCCAACACTCATAAATGGTGTCTCCCAAACACATGTATTTTACTCCAAAAATGGTGAAAATCTTTACTCTAACCAAAATCGCCCAGCTTCAGTCATGGCGCCACTTCACCAAAATCGCCTTCCAAACTTGTTGTGGTGGTCTCCCAAAATCGCACCCAGGTCTAATTAGGAAGAAAATAAAACTCAAAGCACAGTTTAGCTCCAATAGTGTCAAATTAACACTACACAAAAAATCCCCCAGCTGGAGAAATTCGCCCAAATCAACCACTTACCTTCCAAACTTCAATCACATCAGCAAGTACAATATTATTTTATTGCTGGTCTCTTCTCTTTAAACTTCCTTTTGCCTTGAGTTTTCACCACACAAGCAATGTGGGATAAAACTTTGCCTTTATACTTGCCTGGGAAAAATCAACTTGCTTCTATAAGATTCTTTTTAATTAATTATTATTGCAAGTCATTTAATAATTGTTTTGGATTTTTAAATAATCATTACTTTATGCAAAAACAATTAAATTTGGGGCTCATTTGTTTAAAATTTTCAAAATTTAATTCAATTTAAACCCCCTGGGGAAAATCGCCCCATATTGGGATAAAATCCCAATAAAAACTTATTTAAATTGTTAAATTATGCTCATAGGGGAAAATCACCCCTCATTGCGATAAAAATCCCAATCAAAATTCCATCAAATTCGCACAAAAGGTCTCCAGGGGAAAAATGCCATCCATCTGGAATGAAAATTCCAACTTCATTTCGTCAATGAGCTCAAAAATTTACCTTAGGGGAAAATCGACCCCTATCTGGATAATTATCCAAACAAAATTACATCAAAAATCCCACTTGGGAAAATTCGCCCTCCATTAGGAATCATCATCCGCACAAAAATTCTTAGAATTTGATCATTAACTGCTCTGGTAGAAAATTGATCTGCATCAAGAACATGAATTTCATCCGCATTAAAGTCATTTGCACTCTTAGGCGGAAAACGTAGGTCATCAGGAGGATTTCCCAACACTTAATCAAATTTTACATTCCTAGTGGAAAATTGTCTTGCATCAAGAATCTAAATGGGGGAAAAAAGAGGTCCATCGGAAATCCAATGGAAATTCTTCTCCCATCATGATTTTCAGTGGGGGAAAATCATGGGTCATCGGAAATGTGGGGGGAAAAGCATCTCCCATCAGGAATTTTGACGTTTAAACCCTCAAAATATGGATTTTCATCGGGAATTTAATATTTTAACCACTCAAATCATCTGAAAACTTCAAATTTTCAATAAAACAAATCGGGATTTAGGCAAATTCACCAAAACTTGAGTGAAGAAAAAGGAAACCTATCAGGATAAAGTGCAAATTCAACTTGAATAACCTCCTACAAGCGAGAAAACAACACCTAAAGGTCCTTGAAACACCAAGGCACTTAAAAAAAAATCACCGACGACGCCATTCAAAACAAGTTTACGCTCAAAAGATTCACTCTTACACAAAATTAGGATCACTTCATAACTAACATCTACGCATTTGATCCTATAACTTCAAAATCCTAAATGACAATTAGGAATGATCAAAATTTTGAGACTCAGGCACTGGAACTCAAAATTGCGAACTATGCTGCCAAAACCCTAAACTAACCAAACGCGCAAAGCAGGAAGAGGGGGTCCTCGTTTGTAATGGGGCGATGTGTGAAAAGGTCACGACAGCTCTGTATGTGTAACAAGTTACCCTTGCAATGTCCAACCTTCGAATCTAGTAATAGTCATGACACTACCTTATTCTAATGCTGGAAACTTCAGTCTTCCCTTGGATTTGATCTAGATTTACCACCCGATAGTGATCTAGGCTTGTTGGTAGTTGTGTCCTCTCTCCCAGAACTGCAAATCAGGATCTTATCCTCTTTAGTTCCCTTTAATGACTGCCAAAGTATGCTATATTCTCACCTATGCTGTTTGATGCAATAGAAAGATGCCCAAATGAATGCTCAGATTTCCTTCTTTATCGGTCATTGCAATGATTGTCACCCAAGTGAAGCTCTGCAGATCTCAATTTGACTGGTATATTTGTCTAGATAAGACTAGTGGTCTCCTGATTCTAAGGCATGACAGGTTTGTTGCAAGTCATTGTAGCTCCTCTAGATGCTGATAAAACCATAGTTTGAGGACTCGTGGGACTTGCCATGACTCGTGAGTCTGTTGGTAGGCCGAGTCGACTTGCCAAGGATTCGTGAGCCGAGTCCAAACGAGTCATAGCACAAGACTCGCAAGTCTGTGCCAAGGACTCGCATGAGTCTTAAGTCGAGACTCACGAGTACGACGAGAAGACTCGCGACGCCCAGAAACACGCCTAGCTACAATTTTAAAGTGGTTTATTTTTCACTCATTTACCATTCTTATTTGCTCAAAAACAAGTTTGTAGGGTTTGTGTTAATTTTAAGGATCAAAATTATATATGGAAGAAGTACAAAATTAAATTTCTCTAATTTTATTAACCTGAAGCAATGTATATCAATATATTGCTTGATATCAATTTGCTAGTCTTTAATTACAACATATAGGAAAATATTCTTTCACAAGTTTTGAGTGAATGTTCACAGCATATGATTTTCGGATGACAGCATATAACTTTCGGATGACTCGGCATAAAACCTACACAGGCCTCACATGTAATCACTACAGGTTATACATTGACTATCGCATATAACAAGAGTGTAATTCCACAAATGATGGGAATATACAATAATATTCTCACGATTGATACAATTGTATACAGAGCAAATTGGATACGCAGAAAGGCCTCCACAGATATTGTGAATATTCGCAATATAAACTTTATCGACAAAACTACTATTACCTAAAGCTCTAGAATTAACAAGTAATATATCCGTCTAGACCATACGAAGGGACATGACTCTAAATGGAGTAACCTATCAAAACAAGGGTGTGGTTAGGATAAGTAAATTCGATCAACACTCCCTCACTAACGTGTTGAATACTAGTTAAATATTGGTTAAGTAAATTAACACTCAATATATTTTCTTGTAGTAGATTTTTGGATAAGATCGTGTGCGAGTTTTTTTAGATCAACGGTTCGGATCACACTCCGTGATCCATCATCAGGATGCATGAGAGCATAAGAAGTAAAAAATATTAATATAATATTTTTAACTTCTTATGCTCTCATGCATCCTGATGATGGATCACGGAGTGTGATCCGAAACATTGATCTAAAAAACAAATTTACTTCTTATGCTCTCATGCATCCTGATGATGGATCATGGAGTGTGATCCAAAACGTTGATCGAAAAAAACTCGCACACCCTTGTTAAGAAATTCTATGGATTGTGGAAATCTTATATCACTACTCTCAATATATATTAACATGTAGGAAATACAAATAGAAAAGAAATCGCAAAGGTGATTCAGCAATAAGTAAGATAATACAAGGTTAAAGATAGAAGTCAGGGGAAAGATATCTCCTGCTACTAAACATCAACAGTTTGAAGGAGAGGAAACAAGATCAAAACAGCAAAAAAGATCTAGATAAGGATTTTTCTTCTCTTTTTTTTTCATTTCTACGTTTTGAAAATCAGAAAAATCTTGAAAACAAGGGGATATGCTGCCAAAAAAAAATTCTACTTCCTTTCCTAACTTATTTCCTTATATTTTTTTCATGTTAAAACAGCAATGACAAGTTCAACTCCACGGGCAACCCCAAAGCCAAGAAGAGAAAAGGACAAAGCCGAGAAACAAAAAGGGGGAGGTCACTTGCACCGAATGTAAGAAATGGATGACTGGTGGAATCAATAGATTAAAATACCACCTTGCACAAATACCTGGACAAGGTGTGGAGATATGTGACAAAACAAACTTCGGAAATTGTTAGATAGATGAAGGCCCTTCTTGATGAGTACGATATGCAAATAGAAGAAAGGCAAAAAACGAAAGAAGCCATAGCAGCTGCAATGAATCCCACATTGTCCACTTCAGGTCCCCTCGGTCGCACTCGCAAAAGCCCAAATTTACGTCAAGCACTTTCATCTTTTGGTGACAATGAGGGTGAGGCTAGTGAGACTCCTGTTAGATCAGACCCTAATTGCTTTGTTCCACACAATGTTCCAGGAGCACAACCTTCACTTAAAGGTACGAGATGGAAAAAAAAGAAGCATGAGCAAGCAAGGATAGCAACAACAGACTTTTGGTATTACAATAATTTACCTTTCAAAGTGGCGAACAATCCGTATTGGGAAGGTTTGGTTAATGCATTTATAGTTGCAGATAAGGTGTTTACGGCCCCAATAGGCAAAGACTTTAGTGGGCCATTGCTAGAGCAAGCCGTCAAAAATAAACAAGTTTTGGTTGATGATCAGAAAAGATATTGGAGGAGAAGAGGATGCAGCATTTTATCGAATGGATGGACAGATGGACGGAATAGCACTCTCCTCAATTTCTTGGTGGCTTCAAATGGTGCAATGGTATTCCTAAAGTCTATTGATGCCTCAAATGAAATAAAAAATGCAGAAACTTTATGTAACCTATTGTATGGGGTGATCCAGGAAGTTGGAGTTGAGAATGTTGTCCAAATTATAACAGACAAAGCAGTTGCATATGTAGCTGCAAGTAGAATGCTTATGGAGAGGCATCCTACAATTACATGGAGTCATTGTGCTACACATTGCTTGGACTTGTTGTTAGACGGCATAGGGAAGATTGGATGGGTGAAAAGGGTCGTTTGAAGATGCAAAAAATGTCACCAAATTCATCTACAATCATACTTGGGTCCTTGCTTTGATGAGGAAACACACAAATGGCAAGGCCCTTGTGTGGCCTGGAGTGACACAGTTTGCAAGCCACTTCCTCACTTTGCAAAGCATTCTTGGTGCCATTCCTCATCTTAAGCAAATGTTTGTGTCTAATGCTTGGTTGGAGTCTACATACTCCAAAAGAGCTGAAGCGGAGAAGATTGTAAGCATTGTTTTTTATGAAGGGTTCATCAAAAGTGGAGAGGAGTTGATTGGGGTAAGTAACAAACACAAACATAAAATTTATACAAGATAATCTATTTGCTGTTTTTTTAGGGGTTAATTTTGTACTAATTTAAAATTTGTTTTCTTTTTTTTAGGTGATAGAACCTTTGATAAGGGTTCTTCGTATGGTGGATGGAGAGGACATGCCAATGGGTTTCATTTATGAGGCCATGAATAGGGCCAAAGAGGCCATTTCACATTACTATGGCAGAAATACAAGAAAATGTGAAGGCGCATCATTGATCGTTAGTGGACAAACGAACTCCACCAACCGATACATGCCTTCGCCTACTCTTGAACCCGAAATTCTACTTCTTTGATGCTTTTAGGGCTGATGAGGAGGTCATGGAAAGTGTTGTTGCATGCATTGATAAGATGGCACCTGATCATGAGTTGAGAGACAAGATTCTTGGTGAGTTGGAAGTGAGATTTGACATTTGCTATATCTTTATTTATGAATTTGGAAATGTTCATTGTTGAGTTTGACTATCTATTTATGAATTTGGAAATGTTCGTTGTTCAACATCTACAAGAGTGCAGAGGGGAGACTCTTCTCTTCACAACAACCAATTGATAGGAGAGGAAAACAACCAGGTAAAAAAATTAGTTCAATACTACAAGAAAAAAACTTGAAACTTGATTGTTACATTTTTTTCTCAATTCTAATATTTCTAATTGTTTTTTTGTAGATTTATGGTGGGAGAATTATGGTGTTGGCATGCCCAATCTTCAAAAGATAGACATCTGTGTTTTGTCCCAGCCATGTAGTGCTTCTGGGTGTGAACGGAATTGGAGTTTATTTGAGAGCATTCACAAAAAGAAGAGAAATAGGTAACACAAAAGCGCCTCAATGATCTTGTCTTCGTTTGGTACAGCCTTCACCTTCACACTAGAAAGGTGGAGGGTGTTTCACCTGAGGCCATTGACTTGGACGAAATTGATCCATATGGTGATTGGGCCATCAATGAACAAAATGATGGTGATGATGTCTTCCTTACCGAAGAAGACCTTGCAGAAATAGAGAGAGGACCAGCTCAAGAAGCAAAAGTAGCAGGATTGGATGACATGGAGGAGGATGAAGATGAGGACTTTGATTTTAAAGAAGAATCATCTCACCATTTAGATACCTCAACACCTACTGCTACTACTACTAGCTTGAGACCTGAAAAATTGAGCTATATTAGGAGAGCAAAGAGAAAGATGTAGTCCTTTCTTTAGTATGTTGCTTCCACATTTTAACATATCCTTATATGTAATTTTGTAAACATTTATAAACTTATGCTACTTTTATACATTTTAAACTTTGAAACTATGAGTATGAATGATGAAATTTCAAGTATTGAGTGTTTGGAGATCATATGATATGTGTAATGTTTCAATTATGGCTCTTATGTTCTCTAAATGCACTAATTTCTTTTTGTTTTTTTTTTGTTAAACTATAGTTGTTGTTTTTGCCGAGTCCGTGGCAAGTCCGAGTCCTCAAACTTTGGATAAAACCCTTCATTTTGGAAATTTTACTGTGATAGAAGGACCTGCACTAGCAATACTAAAAACGAATCAGATCTAATAACTCAAATTTGATCTACAAACAATGAATCTAGGTGGAGAGTTCGTCCTCACCTAAACAATGTTGTGGCAAAGGTTTTTATCCCTGATTCCCTATTGAGCCAAGAATAATGGTGTAACATTCCAAATTCTCATAAAGTACTCGAAATGAACCTCCAAACTAACTTGTATACCTATTTGTGGATGAAAAAAAAAAGAACAGGTGGGCCCAAGAGGAAGAACAAACCAAGGTGGGCCAAAACACCAAAACAAAGTTTATTATTAGTAAAATAATTATTATTATTATTCTATTATTATTTCAATGTTTACAAACACTTTTTATTATAAAAATAATCTATTTTATGCTTCCTTGGCTGAGGGAACGTAACACCAATTCTTGCTTTGTTCATTCTAGTATTATTTGTTGTCCTCTAAGTAATACTTTGTTGATGAATTAACAAATGGAATATTCATTGTAGTTTACTATAATGTCCCATTTTTAGCAGTCATCAGGTGTTTTGTCGTTAGCCCATCTTGCCATGGTCTTGAGGACTAACCAAGACTTTACAGGGATCAGTGAAGGATTAGGCCTAGGCGATTTCAGTTTCAGGCCAATAGGAGGTGTTTTGACAAGATTTCCAGATACTTGCTATTTATAGTAAGTCAATTGTGGCTCAGTGACTAGTAAGATTTGAAGCATTTTTGGATGTCAGTATTTTGGTGCATTTAATTCTTCATCAAGATTGCTAATTTTATGAGCCACTAATTAATTGAGCAATTAAACTAAAAGTTCCTAAAGTTAAATTTAAATATTTAACTTTAGTGACTAATTAATGCTGGGACTAATGTTTAAAGGAAAAAATTAAAAGTTCCCTTTCATTTTGGAGACATAAGGGATATTATTATTTTATTACAACTTTCTTTCATCCCACATTCATGGTGCTTTGGTATTTGTGCCCAAATCGAGTTATAAATGAGAGCATTTAATGCTGACTGGGTATCTTGGAATTTGTGCTTCTTGGGATTTGTGTTTCTGGAGTCGATTTTGGAAATTTGCTGGCTTTTGAGGACGAAATCCCTCATTAGTAACATTTTCTACACCTGTGCAATACCAGGCCTGGGAAATTTCAAACAAATTGTAGAGATTGTGAATCATGGCAGGGAATTTAGTATTTGCAGGTTGAAGTTTGACCAAGGAGGAGTCGTAGTGTTTGGTTAAGTGGTAAGAGTATTCTTTGTCAGCAGAAAGGCATTGCAAATCACAGTCGAAATCCATTATTGTCTATTTTGGCATTGAATACTCAGTTGGAGGGAATCGCAGGGGGTTAATTAGTGACTGGCGATACTCCTATCTTCGCATTGGAAGTAATAAGACTGGAGAAAGTTGGCGGCAGGGAGAGTTGCAGCTGGGACGTAGCAGCTATACACAACAAGCGACGCAGCCATTAATAACGTTCACACATTCTATCTTGTCGCAGAGTCTGGGCATGTAGCTGGACACATAACCTTTACAGCTGGGACGTAGCATTCCATACAGCACGGTCGTGGTCATTAGAACCAACTACATACTCCCCATAGTCACAGGTTTTTGGCACAATGCTGGCTGCTTAACTCAGGACCTGCCACGAATTTAGAGATAAGCTATTCATGGTGCTGGAAAAGTTAGTACGGCCGTTGCAGCGGGGTTTGAGGATGCCCAGCAGTGAGCTCGGCAATTTACAGTCACAGTGCTGGACGGGGGAGTCTTGGTGGTGCTGGACGCAACTCACAGCAAATTCATTGTCTCAGCAAATGCACCGACAACCAAATTCCTTAATGATAATGTTTTGTTGGGCTTAGACCATGCATGTTGAATGCCAAAGTTCGATTGTTCTCTGCATTATTTCAAACAATAAATCTGAGTAGCATGTGACCATTAATGGAATAAAAAGTTTGAATAACTGTTACAAATGAATACATTTAATGTGTGATGACCAATTGTTTGTTGAAATTACTTTAAGTTTGGCATATTGTTTCTTGTGAGCTATATTGTGTTCTTTCAAGACATCTTAAAAAACATACAAAACACACCAGGTTCAACTAAACCACAGGGTCACGCAAGAAAAACATCAGGCAACTTGATTTTTTTCAGAATAGGACAGTCTATTATATTTACAGATGATTGTCCCAAAACTTTATCACTTCTGAATGTTGTATAAATGTATTTTAAGGACTACCTTATGAAAATAGCAATTAGCAAAATGTAGGATTAAACATTTTCAAAAGTCTATAAGGATATTATGCTTGTCTTGAAAGAAAGGAAAAAAGGGAGCATATGATTCAAATTTTGGCTGCTACTAGATGTAACCAAGAGAGGCTATGAATCTTCATGGGAAGATATTAAGTGGAACCACAAGAATCATTCCCTTCGAGAAAATCAATGTTGATCAAGTTCTTCCATGTTCATGTACTTTATCATCAGATCACACAGACATTTGGTGACAAAAATGTTGCAAAATTTGGTTGTCGTTTATTTTGTGGTGCAAGGTAAGGTGGCATACCTGTCATAAATTGAGTTCATCCTCCCTCTCTTGTTAAGTCTCCATAGTTTTTGGAGATCAAAAGGCTCCATTATGAGAAAATGTGATCCATAAAAGGATCTAAATATACTTCATGACAATGCTTTGAAGAAGTTTCAAAACAGGGGACAAGCATTTGAAAGTGGTTTGAAATATTTGTGAGGAAAAAGAATACAAAAGTGGAAGGGGGCCCATAATTCTCAGAGATGAGATTAGTAGAATGTAAAGATAAACATCAGAAAATAATCCTTGTTAACAGGAAATATGCTTTGTGCCCTTCCCTTCTTAACACGAAATGTGCTTAGCGCACTTCCATCCTTAACAGGAAATGTGCTTAGTGCAGTTCCATCCTACTTGATAATCCAAGAATACCTTTTCAAAAAGCAGCAAGCCATTTGTTTCTGCATGATAGGCTAACTAAAGTAAACATATGTGATCTATGAAAAATACAGATAGAAGTATTTTGCAAGCTGAATAAATGCCACTGGTGTGTTTACCTGAAGCACAGGTATTCCCATGAGTGTTAGAAGTAATTTGCAATCCTCATTCTGTTTTTTGGTAACCTGCCCACAAAAAATCTCTAGTAAAAATTACATATATGGAGTCACTTCAAGAGTTAATATTCCAGAGGCAATATTTTCTAACATTAAAATCTGAACAAATTCATAATTAAGAAGAAATGCTACAAACAAGCTGAAAACCCAACTACCAAGCTTCTAATTTATTTCTCTCTCCAAAGCTCGTCGGTCACTTTGGTCAAATTTTTTCCTCATGATAAATTCCAGACAGTGAGCATCAATTGTTTGGATTTTGACGTTGAAAAATTAGGGGGTTAAGAACTCCATTGTTCTTATGTTCATATCTCAAAACAATGTTAAACATGTTGCAAGCCGAAATTGTGAATTTAGGACTCAAAGGAACTTGAGGAACAAGAACTTGAGGGAAAGGCATGCCAGTGTGAGAAACCTCAAAAGTTCAAAATTGAGATTTGAGGGAACTTGGGGAACGAGGACTTGAGGAAAAGGCATGCCAACCTGAGGAAGCAGAAAAGTCCAAAATCAAGACTCGAAGAAATCATGGAACGAGGACTTGAAGGAAAGACGTGTTGAGAAGGGAAATCCCAAAATCCCAAGATGCAGGGAACCTAGGATTCGGGGACTGAGGAAAGATATCCTAGGAAGGGGAATCCCCAAAGTCTAACCCAAACCTAGATACTAACCCAAAAACCCTCATAATTGAATTTTTTTAACATTTAGGCTCATCACAAAGCAATTAAGGGAGGCAAAGCACCATAATACGCACAAATTGACCAAGGGGACTATTGAAGACAGTCTCTAATTGAATATCACTGATGGGAAAAGAAGGGCCAAGGCACCAAAGAGGACACAAGACTAAGAAAAAATTTCGTTTTCGAGCATGTGCCTATACTCCCATTGTTGTCCTCCTTTCCCAAGTCTTCCCATTTCCATCCACTGCTATAAAAATTATTTATGCTTAATTCTTCATGCTTATTGGTTATTTGATGGAGTCAAATAAGAAAATGATACGAAAATCAAGTTGAATTGAGCTTTAAACTATAACTTTTAATTTTTTAAGTTTTCCAAGCTACCATCATGAGTTGCCTCAAGTTGTTTTTGTCAAACGTGGTTTATTAATTTATGAAGTTTTTGCCTATTACTTACACTAACTATATTTTCAGTTAGTAGACTTAAATTTATTTAAATATAATGTTATTGAGCCTGGCATATTTTATCTTAATCTAGGCTAGGATTTTTAGGTTTCAACTTTTTCAGTGTTCTCTATTTTTTTAATCGTCTTTCTATAAAATTATTTTATTATCAATTCGTAGACTGAGAGAATTGAGTCCCTCATCATTAAATTAACTATCAAATGAAATTTATATCCAAAAATTTCACGAGCTTTCCTCAACCAAGCTTCAAAGATATCCAAGCAATCTAATTGAGGAAGAGAAATTGCTCAAATGGGGGCTGCCACCCTTGACTAACATCAACCTACAAAAAACCCTACAACTGTTGTTACTCAGCTTGAGAATGGAGAGTCGTCTTGCATTGGTCCCTAACTTTTTCTTTGAAGAAGATTGCTTATTTGGAGCCATATCATAGTGCACTTCAAATGGCATTCTTAAGCCTTATCTGCTCTGAATTCCACAAATGTAACTATTTTCATTTTATTTGATAAGGTCAAAGGGGATATTTTTGCATTAATGAAGGCTTGCAGGCCTGTCAGGAGATATTTTGGGGCCATTTATGATGCATTTAAGAGCTTTTATGGTAGCAGCATGGGCTGGCTTGACTTTTGCTCAAGTGTGTTCCCTTTCAGACCTGTTTTAGGTCTTCAAAAGTGGGTTTTATGTTTCTGCTCGCCCAAGAGGAGGTGAATTATTTTATTCATTATCTGCTTTTTGGAAAGCATATATACTGCAGGACTTCATTATTTCAAGGGTTCTTACCTTTTGCTTCTTTCAGACTGTAATTTTCTGAGTTCTCTCTGCAGAAAGGAAGGAGTTTGTAACTCATTTTCGGAGAGTTTGACAACATTGTAACACCTTTTTGACAGTAATACAATATTTTGCCTCCTCAGATTTCTTGTATTTGTGTGCTTGATGTTAATGCAATTTCAAGTGATGTCTTTTATCCTTGTGATTGTGTTGCTGTTAGCACCTTGATGCAAGAGTTTTTCTAATTATTTGCAGGTCATAGGTTGTGTCAGTTGTAAGAGTAACCTCAGGTTGTGAGAAAACATCTTTTCTCCTGCTGAGATTATTATTTTCACAGCCTTCTTATGAAGTGTTGATGCAGAGGTTATGAATTTTCTGAGTTGTGCAAGGTTTCTTTTATTACTAGTTATTTTCGTGTGTTAATCAGTTTGTCCAGGTTTTCAGGTAATCATTTTGGTGTATCACCTTAGGGTTAAATTTTAGTTTTATATGTCCTCCTCTTCACTCTTTTCTCTGGAGAAATCGTTAGTTTAGGTGAAGAATTTGAAAAGAACCAGCTTACTCTGGAGCTCTACTTCAGTTTTAGGTTACCCACGACCTTGAAGTGTTCCCACGTTTCAATAGGCAGTTGTAGTTCATAGCTTTAGTAAGGGTGCAGGCTTTATTGATAACAATTTTTGGCATGCCCGGCGGGACTGTGAACTGTTTCTCAATCCATTTTTATACTTTTGATACTGCTGGTCGGTGTGTACAGCAGAAGTTTCAGCCTTTAGGAGGTATTTTATTTACACACCTGGCGACTCTGAGAGGATTATTTGCTGGTTTTAAGCAAACAAGGTGCTAATATGTTTTATAACCCATCATATCATGAAGAGGTTGCTTCTACCTCTGATGGAGGAGGTTATCAACAGGTTTCATATGCCTACCTCCCTCCCACCCCTGCTCAATCCTTTTGGCAGCCCCCAATTAGCCATTTTGTTCCAAGCCATCATGGTGTTTCTCATGATCAGCCCCAGCATGTTGAAAGTATAAGCATAAAAGACATACTGTCAAGTTTTCAAGAGCAGTGGGCAGCCATTGATGATGAGCAAGAGTATAACATGCAGCAAGGGGAACTTGCCTATCAAGGTTATATTTGCCAGCGGGAGGTAGAGGCTCAAAGGTATGAGCAAGAGATGCTTGCTAAACAAGTTGCAGTCAAAGAAGAACAAATGAAGGACTTGTTTGCACAAGTACAAAGGTATGAGACCCAATCAGCCCCTTTCACTTGTTGGTGTTGGAAATAAGCCACACCCGGACCGACAATGGACTGGTCCAAGAGGGGCTAGTAGCTCAGTGGTAGAGCACTCCAGCAGCGTATGGAAGGTACTAGGTTCAAGTCCTAGCTTGTCCATGTCTCAACATGGTATTAGAGCCAGGTCCAGGCTCGGAGCCCCAAGCACATGAGAGGTGTGGCTTAAGGGGGGGTGTTGGTGTTGGAAATAAGCCACACCTGGACCGACGATGGACTGGTCCAAGAGGGGCCAGTAGCTCAGTGGTAGAGCACTCCAGCAGCGTATGGAAGGTCCTAGGTTCGAGTCCTAGCTAGTCCATGTCTCAACATCACTCCTAGTTTCAATTCAACTCTTCCTTTAACAATGAGTCATCCTTTGAACAAAGAGGTTTCCAAGCCCAAAATTCCCAGTTTTAAACCAAAAAAGCCTTTTGAATCCCCAAAAAAGCCCCCTTGTGTCAAGGTTCCAAGTTTTAGGAACCCTTTACCTATGCATAAATCTGGGTGGGCACAGCCTGAGCTTGATATTCCTCAAGATCAGCCACTTGAAGAGCCTTATCTCCTCAAAGAATTATCTCAGGAGACTCCCCAAGTTTCCCTACCTCATGAATTTGATTGTCCTATTGTTTGTCAAGATAAAGCACTCAATTTAGAGGATGCTAGGAGTATAAATTTACTGCATGTGGCTATGGGGCAGTATCGGCTTGAACAAGAAAAGATTTCTAAGGATAAACCCTTGAATATTCTAACTGAGCTCCCTTGTTTCATTGAGGTTGATAAAAATGTTGTAGTTTTTATCTCAGAAGATCAACCAAAGCAGCTTGATGGGGAGTTAGAGCAGGCTAATAAGGAAGAATGTCCTTCAATCTGGTGTAAAGAGCTACATTCTTCTGTTAAAAATACCGAAGAAAGTATGATTTTGCTCTCATCAACAGTGATCTTTGAAGATCAGAGTGATAAAACTCATCTCGATTCAGTACAGATTTTTGAGTCAGATGAGAACAGTTTCTCAAGCATCATAGAGGACTTTTGCTCTAATATTGACGATAACTTGATGCCATGTGAACCAGCAGCAGAATCAGGTTTATTGCAGCTATGTGATGAGCTCGATCAGCTAGAGCAGCAAGGTAACAATCAACAAGAGAAAAAATTAGACATGAAGCAACAGGAGGAACATGGTCTTAATGAAGACGAGTTTATTTTCTCAAGTAAAGAAGCTTCTCATGAAGTTGATTTGGAAGATCTCAGCTGGTTGGAGGAGCTTCCTTTCTGCTGTACAGAAGAGCATGAAGCTGATATGTTGTTTGAAGATTGGTTCAAGGAGGCTATCTCATTGTTTGAACATTTGCCTTCTTTCGTTGAAGGAGAAAATCTTGATTTGGAGTGTACCTCCTTGGATAGTAATGGGGATGTTGAGAATGAACTAGTTGTCTCTAGGAACCTACCAAGGGTTGATAGCTTTGATGAGCTATTAGCTACCCTAGTGGGAGAAGATGGTCCTTTGACTTTGAAGGAGGAATCAGCATGGCAAGTTATCATGTAAGGTGAAATATCTTTGAAAGAAGAAAATGAAGCAACCAGTCCAAAGCTTTCTAGGGGCTGTCCTATAAGGCACTTATCCAGTTTGGAGGCCACTGAGGTCCTAGAGGTCATGCTTGCGCCCAAGCATGAGGATGCAATTAAAGAAGAAGCTGATTTTGGAGTTGGAGCTGAAAGTGATCAACTTCAGCTCACTTGTCCAGTCCAGGACAGCGTCCAGTCCAAGACAGCAGTGGACATGATTGAAATCAAGGTGTAAGTGAGCTTTTTTGCCTCTTTCAGGAAGCATTGGAACAATTTATTGAATATCTACATGTGTTTCATGCTCTTTCGGCAATACATAGTCATGTAATCAATCAGTTGTTGATTAGAAAGGGGTGTTATTTTGCAAAGCCAGTCAATGGTTTTGTTTAACTAGCTTCTTTGCTTGGGGTAGCTTAGGTGTTTTTGTTTTAATAAGTGTTGTTGCACACTAGATTAGTTGCAGTTTTATTTTCTCTAAGTGCTTTGTGCACAGGTTACTTAGTTGTTTTTGGTTTTGGTTTTGCGGAAGCTCTGAAGCTGTTGTAAGGTGCTACAATTGTATGAGGTAGACACCCATCATATGGAACAGTGAATACACGATTTCACTGCCACACATCATACATATCTGCCTCATAGAACTAGGACAACTCACAACAATTTTCTAAAGAGGTGTTATTAACAGAGGTTTCAGTCTAAATCTGAGTTTCAGTAGTGCAAATGAATGTGTTCCAAAGGAAGTGTTTTGTTGTTGCCATATCCTAATCTATCAATTACACATGTAGAATTCATGACAGTAAGGTGTCAAGACCATTGCCATAAACCACACACCTGTACTCAATAGGTTAGGACAAGTTTTGAGAGGAAAAGAGAGAGTTTTGCAGTGTTGTGATGTGTTTTTCCAGTTTTCACAAAAGTTACAAGCGACTCTATGCCCAATGAATAGTCTAAGGCAGCTAGTCTTGATGTTTAGCAGGCTAACATATAGCAGAAATCGCCAAAAATGTTACCAGATTTTCACCTACGTGCTCAATCAGGTAGAGCCACTAAGTTTTGAGTAGGTGGTATTTCATAGCCTCTCTATGTTGCATTCAATTGCAAAGGAAATAGCCTCAAAAGATTGCAAAAATGTAAAGATTGCAAAGTGAAAATCATTTTCATTGATATAAATGTACGAAGCATAGAAAGATTATTCAAGTCTTTTTGAAGAAATGTAACCTTTATTTAAATGATAGAATGCATGTCTCACATAAGGAGCCGTGAGACTGACTATATACATCTGATACGGATAAGAAGGAGCATAAACATGAATGAATAAATGTAAATTAAGCATATTAAGAGATGACCAATCATTGCCTGAATGACTGGTACTGTTGGAGTCATCCACGTTTCCTCGCTTTGCCTTGTCGCCTTGTCCTCCAACATCCCAGCCCTTAAGTGTTTTTCCAGATCCTGTATGGAGTAAAAAAATGAATTAGAACATGTTGTTCTAGGCAATGCCTGATTACAATCAGAACATGTACATCCATCCATGCACGCATATATAATCCCTATATGCATCAGATGCATATAATCAGCATCACAAAAGAATCTCAAAGAAGGAAATATCAGATCAAAGGAATATCATAGGCATATAATTTCTAACATGTTTGCCTCATGTGCAGAGCTATAGATCTAATTATGTTCATTTTCAGCATGTGGGTTAAAATGTGTCTCCCACAAGGGTTGAGCCCGGCATGCTAGGTTACAGGTATGCCTTTTAAGTTTACAATAAATGTATTCACGAGGACAGTTGCATGACATTTCAGACTACAATCCTTATAGAGATGAATGTTATGATAATCAAGAGGTTGATTAAAAGGCTTTTGCAGTTAGCACTGTTACAATGCCATCAAAAAAAGGCATATAGTCCCTAACAAAAGTACAAACACAGTCATAATAGCATATAAGAGCCAAAGTTTTTGCCAGTGATCAATGATCAGCTACAAGGGCAGTTGTAACAGTGATAGAACTATGATAAAGGATCAAAGCATAAACATTCAAGGAGCTTTCTATCATGCCAAAGGTACAGCTACATGTCACTGTCAAAGATATAGCAGTATAGGCCTAAAGGAGCAGACTTTTGTTTTACCTTGCCTCATTAGTCATAGAGGTTAGTACAAATTGAACAAAAGGAGCAGTATCACGCATGAAATTAAAGCTACAACAGTCATGCCAAGCTATCACCACAATATCACTCATTCAAGGAGGATGACTGTCAAAAAGGTGACTGCAGCAGCAAGTTATCGTGCAAGGGGCAGAGATTCAAAGTCTCCAGTATTCAAGGGCAGCCAGTTTGCAAACATAGGTGACAAAGATCTAGTCAAGATTCATGATGACAGAAGTGCGGATAGTTAGGATAATTCACAAAATATCAATGAAGATCATAATGAGAGGAGTACAAGTTGCAGACCCAATAGGTCATAGCAGTAAGTGCAGTAACACAATCACTATATGACTGTCCAAACAATAAGTGATCTCCTAAGACAATGCACCTAGTCCAAAATAGCAGTTTGTCGAGAAGCATTGACGGTGAGTGCAAAGCATTGATGGAAATGCGCAGAAAGTAGTCAAAGCAAGGTCAATATGCAGAGAATTAGTCACAAATTTTGGGACAATCATATCACTCGGTGGATTTTGTCACTATCATTGGCAGCCCTAGTCTTCTTGAACAGTACCGAAAAGAATCAGACATAACAGAGCAGTAATATTTATCAGTGATATTAGATGACAATGATAAGCATAAATATATCACAGCAGTCAAAACCTCAAAAAAAAAACCAGTCGTGACAGCATTCATAGCAGTCAAACGGGAGCCATAGCAGTGACAGCAGACTCAGAAATTGCAGAATAAAATCACTCATACAGTCCAAAACGGTGTTCAATAGAGCAGCAAAGGCAAAGAGCAGGAATATTGTTCTTATCAAGCACTTTTATTTATCATGACCAAGGCCTTCTTTTAGGCAGAGAGAGTGGAAAGAGAAGCATCAAATACGAATTATAATGAACCCTTCTCTTAATAAAACTCAGAAAAAGAAGCACACAGCAAAAAACAAAGCCAATGGACAGTCTTTTTCCAATGAAATATGCTCAGAAGATAGAGTTATTTGGTATAAATAACGTGCACCTAAGGTCGCCATTAATGGCGGAAGTCACCAGAAAATGGTTCCTAGAAATGGCAGCATGGCGGCTAGTAAAAGTGAGCACGCAGGGGTCATCAAAATGTGAAAGGAGTCCGCTAAAAGCCTTGCGAAAACCCTTGGTGGCGCCCAGCACAAGAGAGGCCAGCAAATAACAACCAGCACACATAGAATCGACTTTCAAATCGCAGCAGTGGAGGCCAAATTCTTAGCATTTATCAATCGAATTTGCAGCTCCAAACCCTATGGCGGCGGCAGAAGAGATGGAGAACATCATGCCAATGGCAAGAATGAAAATGGAGTAGATTTTAGGGTTTACTTTCCCTAAAATGTATCGAAGTGCCTAAGGCATCATTTGCCTTTGTTTTTACCTTTCTTTTTCCTCTCTCATATCCCTCGTGAAATGCCTAAGGGGTCGTTCCTTTTTGCTTTCCCCTAATACATCTTTATTAAGTGATTTATTAATATCACTTAATAAGTGATTTGTAATGACAAATATTTATTAAGTGATATTAATAAATCACTTAATAAAATATGTCTTTTACGAAGACCTTTGAGCATAAGTCATAAAATAAAAAGTTTAATATATATTAATTAAAGTTTTTTTTTTTAAATTTCATTTTAATTAAATATTTATTTTATATCATGTTTATAGTTAAGTCAAAAATACTAATAAATGAAATAATAAAATGTTTGTTAAAGTAATAGATAGATCACTTTATTAAATTGTTTTATTATTATTTACATTTATTACCATTTTGCCTTTAAACATAAACATGAAATAAAACAAATATTCAATTAAATAGTAAATTTTAAAATAAAAAAAAAATCACTTTATGAGATTATTTTCATTTTATTTGATAAGGTCAAAGGGGATATTTTTGCATTAATGAAGGCTTGCAGGCCTGTCAGGAGATATTTTGGGGCCATTTATGATGCATTTAAGAGCTTTTATGGTAGCAGCATGGGCTGGCTTGACTTTTGCTCAAGTGTGTTCCCTTTCAGACCTATTTTAGGTCTTCAAAAGTGGGCTTTATGTTTCTGCTCGCCCAAGACGAGGTGGATTATTTTATTCATTATCTGCTTTTTGGAAAGCATATATACTGCAGGACTTCATTATTTCAAGGGTTTTTGCCTTTTGCTTCTTTCAGACTGTAATTTTCTGAGTTCTCTCTGCAGAAAGGAGTGAGTTTGTAACTCATTTTCGGAGAGTTTGACAGCATTGTAACACCTTTTTGACAGTAATACAATATTTTGCCTCCTCAGATTTCTTGTATTTGTGTGCTTGACGTTAATGCAATTTCAAGTGATGTCTTTTATCCTTGTGATTGTGTTGTTGTTAGCACCTTGATGCAGGAGTTTTTCTAATTACTTGCAAGTCATAGGTTGTGTCAGTTGTAAGAGTAACCTAAGGTTGTGAGAAAACATCTTTTCTCCTACTGAGATTATTATTTTCACAGCCTTCTTATGAAGTGTTGATGCAGAGGTTATGAATTTTCTAAGTTCTGCAAGGTTTCTTTTATTACTAGTTATTTTCGTGTGTTAATCAGTTTGTCCAGGTTTTCAGGTATTCATTTTGGTGTATCACCTTAGGGTTAGATTTTAATTTTATATGTCCTCCTCTTCACTCTTTTCTTTGATGCAATCCAACTAAAAATTAGAAATACAATTATTACCTATCGACGGAAACTCAAATAAATAACCCTACACAATACTCCTACACTTTCCATCAGAGGACAAGGGCACCTTTGGCCCAAAAGCTGAAGAATTACCCAGTACCACATAATAATTAATGTGCCAACCCTATCAGAAGTTTGTTTAATGTGCATACTTGAGCTGCAATTGATGCATCCATTGCATCAATTTTTAAGCAAATGGCATACCATTTTACTCTTCTCAGGCAACTTAATATGAGGACATGACTTGTTTTATCAGTGATGAACAAGCAAGGTATAAACCACTTCAGTATGTGAAACTTATTGACTCTTATTGATAAAGAAAAAATATGCCTAGATTATGGAGAGGTATGGCATTGTGATAGGCAATTGGACTCATACTAGAAACCGTTTATTACTAAATGTCAAGCAAAAGGTCTCAAGCAAAAAAGTAGAGTTCTTCCAAAACCAATTATGTGATTCCATTATGGAGGTAAGGTCAACAAATGTTTTTTAGGTCATTAGAGATGCTACCCCAATTTGCAAAATGAGTGACTTCCTGGTGTAAAAGAAATGTTAGCATGTATTTTGGATACAATCATGTACTACAAATTTGACAAATGTGGAACTCTTCAAACCTATTGATACATGATTTGGTAAGATTCTTCATGTTTCTTGAGTCTATTTATGCAGTCAAAGAAGCGTTATGTTCCAATATAGTAAGAAATACCTGGAAGCTAGGAATTAATTTGAATTTGTAACGAAAATTGAAGTTGAAGGGAGACAAATGGTACTTGATAACTATGCTTCAACCAAATATTAAATTTAAGGTTGAGTTAGTAAAACCTATTTGTGAGGTAATTTCAGTGTTCCACGGGCGTTGGGGACGAGGGGACAAGGGGACCCGTTTCCGGGATGGGGGAACCAAGGGCCCAAGTTTGGGGACGACGGCGGGGGGGTGGCGGGGTGGTGCTGCTGATATAGTTATACATATACATATGGTACTTCAAAAACTAGTTTTGAAAAGATGTATGACAGTATTACAGTATAAGAATTACATTTCAAATGAGACTATAGGAAATTTGAAATACTAAATCTAAATAAGTCTCTGAAAGCAATATCCATGGCTCTCTGAAAGGTGGCCCCGGCATTGATAAGTCCAAAAGGCATTATTTTATATGCAAATGTCCCCCATTTGGTAGTAAAAGCGGTCTTCAATCGATCTTCAGGTTCTACCAACACTTGATTATAACCTGAATATCCATCCAGAAACGACATCATTTGTGATCCGTTGACAATTTGCAACACTTCGTCCAGCAATGGCAGTGGATAATTATCCTTCTCTGAAGCTCGACTGAGATTTCTGAAATCGACACACAATCTGATCTCTCCATTCTTTTTCCTGACAGGGACCAGGTTGGCGACCCAAGTCGAATGTCTTACTGGAAAGATGATTTTAGCTGAAAGCAACTTCTTAACCTCCTGGTATATCAAAGGTTCCAGTAAAGGATTAACTGGCCTTTGTCTTTGTCTAAAAGGTTTGCTTCCTAGCTTCAAAGGAATTGTATGAGTGATGATTGCAGTATCATAAGTTTTGAGATCTTCATAGCTCCAAGCGATGACATCTGGGAAATCTCTTACATTTTTCAAGATACCATTCCTCTCTTGCGAAGTACAGGTCTTCCCAATGAACACATTTTTAACTTGTCTGTCATCACCAACATTGATTGTGTCACATGCATTTCCTTCCATGCTATGGCTTTTCATCTCCCTCAATTTGTCGGGATCAAAGATTCTTTCTAACTCCACCATTCCTTTTGGAATAGTGTTTATTTTCAGATTCAAAACTCCTTCTGCATCCAGTTCTACTCCTTCCACTTCCTCTTCATCAATGATTTGGGCTAAGAAGACATCCGTGTTGGTCAAGAAATCCAATATGTGCTTGTCGTCTTCAAAGACTTGAAAGTTGGTGATGTTGTCTGGGACTGAAGGTACTGGGGTCAGCTCTACTGTGAACTTCTTCAATCCTTCCATAGCGAATGGTACCAAAGAGTTGGTGGCCTGTGCAAGAGAATTAGCCACCTGATTCTGATGTATGTATATGGACTTAATATTGAAAGCATCAAAACTTTCAATGAGATCCCAAACCCGATTCCGGTATCTAGTCAGCCTTTTGTCATGGCACACATACTACCTCCTAATTTGTCTTATTACTATTTCTGAATCTCCATATACTTGCAGTATTTTAGCCTTCTTTCTGATAGCTAGCAATAACCCATGAATCAAGGATTCATGTTCAGCCACATTGTTGGTGCATGGGAATTGTAGCCTATGGGCAGCGAGGTAGGTTTCTCCTGATGGACTGATCAATTCAATGCCAGCTCCAAATCCTTGTTTGGACTTAGATCCATCAAACCTTAGTGTCCACACTAGAATCTTCTGGTCTTCTGATTCTTGGACATCTTGGCTTTCCTCTGATGTGTTGGATAGAATTTCATCTTCTGAAGAGCTTTCAACTTCTGGGTCTTCAATTTCTTCTACAATCAATGTCTGTGGGACCCTCTTGTATACTTGTTCTAATGCAGTCTTGCACATAGCACAAGAAAATTCTGAATGGACGGCATTATGTATCCTACACCAGTTGGGGAGGAGTAGATCTCGAACAGAGGCTAAGTTGCCAAGTTGCATACTTTGTTGCACATTCTTATGGACAAATTTTCTACAATTTTCAAACATTCCATCATCGTCTTGGTCAGATCCTTGATCGCTTTCCACGATAATTTCCGTGGATTCTATCACCTCTTGTTAGGTGCCTTTCTCTTGCAGATCTTGTATCATCAAGACTTCTTCTACTTTAGGTTTGTATGTCTCCAAATCAGTTTCCAAGAATAGGACTTCATTATCTTCTCCATAATCGGTTATCATAAGTCTCAATCTTGGAGTACTGTCGATTTTGATTTGGTTTGGAACTCCTCTCCAGGGTAGCCACATATGTGCAAAGTCCGTTGACACATACCCATTCAACTTTCGTGACCAATCTCTACTCAGAAGCATACCATATGTGTCAGGTATATCCACGACTGATATGTCTATGAAATTTTGGACTCTTGGGTCTGCTGCTAACTGCATGTGGATATTGTTCAATTCTCCCATGACTGGAACTTCTGTCTTGTCTAACTGAGTGACCTTCCTTCTTGTGGTGCAAGAGTTATACCTAGTTTCTGACAGACAGCCAAGGGCATTACATTGCTAGAAGCTCCTGAATCATATAGACAGTTGTGCAATAGTTTCCCACAGATTCTGACTGATAGCAGGAACGGGGCCAGCTCATCTTTTCCTTGGCAAAGAATTGAGGAATCCTCATCATGTTCTTGATTCTTTACTTCATTGATCTTTGGATTGTCACTCTTTTCTAAGGTTTCTTCTTTTGAATTTTCCGTTTTCTTTGGAGACTTTCCTTTCTTGATCACATCTTTCTTAGCAGCAACCCATTTTTCGGGAAGGATCTGAGTTGTAATGAGGCTTTCTTTGACGGTGGGTTGAGTTTTCTTAACATCGCCTCTTTTAAGTAACACTTTTCCTTCTAACATGTCCTCCTTTTTGGCGAGGAATGCTACGGTCTGGACCATACATTCGTCTTCCTCTGACTTTTGTTTGTTATCAGCTTCGTCTTGAATTACATTGATGGTGGCTTGAATATTATTGGCCACTTCTTTGGAAGTATTCTGGTTATTTGGCCTTACTGTGTTTGAGTCATTTAGGCTATTGATCACAGTATCTTTAATTTCTGACACTTTCAACAACTCATAGAGTGGCAAGCTAATTTTAACCCTTTTGAGTTCTTCCAACACCAACATAGCCAATCTTTTCATTTCATCCCTTGGGGAAGGAGGAGCATTCCTTTGCCTATACTCTTGTGCATCTTGTGGATAATCCGGAGTATTGCTAGCCTTTGGATCTGGAGGAGTAGAGAAGTTGTTTGGAGGGATAGATGTTGTCAGAGGTTCCTGGTTTCTCTGATTTCTTTGGTATACCCTCGGACCTACGCCTCCTGAAGACTGGTGGAAGACTTCTTTTATTCCCTCAACTAGGACGCTATTATTCAGAGGCGAGAAATAATATCCTGAGTCTTCAACAGGTTCATTTGCTGATGCCGGTGGAAACTAGGAACCAGGAGGTACCATCGGTCCATTAGCTGATGCTGGCGGAAATCTTCCATTCTGGGCCTGGTCGACCTCTCCTTTTGGTAAATGTTTGTAACTTTCCACAACCATGGCTTGGTCATATCGAGTGGTTGGGACCATTTCATATCCTATTGTAGGAGGGTTTTCAGGTGCATCATTGCTACGCATTTCTTGCTGGAATATGTCAGCTGCAATCTTGAATTTCGGACACTGCAATTCAGAATGCTGATTTGTACTATGGAGTCTACACCAGCTGGATAAGGCCGCCTCTGCTAGAAACACTTTACTGGTAGAATGATTCTCCTGATTTTGTGAACTTGATGGGTTGTCTAGTGGCGTTACCATGTTTCCATTATTAGGAGTTGTATTCCATGTTCTTCTCTGAAAGCCTTGATTGTTGTTTCCCTGATAGTTGTTTCTGAAACCTTGGTTATTATTCCCTTGAAAGTTTTGATTGTTCATTTGTTGTCCTTGGTTAATTCTTTGCATGCTCTGTAGTTGGTTATTTTGGTTCCTCAAGTGGGTCACTTCAATTGACAGCTTCTTGACTTGTTCAATCAATTCTTTCATTTCGTCCTTTTCTTCCTGTGTTCTTGAAGAGCTTGTTGCATTTTGCAGGTACACAGGTTGCGTTGGTGGGGCTTGTGAAAGTGCAACTCCAGGATGAAGTACCAATTGGTTTGACGGCTGCATACTAGGATATGTTGCTTGCGGAATAGGATTCATGACTGGGGTCTGATTTGCCAAAGCCATACTAACTGCTTGAATTTGGTTTGGTGTTGCAGCAGGTCCCATATGGAGTAGCGGCCCAGTAATAATCTGCCCCATGTGCTTACTGACTTCAATAGCTTTTGCATATGCTGCATTTAAATCATTCGAGATAGGATAAGTTCTCATGAACATGGCAGTGAGATGATCTAAGGCTCCATAATAAATCTCCCTTGGGTCAGCAATGAGATATGGATGTCGCAACATCGTGTAAGCTCTATGGAATCTGTTATTGAAAGAAGTGATAGGCTCATGTTCTCTCCTTCGGATCTCAACAAATTGTCTATATAGCTCAGCTAGCGTGGTTGAGATACCAAACTTTGCAATAAATGTATCTTTCATTGCATCCCATGTTCTGATGGACCCTGTTGGTAGGTGAATGAACCAGAAGTAAGCTTCTTCTCCCAACAAGTAGGGAAAAAGCCTACATGCTACATCTCCGTATTCAACTCGCCTGTTGCGAAGAAGATCTTCGAACATCTTGATATGATCCTCCGCGGTACGATTGAAATCACTGGCATTGAATTTAGGACAGAAATTCTCAGGATTCTTAGGCATATCATGATAAATTGCAAATTCAAATGGTGATGGATTATCGATCATCCACGTAGCGCCGTTGAGTGCATGAGCAGGAGGAGGAGGAGGAGGAGCATTGTGAGCCATCGTGCTTCCCGAAGGTTGGAAACTTGATTGAGAACTTGGTGAACCGTCCTGGCTTACTGGTTGAGAAATTGCCTGGATACTTGCCTGAATTGTTGCTTGTACTTGTTCTTGAAGAGATGGAGCTTGTAATAACTCGGGAGTGCCTTCTAATCTCGATTCAGATTCTCTTAGAATATTTTCTCTTTTAGCCCACTTCGATCTTGAAGTGAACTGGAGTTCAGTCAGATTTTTCGTGCCTGGTGTAGATCTCAATATCCTTTGATGTTTTTCAGGCGAGAAAGAACCAATACGATCTAGTGTGAAGATCTTGTTTCTGGGGATTATTGCAAGTTCCTTTGGTTACAAAGTTCTCGGGCGGTGGCTCTTTGGCATTCTTCGGCTCTGTCTGCTTCTTGTTCCAAAATGATTCTGACCCTATTATATTTAGTTTCACTTCTCCTCATGTTCCACGCCAGGTCATTTAGTCCAGAAATAATGTCCTCTTGAATGTTGTCTATTTCCAAATTAGGTTGTACTACCTCATTCAATCCTCTATGTGGCAACACCATGATGATACATGTTTATCTCAGATTCTGCTAAAAAAAAAAAAAAAATTATTTTCAAGATAGTACTGTTCCTCTTGAATGTTCAAACTTTTGCATAGAAAAGTAGGGGCCCTCCTTCGAGCGCCAATTCTGTTGATGTGTATTTTGTACACGACCAAACACAAAATAAAATACCCAGAGGTATCTTATCCTCTCTTGAGTAAAGTTACCGAATGCTGAAGATATCGCAAAGAAGGATCAATCGGTGAAACTTCAAGGTTCTTTTATGTAGGTTCTCTACTCGTGGATAAGCACCAGTGGTCGTTGTGTTTACTGTTTTTCAAGGGGCCTTACGTACTTTCAGAGAAAGCTTGTTCATGTGACTACATTTCTAAAGAGGAAACAGGATTCTCCTAATACTAACAGATTTTCAAAAAAGATCAAAAGATAAAGGATTCAAGGAAGAGATACTTAAACTAACCCTAAGAATGACTTAATGAGGACTAGTCTTGATAAGATTCTACCAATTTCAGTATTGCCAAGAGGTTACAACTCCACTGGAATTGGTGCGATCTTCTAAGGGGATTCAATGATTTTCAAATCACTAAAGGGGATAGATACTATCAGTAAGATACATATCAATGCCTCCAACAATGATTGAACTCTTAAACAATCTCAATGTTTCCAGTTGACCACACAGGGCATTCTTACAATCAGTAAGGAGCTAGTGGTTTGGAATGTGAGTCTTATCAAAGATCAAGTACAACATTCGTCCTTCAAACTTAAAACTTAAATGCTATCTCTACTAAGAGTGATTCAAGAAAATAAACAACCATGAAAATAGCCACAAAGATTGCAATAAAACACCATAACTTCAATATTTTATTGATCTCATAGCCAAATAAAACAACAATTGTTCAAATTTCTTTCTTCACACCTTATTTCTCTGCTGCTGATATTAAACTTATTTCTCTCTAACTTTTCTAACTTTCTCTCTAACTAACCCCTTAAAATGAAATGAGTGAGGGCTTATATAGCACTCTCAAATACAATGAACGGCCTGGATCAAAAGAAGATCGACGGCTGAGATTCTGACACCTAAACCCTAATTAGGGTTTGTTACAAAAAAAGTCCCCATTTAGATAAACATTATCAATCCATAGCCAATAAGAATTGGCACAAATAACGAGGAGACATAGACCAATAAGAATTAAGCTAGCTGCCACATCATTTTATAACAACTTTTCATCTAGAACTTTGTTCCCCTTTCTATGCTCTTTTCTAGCATATTCAATGAATCTGGACGTGACCGCCTCAATCTCAGCAATGGGAATCTCAGGAAGATTCTTCATTCGTTCTTCCAAGTGAAGAACTTGATCAAAGGCAGTGAGAAGAGTTGTCTCCCATCCAAGCTCCACCTCTTTTGTTTTCTCAATTAGGAACATAGTTGCATGCATCTAATTTCGCTGCTCTTCGGTGACTGTGTTCTCCTCTTTGCAAAAGATGATCCTGATCTTGTCTTCCAATTCTTGGATGTCTACATCCGTCTCGATCTCAACTCTTCTACTAAGGATCGACCACAATACCTCAAATACCTTGTCTTGAATAGGGTGGATAGTTCCCTCAACTTGGCTGCACCTGGAACTGATATCTTCGAAAAGAACTTCCTTTATCTGGAGCAAAGTTGACCACTACAGAAGACTATGGGCTTCTCCACTCATTATCTTCTCTTGCGCTACAATCTGTCTTGGAGTCCTCCTTATCACTTGCAAGATCGGGATGACAACATCTCTAGTGCGAGCAAATGCATCCACAGTTACCAATAGATTATGGATGATCTCAAGAACTTGGATAGCACGGTGGACCGTCTTCATCATCCTTGTTGCAAATTCCATAGCTACCTTGTAAGATTCATCAATCCAAGAACTCATGAGTTGGACCAAGCTCTTTACCCTTTCCGCCTCATTTATTGAAAGTGCATGCAAAGGAGATATTGCTAGATCCTGTTGTCTCAAAGGTTGATTAAGATGGCTAAAATAATTCCTCCAAGCACTGACCCCCTTTTCTAGTTTCTTATTCTTTTCCATTTCTTCTTTGAGTTTGTCATTAAGTGCTTTCAGTGAATCAGTTGCTTCTTCCATGGCTTGCACAGTGGTAAGTGGACCAAGATCAAATGTTTCCAGATCGTATTCTTCTGCTAGAATCTCATCTTCATACTTGTCCACCACTAGTGTAGCTATCTGCACTTTCCTGGAGCCTGTCTCATCTCTAATTACCTTTGACATCTTTGTGGCCTTCTTCTTTTCTATTTCTTCATGAGAATTTCCTATGAGGCTTTCCAAGTCAAATACTTGTTCTTCCTCTTCGACCACAACTACCCTTGTCAACCTCTCTTTTAGCCAATCTGGAATGATAGATTTCCTTTCCCTTGTATTTCTTTAGGCAGAGGTCTATCTTCCCTGAAAGGAGATGTTGCTTCATTATCATTCTTTTCTTCTTGTTGCTCATTAGCACCAACTTGGGGAAATTGACTCGATGAATGTTGAGGTGTCTGTCCTTTTCCTTGTTTATCATTTTGTACCATGGATTCCATAGACTCATCAATTTCATACACTATCTACCTCTGATCTTCTCCTTGACTTGCTTCCTTTTCATGCCTAGAAGATGTGCTTGGTGGGCGATCAGGATTCACTTTCTACTTCTTCTTGGAAGGTTCTCTCTTCTCAGGTCCTTCTTTCCTCTTTGAACCTTTGGAATGAGAAGTATTCTCACTCACACTTGCCTCTCCTTCTTCTGGTCTTGTTTCCAAGGTGAATGTCATGGATACATTCTGCTCCTTCAACTTTTGATGCTATACGTCCACCCATCTGCGAGTGCAAGATAAAACGGGAGCCATCAAAGCTCTTAGGTCCAAAACCTCTAGCTCATTCCAATCTATCTTCACTTCTTTATCTTCCTTCTCATAGGATGATTGGAGGCATCTACCACTGTCTTGGGCTTGATCAGCTACTCTGTAAATTTTGCATTTCCTGATGAGATCCAAGGGTAACATGGAATGCATCTTTCTTTTGACCTCTACATCATCTTGGACATTCATCCAAAAGTCCTCCACCTGAAACTCATGCTTGTACTTCTTCCCGACTGTTTCTTCTATATGACCACGAGGATCGAAATTCTCCCTTGAGGCAAAGGATGTGAATGAATATAGAGATAATTCTTTCTCTGCATCCTCCACGGCTTGAGTATTAGGACATACTTCAACTGAGTTCCCTAGCATGATGGGTACGGAAATCCCATTTCCAGGCTTGTGTCTTGATGCCTTCGCATAAGCTGCCAACTATCTAGTCACCTCAAGTAGTATTATCCCGTCGGTAGGATATCTCGGCAACATGTAGGGAGGTGGAGGACATCCATGAACTCTGATGTATGTGAATTTTGGAAACTGAATGAACCATGCACCATGCTTCTTCACGAGCTCCTGTGCGTCCAGAGACAGTCGATTGTGAATCCCTCCTTGCAATATCCTGGTGATATACATCGTGAAGGTGTCATTGACTAGCTTGTAGTCACTTCTTGGCGGATGATGCAATTGAACATAAGAATCACAAACTCTTATTTCTCCGGGTCCTCTCCCAACAACTCCTCAGTGCGGTAGCCCTGCGTACTCAAAACTTTTGATCAAGGCATATATAACATATGAACTCATGTGAAATGACTTGGTAGGAGTTAGCCTTCTCAACTGCACGTCTAGGTTGTTGCTAATGATTCTAGCCCAATTGAGTATTCCCTTTACTTGGACGATCAGTTGTATGAAGAAGAACATCCACTTGTCGAAGAAGAAAGCTTGAGAGGCACCCGTGACCCGATTGAGCATGGTTATCAAGTCCTTGAATTCTTCTTGGAAATCAATTCGGTGTGGTGTATTGGGAATCTTGTTCAGGCGAGGTCTGCTCTTGAGTAGCCAATTCATATTAATGAAGTTCAAACAGGAATCAGGATCATCCTCATAGATAGACCTAGCTCCTTCTAGACTTTTGTAGATCATGTCTCTATGTTCCAGGAGATGAAAAGCTTCACTTGCAGCTTCCTCCGAAAGGTAGGCTAAGACAGTTCCATCCTTGGCTACAATCATCCTTGAGTGTGAATCATAGTGTCGGACACACTCGATCATCAATTCATGACACTTGACTGCAGGAGGGAAACCCGCGGCCTTGATGATGCCACTCTCAATCATCTTCTTCGCAACGGGTGACGGTTTGCCAATGTAGGGCGCTTCTCGAAACTTCTTCACATTGAAGTTTCCTAGATTGGTGTCTCAGATATTGCTCCACTTGGACACGATCCAGGTTTCCAATTCATCATTCTTCTGATCCTCCTTAATGAGAGCCTGCCGAGTAGTAGATCCATCGGTCTTGGGGGTCATCATTTGATACCTCTTCCTTGATCTTTTAGCTATCAACCTTGAAAAATGAATGAAGGAAGAATGAGAATTTGCTGGACAAAGATGTTTGATCTGAATTTCTGGTCCTCTCTTTGATGGATTCAATCTTCAATCAGCCTTCAAGAAGAAGTTCGCCCTCAACCAGCCTTCAAATATCTTCCAAAATCTGGAAATTATCCTCCAACCTGCTCAATTTCGCACCTCCAAATCTGCTCTTCAAGTTTGCACAAGGGAAAATGAATGAATGATTTAAAATTGTCAAAACACACCTCCCTTATATAGGGGGCTCACCTTGCTTTGCATCAAGGCCGACTTGGTAAAGGCTTAAATAAATTGAAAAAAACTCCTCCACAAGCATGGCCGACTTGTTTGCAAAGGCACAATAATGAATTTTGAGCGCTCAAATATGATTTTTTAATTTCTTAAAATTGATTTCAAAGCTAAGGGTGTATTTTTTATTTATTTTAAGGCTTAAACATTAGTTGATCAATTTATAAGTGCCTTAATTTATGCGAATTTGTCTTAGTCTCCCAAAGATGTATAATTGGCAAATTTAATGGAAAGATTTAGGCTAGCTTAGCGAATGCTAAAGCTTGATCAAGGTTTGATGAATCTTCATTCTCCTTAGGCACTAGAATGTTCATAGTTTAGGTCTCTCCAAGGAGGCTTGTTTGAACTTTTTGTCTAGGCTTGTTTACTTCATTAATCAACATCCTTACAACCTAGATTTGCCATCTTTCATGTTCTTGTCATCATAATTTTGCAACTTGCCTTCTACTAAGTCTAAAGAAGGTGAATAATAGGTGTCTTTAAGGATTTCGCCCTAGACCCTTTGGAAGGGTCAAGAGCAATTTTCTTGATTAGGCCTCAGTTACCCCATTTTCTTCACTTCAAAATCCTCCGAAAGGTGAGCATACGCTTGTTTTGGCCTAACAAAGCCTAGGATTTCGATTTTTTAGCCTTTCACATGGGTAAATTAGGTGAAAATGGGAATTTCGCTTTGGACCCTTTGGAAGGGTCAGGAGCGAAATTCACTTTTTAGGTCACAACTCACCTAATTTTGATCAACAACCTTCTTCAAGGCAATCTCCAAGGTCCATTCATCTCGACCACTGACTTGGCTCAACACTATTTTGGAGGAAACATTGCATTTTGGGAATTTCGCTCTGGACCCTTTGGAAGGGTCAGGAGCGAAATTCAGCCTTCAGGTCAAATTTTTAATCTCCTTCACTTCAATTCATCTAGACTCCTTCATTTCGAATCTACTTCTCAACTTGCCAGTATTGGTTTGATCCTCACAAGACCCAAAAGGTCAAATTTGCTCAAAAGCCTAGCCAGGGACAGGACCAATCTAGAATTTCGCTCTGGACCCTTTGAAAGGGTCAAGAGCGAAATTCTCATTTTAGGTCAAAATATACATCATTGATGGTCAAAAATCTTTCCAAGGAATTTCAAATAGCCTCTTTCACCCTTGTTTAGGCCTGACTTCACTCAAATCTTGAGAAAAAAGGTGGTTTTAGGGTTTTTCGCTCTGGACCCTTTGGAAGGGTCAGGAGTGAATTTCTTGTTTGTAGCTCATTTCCTCATCATTTAATCTTGAATTCACCTCACAAGGCAAGGAAACATCTCTCTTCTCCCATTCAATCCAATTTTGACTTGATTTTGCAAGGAGAAAAAGGTGATTGAAGAATTTTCGCCCTGGACCCTAGGTGATTGAAGAATTTTCGCCCTGGACCCTTTGGAAGGGTCAGGAGCGAATTTCCTCCTCTGGCCTAAAATCATCACTTCTGGAGACAACAATCAACTCAAAGGCAATCTCAAGGGCATCTTTCACCTTGGTCTAGGCATGGTTTAACACAAATTTGAAAGGAATAGGTAGATTTTGGGATTTTCGCTCTGGACCCTTTGGAAGGGTCAAGAGCGAAAATCTTGTTTTAGGGCTATTTCTCCATCCTTTCAACTTCAAATCACCTCCAAGACTTAGAACACCTTGCCTCACTCCTCTATAGGCCATAAAAATCAAAATTTTACCTTGCCTTGCAAAGAAAATAGGTGGAATTGGGATTTTCGCTATGGACCCTTTGGAAGGGTCAGGAGCAAAAATCACTCTTTGGCTCAATTCCTTCAAGTTTGATAATCATTGCTAAGTCAAAGTCATTCCTGAGGACCTCTCCCATCAAAACTCACCCTAGTCAGCACTTGGCTTGGCACAAAATTGGGAAAAAAGGTGATTTAGAGAAAATTCGCTCTGGACCCTTTGGAAGGGTCAGGAGCGAATTTCTTAATTTAGGCTTTATTCCCCCATCATTTCAAGTTGAATTCACCTCAAAAGGCTAGAAAACACTTCTCCTCTCACATCCAACCCAAGTCTGACATGATTTTGCTAAGACAATAAGGGATCTTAGGAATTTCGCTCTAGACCCTTTGGAAGGGTCAGGAGCGAAATTCATCTTTTGGTCCAAAATCCTTCACATTTCAATGCTTCCAAACATTCCAAAGGCTACAAGATGTCCATCCTTCCTTTCAAGATACCCTGCAAATCAAAATTTAGTCAAACTTAGGAGGAAATGAGCTTCAAGAGGGTTTTCACTCTAGACCCTTTGGAAGGGTCAGGAGCGAAAATCTCATTCTAGGCTAGATTACTCACTTTTCAAACTTCAAACCACCTAAAGAGGCAAAACTAGATCATTTTCCACCTTAGGAACAAGGTTTCAAGTCCATTCAAGGCAACAAATGAGGTTTATGATGAATTTTGCTCTGGACCCTTTGGAAGGGTCAAGAGCGAAATTCTCCTTTAGGCCAAAATTTTGTTCTTCAAAAATCCACCAACTCCATCTCAAGGCAAGATCAAACCAATTCATCTTCAAACATGCCCTAGAAACCAGCACTTAGCCAAAATTGGGAAGGAAATGTGGGCTACAAAGATTTTCGCTCTGGACCCTTTGGAAGGGTCAGAGCAAAAATCATGATTTGGGCTTGACTCTTGACCTTTTCAACTCCAATTCTCTTTGAGAGGCAAACATAGATCCTTCCTCATGCTTTTCTATCAAGATCCTGACTTTAGCCAAGGGAAAAATGAGAGTTTTCAAGAATTTCGCTCTGGACCCTCTAGAAGGGTCAGGAGCGAAATTCATCTTCTTGACTAAAATCCTTCATCTTTCAATCTTTACAAGGCTAGAACATTCAAAAACATCACCAAGCATGCCTTAGAAACCAAAAGCTTGTCCTGAATAATGAAGAAATTGAAGTCTTTAAGGATTTTTGCTCTGGACCCTTTGGAAGGGTCAAGAGCGAAAATCACTTCTTAGGTTGATTTTCATCTTCCTTTCAACTCATTCTCACACAAACTTGGCCAAATCAACTTCCTCTTATCGCAATCAAGACAAATCTCCATTATACTGGGTCTAGGTGAGGTCAAACTAGGTTTCAAGGTCAAAGGAAGGGAAAAAAGGAAGATTTCGCTCTGGACCCTTTGGAAGGGTCAGGAGCGAAAATCTCCCTTTGGGCTAAAATCTTCATTTTCCCAAGGTCTAAAAACTCTTCTTCAAGGCAAAAAATGTATCAACTTTCGCAATTACGCCTTAAAAGTCAACAACCTTGGTCATATCTTTCAAAACTCCTTCAATCATCATCAAGTGCATTTGTTCATCAATTTCTAAAATCTCTACTTCCATCTTTTTCTGACCACTGACTCTGCTCAATCGACTCGGACCTGGAGGAAAACTGGACTCTGACAAGAAAACCATTAATCCAGACCTATCCTGACCTGAGACCTATCCAGAATTTTCCTCAATCTGGCCATCTTCATTCTCCTGAAAGGAAAAGCTTCATTAAGGCAAACTTAAGGTTTCAGGCAGACAACTAACGACCTCCCAAAACTAGGCTAGACTCAGCTTGAAAGAAACCCTAATATGAGCTTTCAGAGATAAACCCTAATCTACCCAACCCAGGCGCCCACTCACTCACTCAAATCCTAGCAAGCAGAGAGAAAACCCAACTAAGGGAAAGCAAGACCCAAAGAAAAAGAGGGGGTCCCCATTCTAATGGGGCGATCTGTGAAATGGTCACAACACGTCTAAAGGCATCAGGTGTTATTTTTCTATTGGCCCGCGTCTAATTAGGGTTACCCCTTAATCCCCCCAAAAGTCACATCTTTTTTTAAAACTGCTTTTTTTTTGTTAGCTTTGACGTGGGAATGCGGGAGACGCCTAGGCGTCTCCCCGTCCCTCGAGAGACGTTTGGGCGTCTCTCGAGAGACGGGGAGACGCCCAAACGTCTCCCTGGGAGACATCTCCACGTCTTGGCGGCGCTTGGGTGGCAGTGGCGGGACGGCGGGGGACGTCGCGTCCCCATCCCCCTGTCCTCAAGACGTTTCTAACGGGGGGACGCGTCCCCGTGGAACACTGGGTAATTTGCATTGCAAAATCAAAGAAGCAATTTATGGAGGAGATTTAGAAAGAAATTGATTTTATGAGTTTAAGTCACCAAAAAGAATCTTTCATTTGAAGTACAGAGGTAATGAAGGGATCATAAGCTGTAATGAAGAACATATATCACTGAGGAGAGGATGCCTCAATTATCAATATTTGGCAGAATGAGTTTTCACATGGACAAGAGAGTTTTCTACCATGGAATCCTTGTCTAATGGGACTACAAAGAAAGAGCCAATAGAGTGGTGATGCAACCACAATGTTAATGTATCTGAATTCCAATCAATCAAAATACATGTACTCTCAAAAACAGCCGCTTCTCCATTACGTGAGAGGAATTGGAATACTAAACATTTAGGTCAAAGGAAGAGAATCTGATGTACATTCTTAGATCACTTCCAAACCCATCTCATATAGACACATTGTAAAAGAAGGTTTCTTCAACAAAATAGGACCAAAGTCCATGTTATGGAGAAACCCTAGCATTGAAGGATGAGGTGGTTGAGACAAATTGCTGCACTAATTTTGTAATATACACCCCTAGTTTATTTGAAAATATTGCAATTGGAAAATGAGATTTAAATTAGCTTCCTTTTCACTTTCTAACCACCCAGATCCCAGAATGGGCAAGGTGAGAGCATACGATGTTCAAGATTAATAATAACTGAAATGCAACATCAAAAAGGAAAGCATTATGTACTGTCCATCTCCAGAATTTAAATGAAATAACAGATTTGAAACACAAACTACAATATTCACTAAATAACATAGACACACTCTTCAACAAGTATATTCAAACTGCAATAATTGCTTATACTCAAACAACAAAAATGAACTTGCACAAATGATTGAAAGATATTTTTTGACTTTTTTACCACTTAATAGACCTTGTCATTGCTGAAGCGCACCTATAAGGTGCTTGTACCACTTAAAAATGACCTCAGGCACTGATTCATTACATTTGTCACTTGACTGTGTTCCTATGTCTATTTAAGCGTGCCTTTATGCCATTTGTGCCTCTTAAACACCATTCTTTGTCTTCTAGGCATGCTTTTCTAAGGTTTTTGCTATTTCCAAGCAACTAGGCACTTATATAGCTAAACTCTCTGAAAAGCACCTCATTTCATCAACTCTGCAACTTAAATGTCTTGTTCCACTGTCTTGAGCACTTGTGCAGTTCACCTTAGTCTCTCAAAATCATAACCATCACATGAGACACACTTTCTACCTCCTTTTGCACTTTAAACTAGTCATGACAGTCATAGGCACACCTTAGAGCTGCTTATGTCACTAAACAGATGATCAGGCACTTGTTTTACTTTTCACTGATGCTTCTACCTAACTGTCATACAGGTCTTTAACTTGACTGGTGCTGCCACCTAAATGACTGATATTTCCTTTTAGTATTTTGTAATCTCAGTCAACATATTGTTGGCACCAAGAGACAAGAAATAATGGCCTTCTGATTCCTCCTTTCTAGCTTAGAGATTATTAAAAAAGCAAGTTAAAGCGGTGTCATTTATTACCAGACTGGACATTTTAAGCTTCCAGGGTCTTTTGGATACCAACAACCAGTCATTTAAATTTGCCAAAACAATGTGGAGAGAATAGTCATTAAAGTTAGTGTAATGTCCCCTATTCAGTAACCCTGGAAAGTATACAAATAGTTGGTGAACTAGGACAAGAAAATTACTTACTTAAAATCTCTATGAATTCCCTTTAAAGTATCTTGCAGAAACAAATAAGATTGCTTTATTTATTTGTATATCGAATTGGAGTTTTTATATAGTTGTTTTAATTACAAATAATTTGTTGCAGATTATTGTTTTGGGACTGGAGTCGTGATAGGGTTGCCCAGCCAACCCATGCTAAGCCCTCCAGGTCTTACTAACATGGTGTGGGTCTTATTCTCCTGATCATACTCTCTTTGGGAATGGAGTCATGATCAGGTTACCCAGCCAACCCATGCTCAGCCTTCCAGGTCTTACTAACATGGTGTGGGTCCTATTCTCCTGGTCATACTCTGTACCCCTTTCGGATATTATATTTGATCAGATATTAATTAAATGATGCCGTTATTTGTACCATTCATTGATTACATATTCTGATATTCATTATGTTATTGGATACCATTGCTTATTTAACAGATTGTATTGAGTATATACCATAGTATTGACATGCTACTGAATTATTCCAGTACTGGATTATATTGCAGTTATACGAATTTTATGCTTACTGTTCCCATAATACAGAATGTGAATTTATTATAGTTATACACTGAATTAAGATGCATTTAACTTCCTTATTATTAAATAAATATCATCTGATTTACGCTATGTATTTCAGAATGTTATTACCAGATTAATAGTCTGATGCAATGTATATATAATCAGAATATTACTGACAGTTTACTTATATTGGATGGATTGTCATATTGTCATTTCATTGTTTACTCTATTCTTGAGAGCGGACGATACATACCTGGTCGGCACCTTTTTGAATTCCCTTTGACTGCTTTAAACCCCTATTGTATTGAATATAATGCAGACGTGGCTGAGGCAGCTTACGTGGTCTGTTCCTTGTTTTTCCCTTTTTTTCTATCCCCATACCTTCTTATCCCCGTGTGGGATACAAAGTGCTCTATAAATATCACAAGGGATTCGCAGCATATAGATCATGTCTCTTTACAGGAGACAAAACAAGTCACGTCTTCCACAAGACTGATCATCGCCTTGGGTTACGACTCTTGGAAAAATGGTAACATGCAGAGCGATCATCTTAGGAAATACATACTATCATATCTAATGATTATTTATTGATATTTATCAGTAAATTAATAGTTAACAATAATTCACATTAAATAGAGTTTTAATAAATATTTGATTCAGATATAATCAGATTAGTACAATAATAAGTGGAATTAATATTCATAGGTAGTAAATTAAGAAAAGAAAAAAACTGATCAGCTAATATCTGAATTCTGATCAAAATTGTAATACATGAATATATTTGTTTTTAGTATATTTATTATTGGGACACGACAGTCCTCCCCTCCCGAGTTTGCTTGTCCTCAAGCAACTTGAGTTGGGGATGGTTAAAAATTTCCTCCCCTTCCCAAGTGGCATCTTCCTCAGGTAATTCCTTCCACTTGACTAGAAATTCCAGAATGGTTTTGTTCTTCAACCTTTTTTCCCTCATATTCAAAATAATCTCAGGTTCCAATATTAATTTACCTTCATCATCAAGGGGAGACAATTCTGTACAAGGAGTAACCTGTTGGCCCAGAACCTTTCAAGTCTGGAGATGAGGAAAATATTGTGGATTCTACATTTCTCTAATAGTTCAATCTCATAAGCTACCTCTCCTATCTTTCACAATACCTTGTATGAACCATAAAATAGTGGTTTGATGTTTTCTGCTCCACTGGCTTTGAGTGAAGACTGCCTATAGGGCTGAAGTCTCAAGAAAACCAAGTCTCCCACCTCAAAAACTCTTTCTTCCCGATTCCAATCTGCATACACTTTTTGCTGATTTTGGGCATGGTGCAAGTTATCCTTAAGGGAGTTTTTGTAAGAATTTCAAGGTTTTGTAAGAAGTTTGATTTTTAAAATAGTTTTTTATCAAAATTATAATACATGAATATATGTATGTTTAGTATATTTATTATTGGGACGTGACAGTTAGAGGGATTTGTATTCTTTGTTCCCTCTTCAGCCTTGTTGCCAAATGCATGAGAGATGTTGGATTTAACAAGATTGTTCGGAATGCACAGAGGTACGTGATGAATGCCAAAGCAAATAGTAGGAGGCAAATAGGATTCTTGTTCTCAATAGTGAGTGGAAAACTAGGTGAAGACAATGGGGCTCTGAACTTGCAGATGAGCTCAACCACATTATTGACTCTAATGGGAGTTAGCGTGGCAGCATTGAGATTATTGTTAGTGATGAGGCCAAGAGGAGCCTCGCCTTTTGTATCTTCGTCTAAGATGACTCTAAAAGAACCATTTATCTCAATGATGTAGTTCACACTCTGTGTGAAAATTGTTGTAATGTCCCCATTTTGCGAGCATCAGAGTTTGTAAGAATTAGCCTATCATTTGACCCTCGTAGGCTAATAATTATTGATAGAGGGCCTCGTGTGGCAGTTACTTGGTGATTAGAGACATTACTCTTCAGCTGAATTCAGGTTTTGGCCTTTGCACAGGTTTTTTGACTCAGTTCCACATACTTACTATTTATAGTAAGTCACTATTCAGGGTTTCTATTTTTAGGCAGGCATCCAATCACATGGAGAACGGGGAGAGTCGACTCCTGGCTCAGACGGCTTAGCAATCAGACAAGTACATCAAGAGATATTAAAGTTTAAGTGACTTAAGTGATTTATTTAATATTTTAATATTATTATAAAGTTCTAAAGTAACTTTATAATAATAAAGTCACTTTAATATAATAAAGTGCGTTAAGTGAATAATTTAATGTAGGAATAAATCTTTTATCCCACATTGGCCAGGAAGGTGTTTGAGCTCTCTTAAGGAAAGAATAAAAGGAAAGGCAGGAGTTCATTCTCGGCATCCAGTTGATGAATAGTATTTTGATTGATTTTTATTGTGGAGCCTAGGGCTTTCGCAATTTTCTTCTTTGATCATAGGAAACGAAAACTTCCTATTGATAGTAATTTTGAAGGTGTGAAATAACACCTGAATTATTGCAGTTGTGGGAAAGAATACTTCAGTTTTTTCCTTTGTGCAAATTGGTGAAGTTTTCTACAAGGGTTTGAAGAATATTGAGGACTATCGAGTGCAGACCTGAAGATTCATTGGCAGCCATTAGTAATCGTTCTTTTTAAAATTTGTTCTTGCTGCTACAGTGCACATGAACAGTACCCGTGAACAGTGCACATGAACAGTGCGCGTGAACAGTACCTGTGAACAGTGCGCGTGAACAGTACCCGTGAACAGTGCGCATGAATAGTGCCGCGCTACAGTATTTGTGCTTGATTCCGATTGCAACTTTCATCTCCATCATCGAGCATCACTATTATCAGGTTCCTCTTGCAACTATTAGTAGCTAGTATTGAAATCGTAGGCATATAATTTTGCTGTTGTAAGTGATAACTTTGAATCAGTTTTGGCATTGCTGTAGTCTTTTTGTAAGCCAATTAGTCTTGGCAAATCCATAGCAGCATTGTACTTAGGAATGAATTCAATAAAGAAGATATATGTTGCATACCATTTGTTTGACGAAATGTCCTTTTAATAGCATATATGATCAGCATAATGGTTGCATGCCAGTTGTTTGTCGAAATGTCAGTTGGCTGTAGGTATGCATTCCATATCTAGTTTTCATGTATATGCATTGAAAATACCAAAAAGAACTGCACTCTCATACTAGTTCATTGTAAGAGGTATTGTCAACATCATTGGTGAACTTCCTAAATTTCTTGGCAACTTTCAAAGTGTATCAAACAATCTGAAATACAAAAATCAAAATAGAGAAAGACAGCATACAAAGTGTTTGACAATATTCCTTGAGCCAAAATCAGTCAGTTTGGGCAAGGGATATTACAATTGTACTTGGAGAGTATCTGTTTTTCCATTTGTACAAAATAAGAGACCTATGATTGGCATTTGAGAACTTAAAATGCAATAAACCAGACTACTATTTCATTAATTCCATGACTTCTCTGCCTCATTCCTTTCTTGACTTAGGCATCTACATAGTACTCAAAGTTTGAAGTGTCTTTGGGAGATCCCTAGCAGTAAATGCATAAGACATTTCTGGGATGCTGAGGAAAGGAGAAAATGCTTTCATCAATAAACAATTTCTATGAGAGATTTTGGTGGTGACTTGAGATCATAACATTGCGGTTAAAGTTGATGCCAATTATTTTATCCAGGAAAATCAAAATCTCATCAAACCAAACACAGCGAGCTGTTATTGATGCAGAGGGTCAGGGGTTTTAGGTGATTTCAAGAAAATATGTTTTCAAATGCTTCACACTCCTTGTAGTTACCTAGTGTTTCCAAGGCACCTTAATGGTTTTAAAAAGGCAAATCTCAATCCACTCTCCACAATGACTCCTAAGGTTGTTAAACACCTATTCCAACCCAATCCAACAAGATTCAACTAGTTTCAAAGGTTCAAGTCTTCACCATGCTCTTAAACCCCACTATGTCTGCTACTAGCCCTAGAGCCTCAATTAGGCCACCTGAGGCTGAAATAAATTGTTTTCTCCAACTTTTCCCAAATAACTCCAAAAACAAAATATATTTTCAGACACCCTTTTCGGCTTACTACAACATATCAAAGATTGAGGGTAGGTTGTTTTGGACCGTGCCTTTGCTGTCCTAAGATTCAGACAAATTTGCTTGCCAAAAACCCAAGTTTTACAAAGAAAGTGTAAGAAATAATTCTTCCCCAATATTGAAACTCTCAACAGTGTTTAGTAATGCCTCAAAACTAAGTAATATCCAATAAAATTGGTTCTATGTGCTCTTTTAATGTGCAAACCCCAAAACCCTCACCATTAGGCTCCAAAACCGAGGATTTTCTAATTAAGACCTTTCCAATCACTTCCAGGGCTCATTCAAAGTCCCTTCACCATCTCCTTGGTCATATTAACCAACTTCAATCATCAAACTACCCTCTCCAAGAGGTAGATCTTCTGCTGCTATAAGTTTGCTATGCTTCCTACTCACTTCTCCCTCATCAAACTCATGGTGTACACCTGTTAAAACACACTTCCTGCAAATTTTTTGGTTAGGATCATAATGTACATGTTAGATAGAGCCTCCTCTATGAGAAACAGGACCTTACATCCATAGAAGGGCTCCAAATTGCATTTTGGGCCTTCAATGCCAATGACACAACTCAGAAAATTTTAGGACAGTCAGCACAAATGACAAAATCTGAGCAAAACCTGCTACAAAATCATTCCAAATCACTTATTACAATGTTTAATGACTGCCCAAGACTTATACCATGAAAGATCAATCACTTTCAAGCAACAAAACACAAGAAATTGCAAGAAAATGAAGGTTTTATTCACTTTTTCTGTTAAATCCGTACAACATCCGTACTGTAGCATCCAACCACACCAAAATGGAATTCCAAGGTTTTATAATACCTTCCCCTAACTTCCCAAACCAAAATCCATCAGTTATTCATGATTAAAATGCTTAACAAACAAGTTTTTAGCTTTTCCCCCCAAAATGACACTAGCCACTATTTTCAAATTTTTGAATTTAAAACTCTTATGAAATGGACTTCTACCCCAACCTAATGACTTCTAAAGGATCAAAATGATTTATCAAATAGGTCTAAACACCTTTGAGACCCTTCCCAATTCTATATCCATGAAACCCTATATTTGGTCCTATGGCCTTATTAGGTCCATTAGGACAATTAATCATTACATTAGGATCATTACAATAAAATGCCATAATTGGCTTCAAGACATCATAATTGAGTCTATTAGACCCATACACCTCCTTGTCATGCTTCCATGGTGTCCTCCAAGTTGTCTTCATGCCTAGTGCCCCTGCACCAGTTATTCATCCATTGTGGCATCAAACAGGATAACCTGGAGAGTTAAATGTAAGAGGCAGCAGCAGAGAATAATGGAAAAGATTCGAGACAAGGATCACAATGATCTTCGTATCAATTGTTGTCATGTCCTTGCATCTCTTTATTGCTGGATACATTACACTGGAAGTCAAGGCATCGTTGTAGGTATCAACTTTAAGCAAACCAGCATATGCATTAAACCTGTTGGCAATGAAAAACTGCCTATCCTCAAACACCTGACAATAATCGAAGGCACATTGACTTTCAGGGTTTTTAACATGTTTACAGCCACCCAAATTAAGCCCCCACACAATTGTGCGGAAGTGATGTTGGATAGGAACATAATACAAGGGCCATGTAGTCATGTAGAAAGTGAGCCAATGTTTTTTAAATAAAAGACCTATTTGAAGTATTCACCCAAAGCTTGGGAAGCACAAATTATCCAATCATGCCATTGACATGGGGCCCACAGGTGAAGGTTAGCAGGACAAAATGTGGCAATGACTTGGTGACCAAGGCCAAGGTAGTGAAGCAAACAACCCAAGGCTGATTGTGTTGGATTGATGATGATGATAGAGTTGTAATAGGATGTTTGATGACTTTATTTGTGTTGTCATTGATGGCAACCATGTTTTGTTAGTCATCTAAGTCATCTAGACCAACCGGTAGAGCCTAACCAGTAATGGAATTTGTTAGACAGCAAAACTACTAAGTTGTTGTCAAACCGGTAAACAGGAACAAAGCGATGATTAGACAACCGGTACGGACGATTGATGAAGAGTTAGACGTTGCGGTTTGGAACATGTGTTTATGACATTGGCATGAGCCTTTGATTGGAACCGCATCAGCAGATTCGAAGTATTGAGCAAGTTATGATCAAAAGAGCAGTCAGTCATGAAGAACAGAGAACCAGTATAGCAAAGTTACTTTGATCCGTAAACCAGTAGACTTTATGTAATGTTTTTGAGTTCTGTTTTGTTTTGCCGACATAAGGAAAGCGTATTGTGCAAGATGGCTAGATTCAATGAACCTAGGGAATTGTTCCAAGGTTTTTCATCGACCTAACAGAGTTTGATATAAGGAGATGAAAGTGATATGATTTAATGTATCAGAGTGAGAATTTGATCGTGCGGTGGAAGGAGTTAGGTTTTGATGTGTTGTCGGTGATAAAAGTTGAGCAGAAGCGGATCTAATCAGGCACGGAGGTGCTAACAGTAGATCAATCAAACTTGTTGTCTTCCTAACAGTTGCAGCAAGAAAATCCTCTAGCAAGGTCACTCCTAACAGGGTGCAGTAGGATCCTAGCAAGTCCGAAGGTTAAATCCTCTGACAAGGTGACACATGAGCTTGTGTTTGTAAATCCTAGTGTTTGTAAATCCTAGTGACTTGGGTAGTTCCTAATAGGCCTTATTGTATAGCTCTTAACCGAGCTGAGACACTCCTAACCAGGTGTGCCCCTAACAAGGTATTGTAAGACCTTAGCCGGTCAGATCTCTATGCTGCAGTTAGTTGATCTTTGTGGGTACTAATTCCCACTGTGATTTTCCCATTTGGGTTTCCATGTGACCAATCATTATGTTATGGTTTGCATGCTTTATTGGATGTTTGCTTATATGATTATATTTCTTGCATGCATATTGATTTTCAGATTGGCGAAAGGTGTTATCAGATTAATCAAGCTTTTACCTGCACTGATTCACCCCCCCCCCTCTCAATGCCTTGTCAGTTTATCAGATTCCCAAGATAGAAGGGTAGCTAAGAGTGCAAAGGAGCTTGTGTAAAACAGTGAGGATAGTTGTTTGCCATGTGTGGAGCAAAGGGGTGCTAGGAGTGATACATGACCATAGTAACTTGTAAACAATATCAAACTGAAAGAAAATTAATAAATTTCATTCTTTTCAATGATCGAATTTAAATGCATGCACCTTAATTGTTTGTTTCTTATGCTTTCCAAAATCCACCTTTTAAAAACTAACTAAAGGAAAAACGTGAGACTATTATTGTACTTTGGTTAACAGGTGTTGATGTGTTTTTCATGCACATACGAACACAGAATAAAATACCAAGGTATATTATCCTCTCTTGAACAAAGTTTCCCCGAATGCTGAAGATTTCGCCTAAGGATCAATCAAGGCAACTCCAAGGTTCTGGTATGTAGGGTCTCTATGTGTGGATAAGCTCTTGTGGTATGATGTGATTTTCTTGGAATCACAAGGGGACTTACATTCGAATGCCAAAGCGTTTGATTTGCTGGAACTTGAATCCTATCTACTGGCTGGAAGATAAAGAAATGGCAAAAGATACAAGGTTTGGAGAATCTAATCTAAGACCTAGAATGCAAGAAGATGGATGAACGACTAGGTGGAGTCCTACTGGACTGGGTCTCACCATCAGGCTGAACAATTCAACACCAACTCAGTGTGATCTTCTAAGGGATGCTTCAAATATGTTCAAATCGTACACCATCAGACAAATGATCACCATTCAAGATAATGCATGAACAATAGACGTGTAAGGACTCGAGATTAAGCTCATTCTATGCTAGTTGACCATGCAAGGTGCACTTACAATCAGCAAGAGGTTAGTGGTTTGGACTAGGCGGATTCCACGCGAGTGCATTCAGTAACTTCCTTCATTCAATCTAATTATTTACCATCTAAAATGAAGATTCAACAAGAAACCATTCATATTGCAAGAAAGAACACATTTCACCTTAACTTCAATGAAAATGGAGTTGATTTACAATCAGGGCAACAATTTCTTGCCTTCTCTTCCTAATCTACTCTAACTACTATTCTATTCACTATTCTAGCTACTAATTCTTAGCTATTCTAACCTCTATTAGCTAACTCTTAACTATTAACCTTTACAAATGAAGAGTCGGAGCTTTATATAAAGAGCTCCTTACAATTCAATGGCTCTGATCGATTTACAATCAATGGCTAGGATTGAAAGATGGAAACCCTAATTAGGGTTTGTTACAACAAACTCTTTAGCCAATGAGAAAATTACATTCCATGAGTGTGTACCAATAGATGTCAGGGGTAAGTGCCTTGAAGTTTGTGCCATCACTGGTGAGTCAAGTACATTGAATCTGGACATGCTGAGGTGGAGCTATCTGATTAGAGGAATAGTGACTGGGATGCCACCTTGTCTAGTACTTGCTCGTATCTCTTTTAACACTCAATTTGGTGATGCTGAGAAGCTAACTCTAATTAACTCTTCTGAAACTATCTGCTTCTTCAACGTACCTTTGCACTGACCTCGGTGATCCTCCTTCGTCCTTGATGTACTCGATGAATGATGTACCTCCTTGACTCCCATGTGTTTGGTGAGGCCTCCTCACGGTCAAGTCACTCCTCCTTCTCTGGTAGCATACTTTGCCTTGAAGTGCTTGTAAGATCCTTCTTCTCTGTCATCCTGTGATTTTTCCATGTGGTAAAATGAAGATCTTGAGGATAGCTTGCAACTCCTTGAACACTTTAAGTCTTCCAACACTTTAGAAGCACCTTGAGTCCTCCTTCATGCATTTGAGGCGTCTTTAATGATGATGGAACTCGAATAGGTCGCCCTTGTCTTGGCCTGATCTCCCTCAAACTTGATTTTGTTGATCTGCAAAACAAACAAAAGATGATTAAGTATACATAATATATTCATTCTAACATAGCATTTCTTACCTTAAATCATCAACAAGAAGGCATTAAGATCAATTTCGCTCAGGACCCTCTAGAAGGACAGGACCTATAATGAAATTCGCTTTGGACCCTCTCCAAGGACAAGACCTATAATGAAATTCGCTTTGGACCCCTTCCAAGGACAGGACCTATAATGAAATTCGCTCTGGACCCTTTGGAAGGGTCAAGAGCGAATTTCTTCCTTTAAGTTGAATTCTTCCTTCCTTTCACTTCAATTTGCATTGATTTTCACCTTTCAATCCCTCTCTCATGAAGACATCACTTATTTGACCCCCAAAATGGCCTAAAAGAAGGATTTCGCTTTGAACCTTAGGCAAGGTACAGGCCTCAAGAAAAATTCGCTTTGGACCCTTTGGAAGGGTTAGGAGCGAAATTTGCATTTTACTAAATCTTCCCTTATAGAACTTCATCTCTCACCCTTACCTTATCAAGATCAAGTCACTTGCCTCCAAAATTGCTTAGAGATGGTGTAATGTCCCTACTATTTAGAGATCATTAACCTACAAAACAAATGGTTAGAACACCACAAACATATATATACATATGTAAGTAATCGAAATTTACAACCTAACTTCAATGCTCAATTAACATAATCATAATTTTAATCTAATAAAAAGGATATGAATGCCATAAGAATGTATGTCCTTAGGCGGCTATGAGGCTCGCCTTCTTGGAACCCCTTGGTTCCAAGCCCTCCAGAAAATCAAAGATGAATTCAAATCCTGTCTTGGGTGTAACCTCTTACACCCAAGCCCTCCAAGGAAGACCCTTGCCTTTCCTTGCCTTGGATGATGCCTTCATCATCCAAGTCCTCAGAAGGGATCGGCCTGACCTTTGAGTCCTGTAGTATAACCTCTTATACCCAAGCCAGCCAAGGAAGACCCTTGCCTTTCCTTGCCCTGGACGATGCCTTCATCATCCAAGTCCTCAAAGGGGATTGACTCAATCCTTCCCTTCTTGGTTAAGTTTGACTCAACCAAGCCTTGTAATTTACATAACATTTTTGTTCATAAATATTCCTTTATGTTAACATGAACTCTTAATGCATTATATAATTAACTTATAGATATATATATCAACATTACTTTTCAGTTTTCATCTTTCATATTTGCAATATGTTTCTTAAAATACCTTGTATTCCTAAGTCCCTCTTGATATGCAACTTATGTGTATATTATTTACAAGATTACCTTTTTCCTATTTATATCTAGTGAATGCTACACCCTACAATGTGTATACATTCTTACTAGACAATTATGAACATGACTTATCAATGGACTTACCCATTTCCCATTGTTCATTAATTCATACTAATTAATATTATTGAGCCTTCACCCTTAATCCTACTTATTAATATTAATAATGAGGAAACCCTTCATATATTTCACCTTAATTAATATAGGACAGGGTTCTTACCTTGCTGTCCGCTGACTTCTCTCCCTTTTTCCCTGCAGTCCGCTCCCTTCCTTTTTCCCGTAGTCTGCTGCCTTCCTTCCTTGTTTGACCGCAGCCTTCCTTTATGGTTTGTGAGGGGTTGTGTCCCCACGGGCCCCCTTCCGCATGAAGGGGTGCGGAGGTAACCGTAGCCTAGGCTGCGGTTACCTACGCACCACTTCGTGCAGAGGTACCCAGCCGTTCGGGATACCTACGTCCCCCCTCTCTTAATATAAAATATGGGTTTAATTGTATTTCATAACATATTTCCTTTTAATTTTTAATTGCATAATATATTATTTCTTTTTTTAATATATTAAATATTAATTGCATTTCATATATTATTTCTTTTTAATATATTAAATATTAATTACATTTCAAAAGAATATAATTTCCTCTCTTTTTTTTTATTTTAAATATATTCGATATTACATGTCAAGAATATATTTAAATACCTTTCCATTTAACTATTTAAATAACTTTCCCTTTATTAAATAAATTAAATATATTTCCTTTAGATTATTTATTTCAATTTATTCCTTTACCATATCCTTAACCCCGCAGGTGATATCATGGGGGTTATCACAGATGGGTTTTGCTCAAGGGCCTAGGCGAAACATTAGACCTCCTAGGAATTTCGCTCTCGACCCTTTGGAAGGGTCAGGAGCGAAATTTGCATTTTAGCTCAAATTTCATCATCTCTTTGTCTCAAATCACTTCTCAAGGCAAGAATACATCAATCTCCCCTCAACCATGTCCTAGGAACAAAAGCTTTGATTTGAACAAGGAGGAAATATGTGTTTTTAGGAGAATTCGCTTTGGACCCTTTGGAAGGGTTAGGAGCAAAATTCTTCTTAGGCCCAATTTCTTCATCCATTCATCCTTTCTTTGTCTTGAATTTAACTTATTATACCTCCCCTTATCACCCTCAAGCCAATTTGCTATCAAAACAAGGCTTCCCTTGGTGCACTAGGTGAAATTGAGAGTCCATTTATGGATTTCGCTCTGGACCCTTTAGAAAGGTCAAGAGCGAAATTTGCATTTCTAGGCTCAATTCACATCTAATTTGCCTTGGACCTGCCCATTCCCCTTTATCTTATCATATTCAAGCCAACTTGCTCTCAAAGTGGTGTCTACTCAATGCTTTTGGTGAGGAAATAAGCTATCCTAAGGATTTCGCTTTGAACCCTTTGGAAGGGTTAGGAGCTTAGAAAAATTTCGCTCTGGACCCTTTGGAAGGGTCAAGAGCTTAGAAAAATTTTGCTCTGGACCCTTTGGAAGGGCCAGGAGCGAAATTGATGTTTTAGGCTCAAATTTTCCATTATTGACTTCATTTTCAATCTTCTTCATCAAAAACAATTGTTTTGCCTTCAAAAATGCTTGGGAATGAGTTAGTTCAAAGGTTTGAGCAAGATATACTGCTTCATGGAGAAATTCACTCTGGACCCTTTGCAAGGGTCAGGAGCGAAATTGCTCTTTTTGGCTCAATTCTCATCCTTTTTCACTTAGCTTGCTTTAGACTTGTCTTTTTAAAATCCCTTCCTTGCCATGTATGTCCACCATCTAATGTCCTTAGTGAAGAAATAAGTCATTTGGAGGATTTTGCTCTCGACCCTTTGGAAGGGTCAGGAGCGAAATTTGCAATTATGCTCAAATCCTTCACTTTTCATCACTTCACTTTGTTTCACACATCAATACTCTCTCAAACATGCCATAGGGATAAGGTTTATGAGGCAAATTAGGACCAAGAAGGGAGATATAAGGAAATTCGCTCTGGAACCTTTGGAAGGGTCAGGAGCGAAATTTGACATGTTGGTCTCTCCGTCAGGATTCATATATGGAATATAACATTTAAGTATAAGTTTCTTATGCTTTAAGTTATATTCCATATATATTGTCGAGATGTTTGAGAGTGGTTTCAGACCTCCAGAGTTATAATGCAAAATCTAGTTTTTGGAGGATTCTTTAATTTTCCAGACTTCGTCAAATTTCAAGATCAGGATGACATTCTAGACAGCCAAATTTCAGGACATTTGAGGATCAGGATGACATTCCAGACTCCTTAAGGCGAATTCGCTTTGTCCTTGATGTAAGGGATGGGACCTAGGAGGACATTATGCATTCAACCAAGGTTTGATTTAGCAACTTGAAGTGTGATCGGATAGTACACCAAAAACACCCTAGGAATGATCTAAATAACCCCTAATCACTCAATTGACCTGACCTCTTGAGGAGATCCACCTGACTCAATCCCTTCAATGCAAAGGCTAAGACACTAAAACGACTAACAACAAAACCAAAAGGGCTAACCCCAGAAAGCAAAGAGTGGCGGTCCCCATTTGCAATGGGGTGATGTGTGAATACGTCACAACAACAGGGAAGTAGTGTATCACTCCTAGTGATACATGATCATGGTAACTTGCAAACAAATATCAAACTGAAAGAAAACTATTAAGTTTCATTCTTTGCGATGATCGAATTCAAATGCATGCACCTTAATTGTTTGTTTCCTATGCTTGCCAACATCCACCTTTTAAAAACTAACTTAAGGAAAAACGTGAGATTATTATTATACTTTGGTTAACAGGGAAGCAGTGGATCACCATTATTAATTATTAAATAGAAAAAGTGTCTAATAACAAAGCAAGCTACCCACCTTATATATAAAATTTCAAAGTTTAATTTAACATTTCTGGTATTATATTGTAATAGTGACTAGTATATCCTACTATTAAGTTATTCTTTTTAATGATCGAATTAACAAACACTTACCTTAACTGTTTCTTTGCTACATTTGTCAATATCCACCCTTTCACCTAGCTGCAAGAAAAATGTGATTATTACTATGTCTTCGTTCACAGGGAAGCAGTTGACCAAAATAATTATAAAATAGAAAAGCGTCAAATAAAGAAGAAAGTTGCCCACATTAATTGCTTGTGTCGTATTGTATAGCACTTCTCCCTGTGTTGGAATCCTATAACAAACCAAACAACGAACTAATATGGCAGCATACCCAGGCCAATCTTGTAACTTGAAAATCAGATGATAAAGTGAAGTACACTTTCCTTCAAACATACTTTGACGGTAGAAAAGCTTACAGGAAAATGAATTACATTTTAGCAGATATAATTAGAAGAAACCAGCAAAATGGGAAATGCAATTCCAGTAGAGGGTGCCCACGGCACATTATAAGACAACAGAAAACTTGCCTTGTCATGAGAAGATCTTTTTTCAGATACGGAGGCTTTCCATCAAAAACAAAGCTGCCATGCAGAATGCATGTCTCAAGTTCCCAACACCAACCAGATTAAAAAATGAAGGATTAAAAAACAATATAGATTTTAGAAGTAATCTGTTCTGAAGTAGTTTCCATCAAACTTTTAGAATTCCATTCATTAAGTAAACTTCCCAAGGTTTTCAGAGTTGGTTAAAACTCACACAGGCATCACCCCAGCAACTAACAATCTCGCTGCCCGATAAAACATACCCTGCAAATGACTGCAACAGTTTATATTATTTTCAAAACCTATCCCAACCTAAAAGGGACAAGCATATGCACACTTGTGCAGTGACAATCATTCATATCAAGAACATGCATGATCATTTCACTTGGCAAAACAATTAATTCAAGTAATGCCTCAAAGAGTAGCTATTACTAGTAAATTGTAGAATGCTAACCTTGTCACTTCACCAAATTGATTTGTAAGGGCTCCATGTCCATTTCTCCCTACAACAATCTACAATAATAAATCAACAAGTGAAACATAGAAATTTCGTCAATTAATTGGTCTTTGCAATTGCACATGACCCTCTTTCAAGAAAGGAGAAAAATCAATAAACAGAAAAACACATAAAACAACATTCTACAAATGACCATCTCATGAATTATTATACAAGACACTGTGCATTGCACATTGAAGTTAATTTATACTTCAGGAATAATCTGTTTTTGCACATCTATTCACTTGCATTTACAAGCTAATGCAAATAAACTTTATCGATGTCTTTCTAGAAATATCTAGTTTTCTGCATGTAACCAATAGAAACATTTTTTTAATTCTTAAAAGTATCTAGCTTGTTCCATGTAACAAAGAGAGAAAAAATTAAGTTTATAAGAAATAGATAGTAGTATTGCTTCAGTTAAGAAATAACGGCAGGTAGACAAGTTGTTTTCCTATGCAAAGCAATATATGGTCTAACACAAAAGGAGTTAAAACAGATCTTTAGCCTTCTATCAGCATTTGTGGTCTCAAAAGTATAATTATCACACTTGGACTCAACACAGTCTTGACAATTTGAAACATGATATACAAATATGTTTTAAACAACTTTAAAAACTAATCAAGGACAAGCTACTTTGATCACTTAAACAAGTAAACATTGAACAGATGAGCAAAATAGGAGAGTTGAGCTAAATAAAACAAGGGATTTGTGTGTGCTCTACATTCCTCTACCATTGCTACTGCCTCTACCTCATGCTCAACCTAATTAATGCATGTGCGGTCATCCTCGGCAAACAAAAGATCTTCATTCTTGATGTTCCATTTTGATAGTGGATCAAACTCCTCTTGTGCAATGGGAGATAAATTTGAGACCGCGATTAAATGTGACAGAGGTGATAGTTGTAGTGAATATAGACAAGGTTATTTTAAACCTTTCTACCGTTAATCCATTATGCTTCTCAGACATATGTGCTCAAGCACACTCCGATTGAACTCACACCCTTAAATGCTACATGGTTGGCTCAAGACACATGACAATCTTCTAAAGATTTAGTACCTTAGAACCAAACCTCTTCCACCAGGCATCTAGAAAGAGAAAACATAATGAATAAAAATTCAATCTCATTGTTCAACATTAACATAATGAAATGTAAAATTACAACCTTAAGTTTTACTTAGTGCAATGGAATTTAAGTTGCATTACATATATCTCGTGCACAAAGTTCCCCTTGCCCAAGTCTAAAGATCGCAATCTTGAAGATGATCATCATTCTAAGCTAAGAATCTACTTCCATCCACTCTATGATTAAATAGAGCCTGCCTCACACCTCCTCATAGGTCTTGAAATTTAACTGGAATTGGAATATTGGATTCAAGAAATTGCCCTTGACTTGCCAAGCGACGGGTTACCCTCCCTTCACGCTCATTAATTTACAAAGGCCTAAAAGGAAGCTGCAAAGCAGTTCCACTGGTCATTCTAAATATGATTTTACTCCTGCCTCTTAGTTACAGTGGATCATTTTCATTAATTATGAGGTTTATACATGAGAGAATTACTGGATTGAGCAACTCTTTTTTTCTGTCTATTTTTCGTACGTTTTCCCCTCCATATCGGCACTACATTTTGCGAGAGAATTATAACACCTTGTCCAGTTCAATAACTGGTTGGCCCAATGAAATTTGAGCGTTGCTATCAACTGTCCCAGCTACATTGATAGACATTCTTGTCTAAAATTCTTGGCAGAAAAATATCTTTCCAGCGACAAGAAAACGTAACACACAAACCCAAATTTTAAATCCCTAATATGCACACACTTTGATTAGAAAATTTATGGTAAAGAGACGGATTTACAAGGAACTCGTAGACACTTCTGCTGACATCAATTGCAATCATCTTCCCCTTGTAGGTCTCCAGCTTCTCCTCCTTCAAAGATTTGGGAGCATGAGTGGCCAAAAGCTTAGTTAGGCCCTGATTCAACCATTATACAACTGTCTCGTCAAAAACTGTATAATATGAAAGTCCCAAACATACAAAACAGAAAGGGAGAGTATAGAAACCTTAATTCCCATGGTGAAATTGAATCCGCGTAAAGTTTCTCTGACCTTTGAGTTGCAGGAGAAATTGAGGTGGGAATACAACAATTTCTAGGAAACTGTGCGCCCAGATTGGAGGGAACGTTGATAAATTGGTCAGACTACCTGCAAAGTTTCGGGTCTGATTTATCCATGCTCGCACCAAGTTTAAGCTTTCCAGAAGAGGGCTGGAATTGAGGAAAATGTAGAAGGTTCCTCAAATGTGAACGTTATAGAGACGGCTTCTATAGTTTGTGCCGCTAGACGAGCAGAACAGGTCTTCGCCTTTTATAGGCGGGAAACTGCATTGAAATTAGAGGACGCTCCAAAAGACTGAAATAGTGTTCGTATAATACAGAAAACCGCATATCCTTGTCCTTTACCTTTTTATGGTATCAATAGTGTCTGACGGGTGTGAATGATAGGTGACTAATTCCAAAACGAAAACATATGATAATTAAAATCAAAATGAACGACTAAATTTTTATATAATTTTTACAGGATTAAATATTTCTTTAAGGATTTAAAGAAATTGAATAAATACATGTAAATAAATTATTTAAATTTTTAATTAAATTAAATTTTCATAAGAAATAAATAAAAGAAACAAAATAATTAATGAATGAACATATAGAATATTATTAAATGTGCATTCAAATTTTAAAAGACAGAAATATATTTATTATAAAAAAATCAGATAATTATATGACAAATAAAGTTAGGAAGAAAGAAGAAATGTTATCTCACTTAGTTTAGTCTTATATATGATCACCATCGAAAGGTTTATGTAGGAACAAACATAGATGGGAGAGTAAAAATGCTCATGGCTCAATTAGGACTAATTCATGTCAATTTTGATATGAAAAAAAATAAATGGAAGAGACCAAAAACAAGAATAAAGGAGAGAGGGTATGTGCCTTCACACATGTGAAATAGTTAAGATAGAGAAGCGCTTTCTTTTGGAGTGCATGGTATATAGTAACACCCAAGCTATATGTGTGGATAATTCAATAGTGGATTCATTGTAAGATATATTTAAAGAGGGGAAGGTAAGAAAATAAAAAAATACATCAAAACAAATAGTAAAAGATTGACATTACAAAAAGAAAAATGTAGCGCCCCGCTTGGTCATTAATATCAACCCATCATTTAATCATTATGATATAACACTTAAATAAGTAGTATATCTATGCATATAAACATGGAACACAGATAAGGAATCAAACTAATAAATTTAAGTCATATTCCACATCTAAATACAACCTCCAGATTGAGCTAAAAGGCATGCATAAAAAGTATAAAAAACAATAACAAATTCTTTGTCCGCAAGTCCCTTGTTGCATCAAAGGTGGATGTGCTCAAGATGGATTGGTGTACGAAATATTGGATGTAAGGTGCTCAAAATAGTAGCATAAGTTTGAAATGAAGCAAGGTATGTGAAAATATTTCCTACACTAAAATTCTAAAGAGAGAGTTGTGCAAATTTTAATATTTAAACAATTACATAAATTAGAATCACGTATAAACATAAAATAGATAATATACCATATCACAAGTGTACATGGAGAAAACATTTTAAAAAGAAAAATCTCACACTCACAACAATCCAATATATTATTTAGTAAACAACACAATTACAATACACTTTTAGAGAAAGCCTTTCTTGGAGTACCACCAAGCAAAGATCTAAAGGAATTATGGCACCTAATATATGAGAGATACAATACATAAAACTGTCAAAAGGTAATTAGAAATCCATGAGCTAAAACTATCCAAAAGTGGTGCCCAAATTCTTAGCTTGGAAATCCATACCCAAATGTCAAGATGAGTCCACAAACTAAAAATAGCATATTCTTTACACTTATCATAACCTTGTTATAATCCACACATCAAAATGGGAATTCCATTTTGATTCCATTATCTCCAACCAAAGATGTCTTATAATGTGTTGTAACATACATCATAAGTTCTTTAACAAATGTAGCTTTACCTCATAACCATTGTATATGTCCAACACATTTTTATGTTTCCTATATAGAAGGCCCAACTTCTAAAGCCCATAACTTATTATCTAAGAGGGTGACTAGGCCCCTTTTTAAATTGTAGATCTCAAATATAAATACATAATAATCAGCCTAGAAGTGCTATGGAGCAACCCAAAAATTACACCTTTTAAAATTTTAACATTAAGAGCAAGATTGAAACACCTATTTTAACATTCTCTCGTTTATCAAACACCTTACAAGAGCAAAGGGAGTATCAACACCAAGAGGCCCTTGGACTCATAACACCACCTAGATTTTTATGTGCTCGCTAGTTTTGTTAGTGCATTTATAACATTATACATTGCATCAGTTTTTTTCTAGCATCAATCTCCCATCCTCTACCATATCCCAATAAAAATACTACTAAAAATCAATATGCTTCATCCTCACATGTAAGACCCGATTCTTTGCTAGATGTATAGCACTCTGATTTTCACCAAAAATAAGGAAAATAAAGGGGTAAAACATGAAGATTCAAAGCAATAATTGAAACATTTACCTTATTTATGCTTTCCTCCTCTAATTGAGCTAGAAGAAGAGTCACAACAATGCCCTCTTGATGTGCTCTTTGTGATGGAATGTGGTTGCCTATTAAATCGACAACATGGTGTTGGAATCAAGATAATAGATCAAGAAAGTAGTAAAATAAGAATACGATATGAGATGATGGTTAGAAAATGGGATAGCATGTAGTAAGAATGTGCATCCTTTAACTTATAGATTTTCCAAGAGGGAAATGGAGGGAAATATGCATTAATTAATGGAGGACTATAATTTGAGGAAGATGAAGGAAAGGAATGAAGTCTTAGCCTTGTGAAAAGTGTCACAAGATAAAGACAAGATGATTAATGAGGTGTAAGAGTTAGGCATGCTAACACATGTATGAGAAAGATGGCATGTGTGGGATATATACTTACATATGTTTGATAAAAGGAGTGGGGATAGTTATAAAAAAGAGGTTACATGTGTGGGAGAGATAGGTGTAAGAGATGTGGAGGCTACACATGTGTGAGTAAGATCTGTGTACGATAAATGGAGTCCATGCATGTGTCAAGGGCATGCTCACACATGTGCGATAAAGGAGAGGGATGAGTAGGCATGCTCACACATGTGGGAGCATCGGGGGGTAGGGACACTTGTCAAGTAACATGAAAAGATTGGATTTTGATCTATGTAGATGGATTTAATCGTTGGAATTAAACAGACAAGGATTAAAGGTGATGTGGTTTTAAATATTAGGAGAAATGATTATAGGGAACATGATTACTCTTAATTAAATAAATAATTAAATAGGCTAGAGGAATTAGCAACTAATGTTGATTGATTTAATTTAATTAATCAACCTTAAAGAATAACTAATTAATGATGAATGGTGAAGACAAAAAATTAAATAATATAGTTAATAAATTTATGGCAGAGTTAGTATGGAAAATTAGAGGTAAGTTTTGGGTAAATCTACAATCACAATGAATCATAATGTCTCTTGCCACTAGCCCAACATCTAAACGTAATCACTTAAACTAAATGACTTGCTTATACGCAAAAGTTGTTGTCGTGTATTTTAATTTTGTAGTGGACAAAATGACCATAATTTGTTTCTTATTCATCCAACTAGTGACGCCATCAACTATAGTGAAAACATATTCACTATTAGATATTTTATTATTAACATCTCCAACCTGATTTGAATCTACAAATATACGAATGCAAACTAAAAGTATATCCCCTATGGGAAAACTATGATAGCATAAAGAATACTCATTAGTATCTCACAAACATGTGAAAATCCTCTTCACTTTATTATAATACATACTCATCTAGGATTAACTATAATGGCTAAGCACTCCAAGTGTTTGGACAATGTCTAGTCTTATGCAACCCATTGAATAAATTAAACTTTATATTGCACTGTAATAATGTATTCTTCTCGTATCGTCCATCTTATTAAAATAAATTGGACACCTCTCAACAAATAGATTTATCCCTATCATAACAGGAACATACAATGGTGTACACTTGACATGTTAAACCTCTCCAACACTAAATTCACATGCTTACTATAATTCAACAAAATGATACGTTCACTCTATCTCCTCTTATCACCATCTCCTTCATAATAAATTGTGATGAAATATGAGGCTTCAATTCACTAATCATTTTAGGAAAATCAACCATGATGGTCAATCCATTTCCTGCGTAACCCCCTAAGATGAAACATGCATACGAGTATATAGATAACCAAATGAAAATATCAAAGACATATCGCAAGATAACACGAGATATACATTTGGAAAACCCTTGTGGAGAGAAAAAAAACTAGCCTCCAAAAACATCCATGCTCAATGTATTATTCAACGATGAAACATTACAATATACTCACAGAGCCCCCATGAACACCTCTAAAATATCAATCCTCTTTGGTGCATCCTCCATGTATCCACACATCCCATGCCATGCTTCACATATAAATTCCTTAGAAAAATATTGAACACAATGACAACCAAGTCAAAATCCCAACCAGTCAACCTCAAACCACTAACCATGGGCTTGCTTTTATAGACATAAGTGCACACAAATACAACTTAGTGGTTGTAGTGTTGTAAATTGTGACTTCTTACAATTTCAAACTCCTTTTTGTGCAATTTTCTTAGTGTGAAACCTCCTAGCTCTTTACCAAGCCTATTTCTAGTTGCACACTACAAAATTGATGTCATGTGATGTTATAGTGATCCAGGTCTCTATCCTGAGCCTGTGTACACCCGAGCCACCATTTTTTCATCCCTTTCTGGGTAGACTAGGATTTTAGGCACTCTCATCCTAGTGGACCAAGGCACTAGGCACCATAATCTCCCCAGTTTGGGCCCATTGTTAATGATGTCAATGCACTGATTCTCGCCAGTTAATTCCCTATGAATGTTGGAGATTGGCCTAGTTTATGAAATACCTTGGGAACCCTACATAAGAGAATACTGCATTCTTCTCCTCCTCCTCATAGTATATTCTTAGATATCCATCTTTACCATAGTTGTATATTTTTCCTTAAACTCACTAAAATATTTGGATCTCTTATGGGATTTCTAGATCTAGACTTATCTTGCTTCTTATCATTATTCTTGTTTTTTTCTTTGGGTATTTCAAGAACCACCAAAGCCTCCATATTTAACTTAAAATAATTTATTCTCTTTTCTTTAAAAAGAAAAGGTGCAACCACTTCATCCATCTTGAACTTGGTGGTGATGCTCCTATTAGACATGAATAACTAGTTCCGTGAATCTAACAAAGAACAAATCAAAGTAATACACTAATCCTCATCTTCCATTTTCACTCCCATGGAGTAAAAATAGGTAACTACCATTTAAGACATATAGATATTCGATCACAAACCCACCATCCTCCATTTTGAGGGTATACATCTTCTTTCTTAGGTGACAGAAATTGAATAGATGTAGAGGAGTAATGGTCTTATGTCCATGGATGCCATGAAGATATGCGATATAGTAAAATATTCCTTGATCTTTTCATTTTTTTCTAACAAGATTCATCCCAATGGAAAATAGTGATTTTCTTCAAGAGGTGTGACAAGGGTTAATATTTATCTACTAGTTGTGTGATAAATTGGTGGATGGATGGACTATATATAACCATGGAGGTTTCAAATTTATTTGAGATTATTATGTGGAGCCATGTCTATTACTATAATGACCTTAGTGGGATCCACCTCTATACCATTCCTAAAGGTCATGAAGATGAATAGTTTTTTTGATAAAACCCTAAAGACACATTTCTTAAGCTAAGTTCCCACTACAAGATTATTTGAAAGATTTATGGGTGATATTTTCTTATTTTTTAATTTCTCAAGTGGTCGTCCACATAGTCCTCCACATCATAATTCATATTATAGAATATTATTGTTCCCAACACATTAACAAGTGGCCCTTGCATGTATATCCCAAATGACATAACCTAGTAATAGAAGGTGCCCAATAGGATGATGCAAGCTACTTTATGTTAGTCTTCAAGGGTGGTCTATGAATAATATTTTTTCATAGCCTATTATAAGGTCGAAAATCGCGTTAATGTTAGGTAAAGGTAATCATCTTTGGGAAATTCCTTAATGAGGTCTATGAAGTTAGTGCAAATGCATATACTTTTGGATTTCTTGATGATAGGTGAAATATTAGAGATCCATTAAGGATATTTTATCCACGTCAAATGAAACCAACATCTAATTGTTTCTAGAATTCTTTCTTAACCAAGAGAGTGATTTATAGATGCATCTTACAAAGCTTCAAATTGGTTATTTTTTCATCAAGATGTACCGCAAGATGGTATGCTACTAAGGATAGGTATAAACTAGGCATATATATGTAGGAAAAGAAAAATGTTAATAGCCCCTTTTAAAATAATGGTGATAATTTCATGTTCACTTGGTTCTAAGATAGCTACAATACATAGGTGATTGTGGATTAGTTTTTAAACTGAGTTTTACCTCTTATGTATCTTTATCTAGGACTTATAACCTCTCTTATTTCTATATTGATGTTAGGGGAAGGTTTATTTCCTCGTCTATTAACTCCTCAAAGAGGATTTCATCAATAGAAAACATTAGTATTTATTTCTCTTTCTACATTAGATAATGCCTCAATAAGGTTTTCACTACGAGACTTTGATCTTTTTAATTTCTTATAAAAAAATTGGATCGAGGAACTTGACCCATTACCTAAAATATGATTTTACATTTATGTAAAATTTAAAATCATTTATTTTGATTATTGGCAGGGACACCATCACAAAGCCCCGTGAATTAAATAGCAACTTCGTAATTATGAAATGTATCTAGGGACATAAGATCTTGTTCATCCTAATTGTTGAGTGGTAAGTAAATGGCATAGATGGAGGTTTCATGGAAGTGGCTTATGATTGTGAGAACGTCAAAGGAATTAGTGAGGACCCTTGATGCATCCAACATAGAGAGAGGTATCTTCCTCAAGTACAAAAGTGTTAAATTAGTCTCATTAGGTTCCTTGCTGAGTGGGATGAAGCTTAATCCATGAATTTTGTGATTGGTACTGATGGTGACTAGATCAACAACACCTTGTTCATGGGACATAAGTCCTCTAATTTTTTAATTCAGGTTCTTACAAATTTAGAGTGTTGTAGAATTTGTCTCTTTGAGGAAAAATGACCTGCAAACTCTTCATTTGAATAGATCTAGAAACTAGTGTTTCCTTTGATATCCTTGTTTCCCAAGAACTCTTATTGTACAAATATGGTGTGACCAATTTGTATTTTATTTTTGGTTTTATTAGTTCATGGATGAGGTAAACCATGAGATAGTGGGAACAACAACAAAATTTGATAAGAAAGGTACTGTGCATCTCATATTCCCACGATCGATGTTAAAGATATTGACTTATATTTTAGAAGGGGAGTAAATGGATGAGGATGCAAGATCTACGAGATCAACATAAATGGAAGAGGGCAATATTTTGGAAGAGGTAATGACATCAATGAAAGGTTTTTTGATACGTGCCTTTCCAATATTTTACAACATTGGAAGTGATGGGAATTGATTGGAATGGTGATTTCCACACCTTCATGGGAATTGTTTTTGCATTGGTAATAAATGAAGGGGATGTCCTGCCTACTGTGGATCTATGGGTGACTTAGGATGATATTACAAATTAAGTCAAGATCAATAACACAATATACTATATTTTGTATTATGAGTCTAACCTATGTGGGAGATATATTATTTCTCTTGATGCACACTTTGTATTATCATAGGATTTGATGGTGATTATATGTGCTTCTAAATATACAACATAGTATTATATTTATTAGACCATATTTAGGGTGCATAGGTTTAAACCAAATAATTTATGCAAAATGACTTGCTTGACCTTGTCTTTAAAGGTGAAAAAGTCAATACAAAGAAGGGGGTTATGGGATGGGTTGAGAGGTAAAATATTGTTTTTGTTTAATGCAAGTCGATAGGTAGAGGATAGTTAACCTTCTAGGGTTTGGAAGTGATTTGGGTGAATATTATCCAAAATCCTTGACTCCTATAAGGTGCATTCCAATACATTTTAATGAACTCTAGATGTTTTGAGGAGCTCTACGATAGAAATTTATGCTCGAATTTCATTAATATGTTTGATGAGATTATGCTGAGAGGAAAAGGTTGATGGGATAGATCCTTAGACAATGACCCAACCATAACTCATGATAACAAAACAATTAGAGGTTTTGATATTTTTGGTATGGACTTACCTAAAAAATTGATTGATGTGCCATATAACCAAGTCATAGTAAATGGGGTTTTATTGGATCATGCATTAAGGGTATGATGGTCTTATTTTAGTTAGATTTAGCGGTAAAAGACTAAGATTAGTCATTCTTTGTAAATGGGTTTGGAAGATCCCCATTTGTATGTTATGTGAGGTAGATGTATGTCCTATTTCAATATTGTCATGGTCAATGAGATCATACATATAGATTTAATCTTCAAATGTTTATTAGTTTCATAGTCCTTAATTCTATGGTAATAATAATGCTCAATGTCTTTGTACCATGCAAGAATAAGTTTGGTATTGTTATCAAGTAGTTTGTTGAGAGAAAATATGACCTTGTTAGTTTGGACAAAATGATGGATGATGACCACCATGGGTTATCCCAAATGCATTTATTAGAATTTTAGACTGGGTGTGGTTTGTTTTAGGCTAGTGGCATAGGAAAGTTGATAGGTTGTTGGATGGCTTAATTTTTTGTGGGCTCTTTGGTAGTTTAAACATTTTGAAAATGTTTTTATTTGATGATCTCCTCACTAGCCTTGTTCTTGTTTGTGCCCCAAAATTTTGGGTTTTTCATTTTTCATGTATAACATTTGGTGAAGACATTGACCAAAGTTTTTGTCAAGATGGCCTTTTTGATATGGACTCCCTTTTCAATGATTCATCAAAATCAACGACTCCATACATTTAGAGGTGTAATATTAGTTCTTGATTTAAATTTTTGATGGAGATATAAACCATTTTTTATGGGGATTGACCAAGTAAAGTGACTTGTGAGGATTCCACAATATTGTTAGAAAGAGAGAAAGCTTCTCATTACATCGTTAGATTATGTTCAACATTAAAGGAGAAATACACAAGTAATTTACCTTTAAGATTGGAAAATATCATAATGGGGCCTTATAAGAATAGGGACCCCTTTCTTTTCGTTCAATATTATTTTATCTTTTTTGTTTCAATCCCCTTTTCAGAATTTCCTATATTTTAAGTGTAAAGTCTCTTTTGATGTTCTTTTGTTTACTATTTTGAGTGTTCAAAAATCCTTACACTTATGGTGTTACTTATGGATTTTAAACCCCAATAGGAACTTGAAACCAAGAGGTTTCAAGTTCCACATATTTTTCTATCTTTGACTTTGTCACTTAAGACCTTAGCTTCCTAGTGAATTGTGGACCTATAGAAGTTCTTTTTCTAGCACGCCTGGTGAGACCAAATTTCGTGAGATTTACATCACTCGCTGGAGATTTGGTGCATTCTTCAACGTTTTTAGCCTTAAAGAGGTATTCTGCAAACACCCAGTGACTTTGCAGGTTCAAATCATTTGGGTGATTCTATTGGTATGTACTAGGTTCTCTGTTTTGAGCAGACCTTTTGCTCTTATTTAAAATGTCATTTGTTAATATCTTGATTTACTTATGAATCACCATGGAAGAATTTTATGAACAGTGCATGTTTCCACCTCCTTTCCATGAAAATGCAAGCATTTTGCCTCCCTGTCAACAATATCAAGTTGGCTATGCTCCCAATTTTGTTTTATATTCCCCTACTATAGCAAGTTATGAGCAACTTCCTAATGCTCGCCTCCTGCCCACCCCTGCACAACATTTTTGGCAGCCTGCATATGCTTACCAACAACTGAAAGAGGCTTATTATGTTTCCCATCAGCATGTCAACCCCTTTCCCCAGCATCAAAATGTAAGAAACTTGGAAAATGTTAGCGTTGGAGAAATAATGATGAGTTTCCAAGAACAGTTGAAGGCTATCGAGGAGGAGCAAGAATACTATCTACAACAGGATCAACTTGCTTATCAGTCCCAACTTCAACAATAGCAAGCAGAGGCTCAAAGAAAACAACAAGAGCAGTTTCTTGCAATCCAAGTTTCTGCTAGGGAAGAAGAGATCGGATGACTAGCAACCATCGAAAAGAAGTTCGTGCTAGGGGAGAAATCGACCATTGGAGCTCCTAAACTAGAAATCCCAAGCATCAAACATGGGATGCCTTCTATGAGACCCCTAAATCTCTTTTGTGAAAATTCTTTCCCCCTCAACTCTTTGTTCTTGATACCATTTCACTTTTCAAGGGTGCACCTATTGTTTGGTGGGTTGATTGTTCTCGTGAATAGACAAAAGAAGAGGAGCAGTTTGCTGGTTGTGAGCTTTTATATGCTTGCGAGGTTGAAGAACCACCCATAGCACCAAAGGAAAATGAATTTGAGCAACTACAACAGTAAGGCATCAACCAGATAAGGGAACAAAATGAAGAAGGGGATTTATTCCTCTCATTTGATGAACTTCCTTGCTTTGTTGGCCATGAGGAAGACGGATTTTCTATTTCTACAATAGAAGGAGTTTTAAAGAAGAAAGCACATGTTGAGGAGCATAACGAATCATGTGAATATGAGGAATCTCGCGAGGTTGAACAAGAGGAGGAGCTTGATGCTGCTACAGATCATCACGATAACTGCCACAAAGTTGGGGTGATCTCTATCGTGGAGGGAAGCAAAGAAGAGACTGATGAAGACCTATTTTGGGATGAGTTAGAAGTTTTTATCCTCATCTATTGACATCAAGCCATCATCTCCTAAGCTGGAGGATCGTTATGAGTGTGCACAACAAGAGGAGGTTTCCATACTATCAGATGAGCTATCAGGGTCGAACGCTGTCAATACACAAGACCCAAAGGAAGCAGATAATGATTGCAAGTCCAATGTTGATTGCCTGGACTTGATACTTTCACGAGGATGCCCCATCCAGCATCTAGCTCAGCTAGATAACTGCAAGTTGCCCTTGCTCATGCTTACCCCTAAGCATGAAGATGATTATCAAGGAGAGCAGTTTCAGCCTGCCCATTCACTACAAGAAGATAACATTCGAGGACGGGTGAGATTCTTTGTTCCTGACCTATGGGAGGTATTCCAACAACATGTTGGATGCTTATTATTTTTTCCTTTATGGCTGCTTGTCCAAGAACATGTGAAGCATTCGAAGTTGGTCAGAAGGGGAAGCTACTTTGATAAACCAATTAATGGCTTTGTTTGATTTCCTTATAGAGTTCGAAGATCATGTAAATAATAGTTAGATGTTTTTCCTTTCCAAGAAGTGTGGTTGCACATGTTTCATTCTCCTTAAGAGAATGCATGTTTTAGTTTCCATTTTTCCCCCAAGTGCAGTAGTGCACATGTTTTGTTGACCCTTTTTCTGACTTTGTTCCCAATGGATAGCTAAGGCTTCTGGGTTTTCTAGTGTTGGCATTTTTGTGCCTCCATGATTCCTCTTTAAGAATCGATTTGAGATATTTGGAATGAATCGGCAAGGTGGAAGCTCCCTTTTGGCATGATAAGGCATTCTGGTATGTGAAACCAGAGATTTTGGGTTCAACCTATGTAGGTAGACGTTCCCCGTGAGTTGCCAAGAATTGTAGATAAAATCTACATCTTCAGGGAATTATGCTTGGAGGCTTTGCTCGAGACATGTCAAAATCAGTCCAAAAGAGATCTGGAGCCGTGCAGAGGTGACAAAAACGATCAGAGGTGAACAAAAAAAAATCCAATTTTCAATATTTTCCTATGTTTTATTAATTTGCATTTTTGGAGGCCTTCAGAGCGAAATTTAGGGTCAGAACTATCCCGATTCTTTAACTTGATAGTTGGATGCATCGTGTTAAGGGACAAAAATTAGAGCTTTTGAAGACCTTTCCAATGATGTAAGCAGCTTAAGATTTTGAGCATCAAGTGAAAAGTTATGATCCCGCCAAGTCAAGACTAATTTTTTTGTCGTTCGCATAGAGTAGGTAGGAGCGCGCCACATGTCAGCATGGCATAGTTTCTCACAGGCCCGCGACTTCGCACTCTCCTGAAGGCATGTAGGAGTGCCACATGTCAGCATCACGGGGTGTTCAACGGTGAAGGGAAAAGAGGGCTCCAAGAGCTCCGCCCGCATGCCATGTGGACCAACAAAGCGTGGGCCCAAAGATGTTTTGAGCCTGGGGAGATTTTAAAAGCACACCTTTGCTCCTTTCAAAGGCAGAAGGCAATAAGAGGAACTGCGTGGTGAAACCGGGAAGCACAAGCACAAACAAAATGAGAAGCCCGCATGATCAAGTAGTTGCAATAGAAAAAGGGAATTTCTAGGTGACAACCATGTTGTGCACATGGGAGGAAAATAGTGTTGCAAAGATCAAGCTCACGACAGCTGCAACAACCTCCATGATGACGGTGGATACACGATAGATATGCAGGGGCCTTTTCAGTTTCAACCGTCATTTTGGATCAAAGGGGTTTTTTCTATATAAGCCCGAGGGCACATTGTAAAAAGGGTTCAGAACCTATTTTAAAGATAGGTTGATATTCTATAGGATTTTAGCCTTTAATCTGTTGTTTTGTATTTATGAAGACAAGATAATCAAATTGTGCCTATGACCTTTGTGATTGCTGATATTCAGTGTGATTGGATAGTTTTCTGTGCATATATGAAATTCTGATATAACTTTAGAAATATATGCCTAATACTCTGTCTATTAAACTATGTTTTAGCACTTGTAATTTGGTGGATGCATGGTATATATTGGTTTATGTTAAAAGGATTTTTGGTTATATCTTAATCGTGGTTCTAGGCATGTAGATTGTTGAATGGGCCTCGAGATGGCACGTATGTGAAGTTTTTTGTGCCCCTTATTGCATCAAAATCAGTTTGACGCATTGCTTTAGAATAATTTTGCTTTCAATGTTCCTTTCCTCATCTTTTCTCCCCCCAAATGAATGAAGAGTCAGCTTCTAAAATCTCGGAGGTCACTGAGTGAAAACGCGTAGGTCCCCCATCACTGAGTTTCCCATAAGGCTGTAGTCCTCGATGCAATTTTAGTGGTCAACAGGACCCTAATGAGAACTTGTGATAAAAAAATGTTGTCCCTTTTCTCTCTACCCTTTGATTGATTGGGGCGATTAATGTTCAAGTGTGTGAGGTAGTTGGGCGTTTATATAAGTCACAATTTTTTATTTTCTTCTCACTCGTGTGTATTTGAATAATTCACTCTAACCTCCCAGTGCTTTAATATTTCTTATTGGTCACACTCGAGGATAATTTTAGTTGATCTTTGAGGGTTTTTAATTGGTTTTGCATATGTTTGATTAGGGTTTGTGAAAATTGCAAGATATTGATTGAGAAATTACTAGGTCAGTAATTTCATTCATTTTCTCTATTTCCTATTTTTTATTGTGCAAATCACCTACGTAAGTAAGGTGCTTGTACGATGTAATTGATTTGATTAATTTAAGGTTTGAGAGGTGGATGTATGGTTTTTCTAGGTTTATGTTGTATGTCAAGATTACTATTTTTTGGTCTGGTCATTCAATTTGTTTAGTATAATCTTGTTTATATTGTTGTTGAGGGAAGATATTTTAGATGTTATGTTGTTGAGGTTTGACTAGATAAGGTTTTTACTTATAAATATGAGTTCAAACTCTTGACTTCTTGGTTCAAGTTCTCTTCCTTTTATTGATCCCATATTTTAAGCATAAATTAAAGTTTGGTTCATTATAAATATCATATAAATGTTCATTATTCCACTTAAAAAATTATTATATTATGACATTGTAATTAACATTTAATTATTATTAAGATATTATTATATTTTTATTAAGACTACATTATTATTATTATATTAGATTGAAATAATTATGAATTTAATTGATTGCATGAGGGAGATAAACAAAATTGATTGATTAGTTAAACTGGGATTGAGTGGTATTGGAGAGGAGAAAATAAATAGTTTTTTTCTTTTTTTCTTTTCATACCCCTCCTCAAAGGAGGGACCATGAGTCTCCTCATAGGAAAGCAACAATAGAAGATGAGGATACCATTCTAGTTGGACACATGAGAGACCTTGTCAAGTCTCGACCACCCACTTTTAATGGTTCTAGTAGTGGTTCAAAGGTCGAGACTTGACTGATTGATTTGGATAGGTGCTTTTCTATGCACCCTACAGTAGTAACATTAAGGCTAGGTGTGTCATCATGCATCTTAGAGGATTTGCATCCATCTAGTGGCGCATGGAGGAGAAAAATATTTGTCTTGAATATTACTTCCATATCTTGGGAGATGTTTCTAGAGAGGCTCCAGGCTTGCTTTTTGTTAGAACGTTGGAGGAAGAGATGTGCTGATGAGTTCCATGATTTATAGTAGATGGCGATGTCTGTAGAGCAGTATAAGAATGCAAATTATTTGAACTTAAGAAGTATGCTAGTATTATAGATAATGAGGCCATGTTGGTTCAACATTTTTTAGGGGCCTCAATGCTTGCATTAGTGGTGGAGTTTGGGTCTTCAAACCCAAACAAATGTTCAGATTAGTAGTGCCCCTCCCTTAGTTGTTAGGGGTAATAAGTCTCAAATGACAAGTTCTTCTAGGAATCACCTTGCACCCTCTAAGGGTGGATAACAATAGTAGCAAAGGTAGAAAATTATTAGGGCCATCAGAATGCCCATGGTAGTGGTTCTCAGTTAGGAAAGGATCATAGTTGGTTTTTGTGCCAAGCATAATTAATCTGGCCAACCCGCTCAAAGTGCACAATAGAACTCCAATAGAGGTAGCTATCATCAGTCTAGTGCACCCTCTATAGGCAGAGGTTATGAAAAAGGAGGTTATTATTCTTGTTACCAACATGATCATAATATAGTCCAGTGTTCTCTGAGGACTTCATATGTATCTGGTCAAAGGTAGGCCGCTTCAGAGCCTATAGTGGGTGATGCTTGGATATCCCATTGGGTGTTTGCAACAGTTGATAATCGTCAAGTAGACCATTAGGAAACTATGATCGAGACATTAGGTGTGTTATTTGGTAGTCCTATATCTCTATCTTGTTCAACTCAAGTGCTTCTAATTCCTTTATATCTCCTACTCTTGTGGAGTGATGTGGTCTTGTGACAACAAAGCAAGTTGGTAGGTGACAAGCTGGGCTGGCTACTGGTTCTAGGGTGGTTGTAGATTCCCTTGCTCATGGTTGTGTGTTGGACTTAGGTTCCTTTACCACCACAGTGGACCTTCGTGTTATTCCCTTGGGGTCCTATGATGTAGTGTTGGGAATGGATTGGTTGGATGTGCACCAGGATTGTATTGATTGTTGATGTAAGATGGTACAATGTTTGGATGATTATGGTAGGAGAGTGGACTTAGTAGGGGTCTAGAGACCCATATCACTTTGCATAATTTTGGCCATATAGTTGAAGTGGTGTAAGTGGAAAGGTTGTTAGTTGTTTGCAATCTCAATTAGTGATCTTGATGAGGGTGAGTGTTGGGAGGTTTATCTTAATAGTCACCCTATCCTTCGAGAGTTTGCAGATGTGTTTCCTAGTGATATTCTAGTTATGCCACCTAAGTGTGACATTAATTTCCATATTGATCTTATACCCAAAGTAGAACCTATTTCTAAAGTTTCCCATTGTATAACCACTCAGGAGTTGAGTTAGCTTTGGTTACAATTAGATGAATTGTTGTCTAAGGGTTTTATTTTTCCTAGTGTTACCCCATGGGGAGCACCTATCATTTTCCTTTAGAAGAAGGATGAATCCCTTCGCCTGTGTATCGATTATTGATAGTTGAATAAGGTGACGGTGAAAAATCGATATCTGTTACCGATGATTGATGACCTTTTTGATCATATGAAAGGGGACAAGGTGGTTTCAAAGATCGGCCTCAAGTCAAGTACCATCAGATTCACAATCATGAGGCTGACATTCATTGAACTACATTTCGTACCTACTATGGGTGTTATGAGCTCACAATTGTTCCATTTAGGTTAATTAATGTACCTTTAGTTTTTATGAGTACAATGGATAGGGTGTTTTGTACCTACCTTGATCTATTTGTCTTTATGTTTCTTGATGACATATTGATATATTCAAGGACTATGGAGGAACATGAGGACCACTTGCATTAGGTTTTGTAGTGCCTTCACAATAATAAAATTTATGGAAACTTGACCAAGTGGGAGTGATAGGGAGGCAACCTAGTTTACCATTAATTTGGTTTCTTTGATGGTTTTCTTCTATCCCTTTCCGGGTTCCAAGTCTACTCCTCTAGACTTCTAAGTGCTTCCCTACCATTTGTTTGCTTATCTCATCTTCCTCAAGCTCACAAGGTAAGATTGTTCACTAAATCCTTGCAGGGGTTTAGGACACACACACATTCACTCTCTTTTTGCAAAACCACCCATCTTGTTTGGTTTAGTAAACCTTTCCCTATGGTTACACAATGTCTCATTTTCAGGCTTGTAGCCTTCTAGATATTTTCCCAATTCTCAGCAGTTTCCTTCCCCTACAAGTTAGCTTCTTTATGGTCATTGAAACCTAGCCGAACTTCTTCCAAGCTCGCCTAGGTTCAGTATGCAGAAATGGCGATTGCCATTTCTTGGTTTCCTCCTACTACTACTCTACTCTTACTGTACATTTTTAGCTCTTCCTGAAGAACTCCAATGGTCGTGTGGATCCCATGGTGGAGGTTCAAGACAAAGCCATATTTACACTATGAATTCAAAACAAAGAAACAAACAACAAAAAGGAAACTTTAATTACAAAACTATAATGAAAAACTTAACAAAAACACGACAGTACAACACTCAGCGATAGAAAACCAAAAAATAGACTGGTATGTATTTCTCTTGTGTTTTTTTTGTAATATCCAACCCATCCAATGCCTTATAATTAGACTTTTATAGCTCATCCATCCGTCGTGAAACACAAACGGTTACAAACTGGAGAAAACGGTTTCATAACGGGTCATCGGCGTAGCCTCAAAACATGGTTTCTAATGCCCATTGGTGACATGCAAAGTTCAAACTTTTCCATCGGGCGTTTCCATCAGGTCATTGGGAAGACAACCAAACAACTATCCCAGTCGTCCGATCTTGCTCTATCTCTCTTTTTGTGCTCCGCCACATTGCACCCCCTAATTGGCTCAGGGGTCCCTACCCTACCACCTTAGCATGACCTCACTAATCACCCGGAATGAAGCTCTTCTTTGTCGTTGGGTCGTGATGGATATTCTAACGAGCAGTTTTCCATCGTGACCTAGCTACCACCGTTAGATCAACCTTGATCTGCTCGACTATTATCTCCCTTGAGCTGCTCGCTTGTCGGGCCCTACCTTAGTTGCCAAGTCATGGAGGATAAATTTTGTGCATCTTCCCATCATGGTATAGCGACAACCATAGGATCATTCGCGATCACCATCCGGATACAGGTCAAGTTAATCATCGGGGTAACTTGAAACCGCTCCTTCTGATACCCGATACAACCACTCCAAACTCTGGTGAACTCATCGGGGTAAGACTTGCCAATCAGGGTAGGTCTTGCCGATAAGAGACATTTAAAAACTTCAATTAAACAACCATACAAATGGACTAGAGCCAGTCCTTATGTATTTACATGACCACTGGAAGGTCTCACAAGCCAAAATTGGTTAAGGGCATTTCAACCCTTAGGTGCTCCTGCACCATACTCCCCCCCAAACAAAGAAGTCAAGTGACTGCTCTCGACAGCAAGGAAAGATCAATTCTCAACTTAACAAAGTCTGATTTAGGGACCCAGGTCGCTTCAGAATCAAGTTTATGCATCCACTTAACCAAATGTTCCATGTAGACCTGCTGTCTAGTTTTCTCGAGAACGCGAGAATCCAACACTTTCTCAGCCTAAGGCATGGAAGGAGAAAGTAATGGCATGTCAGCAAGTGACTATTGAACATCTGAAACTCACGCATCCTCCTTGGGAAGTTGTCCCTTGTAGACAACCAAATCTGCAACATTGAAAATGGTAGACAAAGCAATATCAGATGGCAAATCAATCTTATAGGCATTAGAGCCATACTTGGCTAAAAATTTACATGGGCCTATTCTCCTCATTTGTAGCTTACTGGGAACCCCTTTCTGAAATAGAGCCTTTTTTCAAATGCACCTTCACCAAATCTCCAACTGAAAATTGCACATCTCTCCGAGTGGTATCAACTCAGGCTTTAACTTTTTGTGAAGAATCTTGGAGAGCTCATCTGACTTGGTCATGAACCTCCTTCATAGATTGAGCGACATCATCAGCTTGACCACTTCTATGCAACAAATTACCAAGATATCATAATTCCATAACACCTCGTGGGTGCATACCATACACTATCTCAAAAGGACTCTTCCCAGTAGATCTGTTGACACTGTCATTGTAGGAAAACTCCACCTGGTGAAGAACCTAATCCCAACTCTATCCATATTATTTTTTCAAACACCTTAAAAGGTTTCCAAGTGTCCTATTGACCACCTCTGTTTGACCATCTGTTTGGGGATGATAGGCTGAACCAAAAGACAAGTTAGTTCCCAGTCTTTTCCAAAGAGTTTTCCAAAAATGTCCAAGGAATTTGACATCTCTATATGAAACAATACTAACTGGCAAACCATGGATTCTTATAACCTCTTTGAAAAATAAGTGTGCAATGTGACTAGCATCATGGGTAGTTTTACAAGGAACAAAATGTACCATCTTACTAAATTTGTCAACAACAACAAAAATGCTATCACAACCGAGCTTTGTTTTGGGTAATCCAATCACAAAATCCATACTGACACATTCCCATGGCCTTGTAGGAATAGGTAATGGCTGATAGAGACCAACATTAGTAGTTGTACCTTTATCTTTTTGACAAACCATACACTTCTCAACATACCTTCAAATATCCCTATGCATTATGAGCCAATAGTAGAACCTTTGCACAAGTTCCAATGTCTTATTAAGGCCAAAATAACCACTCCAGCATCCATTGTGCTTCTCTTGGATCATATTTTCCCTCATCGATCTTTTGGGAACACATAGCTATCCACCTTTAAACAACAAACCATTCTACAAAGTAAAGTCAACATATTCAATATGAAAGTGATTCAGAAATTCTTGACAAACCTTGTAAATGGTTGCAAAATCTTCATCATTGGGGTACAAATCCTTGAAGTAATCAACACCAATACTCCGAATCTGCACTTCTTGCACTTTTAGTAGCCTTCTACTCAAAGCATTTGATACTTTATTATACTGTCCTTTCTTATGCTTAATAGAAAAAGTATATGACTGCAAATACCTGTAAAGCGGAAAATCGCAATCGAACCCTAGTTGCTCTCCCCTCTTCCAACTCCAAGGAGAGAGAAGGGAGATTCACTAGGGTTGATGATTTTCACTTAAGGGAGAGACTTTACATTCAAAAGAGGGGTTGAAACCCACAAGATCCAATCCCACACAATGCAAGATTGGATTCTATATGAGTTTCAAGGGTTAAGGAAGCAAGGCTACCCTCTTTTGTAAAGAATGTAGATGGAAAGATTGAACTAGGAATGCATAGAAAGTGACAAAGATTTGCTTATAAACTGAGATAGGGATATAGGATGAAGTTGCGGACCTGGAATTAGCAGTAAAATGTCGATACGGTGCTGTCCTGCAAATTTGAGCAAAAGTTGTTGGGACGATGGCGCCCGGCGCCACGGTCCTCTGAAAAATCCGCGAAACGAAGGGGGATTTGTTCGTCTCTGCACAAGGATTCCGGATCTTCAATTTCAGCCGCGTACCTGCAACCTACACACAGAAAAGCGAAGACGATTGGGGGGTTAGGGATTAGGGGTTTGCCTTTAGGTCAAACCCCGGTTTTGGAATTAACCAAGAAATGAGAAATTGCTGTAAATGTCAATGTATGTAATGTGAAACAAGTACTAATACCTTGTTGTAAGGATGTTTGTATCCTTATGTGCGAAGGTATAGATGTTGTTGTTTGTTGTATTGTTGTATGTTGCATGTAGCATGTAGTATGTGATCTCCTCTTCAATGGTTGAATCCTTGTCTTGAATGCAACACTTAGCCTTGAATGGAGACTTAGAATGATCAATTGCTTGAAAGAATGCTTGAATGCTTGAATGCTTGAGTATAGTTTCCACGCTTTTTCCCTCATATCGAATGAAAGAGGAAAATGTAGTTTATATACTTGCCAATTAGGGTTAATAGACTAATTTTCCCGACCTTAGGCCGACCAGGAAAGTTTATTTTCCAATTTGCAAACATAAAGACCCGAAGTCCAAAAGAGACCGGGCCCAAAATAGGACCCAGGGACCAGGGCGCTGGGCGCCATGGTCCTGGGGGACCAGGGTGCTGGGCGCTCTGGTCCCACCTCCCGGGACAGCAGGGTGCAAAGGAGGTTCAGGCCAGGGTGCAAGAAAATGCAGTTTTTGGTGTCGTGAGCAAGTTTCGGGGTCTCCATTCAGGTTTAGTGTTGCGTCGCCATCGTGAAGACCCAAATGCAGTCGAAATTGCAAGTGTCGCAATTTTAGGACGCTACATTTAGCCCCCACTTTAGCGGGAGTATAAGCGTACGCTCATACTTCCGGTAAAGTACAAGGAAACAACATTGAAAAACTTTCACCACGTCAAGGAGGCAAGATACACCAAGCCCCCAGTGGACTAAGGATCTTACGACTTCGATTGACAAAGTAAAAGGGAAGATCACGAGGGAGAACCATGACTGTCAGTAGTAAGGTTCCCTCACTATGAGTCATGCAAGAAAGATATCAAAAATTTTCAAGGCAAAGCTAAATTTGCCAAGAAATTTTCAAGTATCTTGAAAAGATATGAACGGGATGTATGCCCCCCTACGTTAAAGCAATCGCACATGCCTCACTGGGGGTGATTGCTTTAAGGTAGTGATACATATAAGAAATGAGAAAGGAGCACGTTATCACAAGGATTTAGCCCCCAAGTGTGAGATAAGCCCAAGGATAATAGACACAAAACACAAAGCAAAAGGTGACTTCGCTTTCCTCGGGGTCAGTATGTTGTATGATAATTCATGTATATCATATGTATGTATGCATAATTGTTCTTCATTCCCCAATCAAGGAAGGTCACCTAGAAGAAGGGAACACATGTGTCTTTTGAGTCAACATGAGAGAGATCGAGAGATCTCAATGCTTTGCATCGTCCTCAAGTAGACAACACTAAGGACAACAAATAGAAGAATGAGAATAACATATAGAAGAAGTAACAAAAGAGAGGAGGAGAGAATCTGCTATGCTAATGAAACTAGTCTAGCACGTCATCTACCCCCCGATCTTGCTGATCAATGTTTCGGGAAGGTAGGGAACACGCTAGAGAAGGAACATCCAACACAGCAGATGGAGCTATCACAAGATCCAAACAAGGGCTATGTTCATATCCCAAGCCACGTTGTTCTTGTCTAGGAGCTAGGATAAGTGCTTTATAAAATTCATTAGATAAATGGTTATCAATATCAACAAGTTCATATTCACTATCAGAATGAATAGGAGAAGTAGCATTTTCATCATGAATAACATTTTCATCTATATCATCATCAAGATTTATAAAAATAGGATCTTTAACTCGCACAGGATCAAGACCATCATGCATCTTATGTTTAGGAGATTTCGGCTCAATCGTCGGCTAAGGAGAAAATGGAATAATGCTTGTTGAAGGTGTTTTTGGGGATTGCAAAGTTTGAGAAGCAGCTGCCTGAGCTCTAAGACGACGCTTTCGTCGGCGTTCACGTGCAGAACGATTTCGTCTAGTCTTAGTAGGAAGATTAGGAGATTGAGGAGGAGGAATGTTCTCATCCTTATCACTTGGGTGTTTAGGTTGTGGTCTCTTAGGTTGAACAATAGGAGAAGAGGAAGGTCTCTTCTCTCCATAAGAGGAAGGAGGAGGAACTGCTCCATATAAGGGAGGAATATTTGGTTTAGGAAGGAGACCAAGTCCATCATGACGAGGAGGGATAGGTCTACTTTTAGAAGGTTTCTTCGGCATAGGCATAGTCACATCCATAGGGATGGGTTGGGAATCTTCTTGAGGAAAGACATTAGTTTTATCTTTCAAAGGAAGAACTTCCTTCTCAAGAATGATAGGAATGTCAAGTTTGGGTGTTCTAGGTTCACTTAGAGATAGGATCATGTCTTTTTTCCACTTTTGATAGGATTTGAAAAGATGATCACTTCGCGGAGGAAGGGATTGGAATTGTTTAGGCCAAAAGTAATCAATAGGAATGCTAGAAGTTCTTTCAGCTGGTTTAAAGAGACTATGATTGACAGTAACAACTTCACCATTATGGGGAAATTTCAAACACTTGTGGATAGGAGAAGCAATAGCTTTCATGGAAGATAGCCAAGGATAGCCTAGCTTCACACGAAATTGTTTGGATGATGGAATAATAGCAAAGTCCACATCAAGGGATTTGTTATGGACCTCAATAGGTAATGTAATAGAACCAATTGCAGGAGAAGAAAATGCATCAAATAATTTCACAATCACATCTATTTTGTCATAGATCACTTGATTCAATTGCAAAGTAAAAAGAAATTCTTCAGTAATGACATTAACCATACAAGAAGGATCAATAAGCACTCCACGGCAAGGTGTGTTCTTGACTTTTGCAACTATATATAAAGGACCATCAGGTGCTCTGATAGTTTCACTAGAATCAAATGTGATGGAAGGTTCTTTAGGGATTTCTTGCTGCTCTACAAAGTTAATCACATTCGGAGTCATAGACACAAGACCATCAGATGAGAGAGAGGAATCATTAGCCTCAATCGCATTAGAAGTATGAGAAGGTAATGGATCAGTAAAAATCTGAAGATTTTGGTTAGGAGGAGCTACAAATGTGTTGCGTTTATCATTCACTCCAGAAATAGAGATAGTATTATTATCAATCAAATCTTGAATTTTACCCTTTAAAGAAAAACATTTTTCAGTATCATGCCCAGGTTGACGATGAAAGTGACAAAAAGATTTGTTATCAAAATAAGGTGAAGTAATCTTTGTAGGATCAATTTGCCTTATAGGAGGAAGAGTAAGCACATTTTGTTCCAATAACTTATTCATAATACTATGCAATGATTCATTCAAAGGAGTATACTTTCTTTCTTTCTTGAAAAATTTAGAAATAGGAGGCACACCTGATGCTGCATTCACATTGTTGTTGATGATGTTTTCATTGAATTTGATGGAATCTTTGTTCGGTTTAAACTTCCCAAATGGTTGTTGACTACTATCACCCTTATCACTCGGAGTCATAGGATGTGATTGTTCCATTTGACTCACAGTCAGTTGATAATTGTGAAGAGTTGCGCACAACTGTTGGAAAGAAGTAAACTCAGAAAACAGAAGTTTGTCTCGAATATCTTTTTGTAAATTAGAAATAAAGATTCTTTGAATATCATTGTCAGGCACTGGAAAAGAAATTTGAGCATACAAATGCTTATATCTACCAATGAAATCAGTCACTTTTTCTTTAACACCTTGTTTACAATGCATTAAATCAATCAAAGTAACTTTAGGACTTATATTGTTTTGAAATTGTTGAATGAAAGCATTTGCAAGTTGTTCGAAAGAAGTAATAGAATAGGAAGGCAACGAGCAATACCATTGTAGGGCTTTGTCTCTTAATGTTCTAGTAAACAGTTTTGCAAGCAACCTTTGGTCATAAGCAAAATCAGTACATATTGTTTGAAATGTCTTAACATGCGTTAGAGGATCACCCTTACCATTATAAAGCTCCAAATGCGGAATTTCAACATGTTTAGGGGGAATAGCTCGAACAATATCAAGAGAAAGTGGGCTCGCAACATCAAATGTGGGCACACTAAACTTAGATTGATTCATAGAGGCAATTTGTTGCTGTAAAGAAGAGACAGTTTGTGCAAGATTGTTAATGGTCGCTTTAGTCGAAGAGTTCATATTAGACGTGTTAGATTGTGATGGAGGTGTTATGTTATTGAAAGAAGGTAGAGAGTAAGGTGGTGGAACACTATGATAGTTAGTCATAGGAGATGATTGGAAAGGAGGAACACTACAAGGAGGAATGGAAGGGTTAAATGAATTGCCCCCTTGTGTCATGTTCATTTGTGGTGATATAATAGGAACACTTATCGAAGGAATGAATGAAGAATTTGGATTGAATGAAGGAAGAGGGTTGATTGAAGAAGAGGGATTGCCCCCATGACTGGTGATCATAGGAGGAATGTCTTGTGTTGAAGTAGTCATTATGTTTGATGTAAAAGTAGGTATACTAGCAATAGGAGTCGTCAAAGGAATAGAATGATTGTCTTGAGTAGGAGGTTGTGTATAACCTAAGGTTTCGGCACAACTTTTCATAGGCATCACATTTGAATCCACAATGTGTGCAATACCACGCAAAATATCAATTCCATTCTTATCACTTTGAAGCATACGTTTTAGACCCTCAATTAAAGGAAGAGCTTGACTATCAGGGTATTCATGAGACATCCATTGGTGAAAATCATCAAATTGGTTATCCAATTTCGAAAGTTGTTCTACAGAAACCTCATGGAGAGATTCTTCATCATTAGGAGGATTAGAGGAATTACCCATGTCCTCGTTAAAAAGGCTATTCAAATTAGGTTCCATCTCCTCGGTAATTAAACCTTGGAAGGACTTAATTCTAAGGCTTCGTCTAACGGGAATAGTGTAAGTAGGGCTTATTGTTGTAAAACTCATGCACTAAAGAAAGAGAGAAGATTTTGAATTTTAGAGGTAGCAAATTTCAGTAAAGCCAGCCAATCTTCCAGATTTAAGCTGTTAAATACAATCAGGACAATCTCCCGAAATTTCGGAAAAAATGTCCGGGACTGTGGCGCTCGGAGTGCACACGGTCCTCGCAACTTTTTTCGAAATTTGCAAGGATGAAAGTTATGATGATTTTACAGCTAACCTGAAAAAGTTGAGTGATTTTACGATCTGTAGATAGGCCAAATTAAAGTTGCAATCTCAAAATTGAACCCTACCAAGATTGTCGAAAAATGCAAAATTTGAATTTTGAAAAAGAGAGGGAAACTGAAATTTTGAATTTTATGATTTTAGAGGGAATACCAAAAGCAATGCAAGTTTTGAAATTTGAAAGTTGACTCAATTTCACGCAAAATTTAATTTTGAAAGCGGAAATCAAAGTTGTTGTAATTAAGCATTTAATTTCAAAAGTCACAAATTGCAAGAATTTGAATAAAGCACTGAAATTTCGAATGAATGTTAACACAATTTTCAGATTTAGGACAGTAAGAACACAATTTTGACACAAATTTCAATTTCAACAATTTTTGAATGATTAGAAGCCTCAATCCAAGCAATCGCTAGACCAACTTTGACTGTAATTTTGAAGGTGTTAAAATTGATAAAATCAGCCAAAATTCTGGATTTTAGCAGAAAAATACAGTAAGATCTAGCTCCCGAAATTTCGAAAAAAATGTCGGGGACGATGGCGCTTGGGGTGCACACGGTCCTCGCAAATTTTTTCCAAATTTTCAGGGATGAAATATATTACGATTTTATTGCGGAATCCAAAGTTACAGCTGATTTGGAGATGTTTTGATCAGTGAAATTGTCGGACAAAGGTTGAATCAAGAGGGTTTCAAAAATTAGGGTTTTGACACTTAACCACTTAATTTTCAAAATTAAAGCACAAATATGAATTGACAATTTGTAATAGAAGGGCAGATCTGAAACAAGCATTTAACAATTAAACATTTCACAAGTTTAATTACTTAAAAAAAGAAAATTTAGGGTTTTTATGCAATTAACCTCTAAAATTTTGCAAAAGATCAAACATGGAAATGTAATCAAGGAATCCAATTTTCAGATCTAACTATGAATAATCAGAAAGGATGTTCACGTCGGGTTCACCAAAATGTAAAGCGGAAAATCGCAATCGAACCCTAGTTGCTCTCCCCTCTTCCAACTCCAAGGAGAGAGAAGGGAGATTCACTAGGGTTGATGGTTTTCACTTAAGGGAGAGACTTTACATTCAAAAGAGGGGTTGAAACCCACAAGATCCAATCCCACGCAATGCAAGATTGGATTCTATATGAGTTTCAAGGGTTAAGGAAGCAAGGCTACCCTCTTTTGTAAAGAATGTAGATGGAAAGATTGAACTAGGAATGCATAGAAAGTGACAAAGATTCGCTTATAAACTGAGATAGGGATATAGGATGAAGCTGCGGACCTGGAATTAGCAGTAAAATGTCGATACGGCGCTATCCTGCAAATTTGAGCAAAAGTTGTTGGGACGATGGCGCCCGGCGCCACGGTCCTTCGAAAAATCCGCGAAACGAAGGGGGATCTGTTCGTCTCTGCACAAGGATTCCGGATCTTCAATTTCAGCCGCGTACCTGCAACCTACACATAGAAAAGCGAAGATGATTGGGGGGTTAGGGATTAGGGGTTTGCCTTTAGGTCAAACCCCGGTTTTGGAATTAACCAAGAAATGAGAAATTGCTGTAAATGTCAATGTATGTAATGTGAAACAAGTACTAATACCTTGTTGTAAGGATGTTTGTATCCTTATGTGCGAAGGTATAGATGTTGTTGTTTGTTGTATTGTTGTATGTTGTATGTAGCATGTAGTATGTGATCTCCTCTTCAATGGTTGAATCCTTGTCTTGAATGCAACACTTAGCCTTGAATGGAGACTTAGAATGATCAATTGCTTGAAAGAATGCTTGAATGCTTGAATGCTTGAGTATAGTTTCCACGCTTTTTCCCTCATATCGAATGAAAGAGGAAAATGTAGTTTATATACTTGCCAATTAGGGTTAATAGACTGATTTTCCCGACCTTAGGCCGACCAGGAAAGTTTATTTTCCAATTTGCAAACATAAAGACCCGAAGTCCAAAAGAGACCGGGCCCAAAATAGGACCCAGGGACCAGGGCGCTGGGCGCCCTGGTCCCACCTCCCGGGACAGCAGGGTGCAAAGGAGGTTCAGGCCAGGGTGGAAGAAAATGCAGTTTTTGGTGTCGTGAGCAAGTTTCGGGGTCTCCATTCAGGTTTAGTGTTGCGTCGCCATCGTGAAGACCCAAATGCAGTCGAAATTGCAAGTGTCGCAATTTTAGGACGCTACAATACCCAACCTATTTAACATGCCTATGACTCAAATTATCTTGTGAATTCAGAAAACTTAAAGCTTGATTATCTGTGTAAACAACAAACTCCTTAGGTAACAAGTAGTGCCTCCACTTCCTAAGAGCTTGGACAAGAGCATACAACTTGAGATCATAGGATGAATACTTCTTCTTGGCATCATTGAGCTTCTCACTAAAGAAAGCTACAGGTCTATTCTCTTGACTCAAAACAACACTAACTGCTATATTACTTGCATCACATTCAATTGTGAACAACTTTTCAAAACTAAGAAGAATGAGTACTAGTTGTGTAGCTACCTTTTGTTTCAAAAGTTCAAACCCTTTGTTAGCTACATTGGTCCACTAAAACTTAGTCTTAACTCCTCCTTTGATGGTATTCAACATGGGTGCACAAATCTCACTGAACCCTCTGATAAACTTCCTGTAGAACTGTGCCAAACCATGAAAACTTCTTACTTCACTTGTTGTCTTTGGTGTTAGCCAATTTGTGATGGCTTCCACCTTTGATGTGTCCATCTTCAAATCTCCTCTTGAAACTAAAAATCCAAGATAGACAAGTTCCTACTTCATAAACTCACACTTCTCCAAGTTTATTGTTAGTTGCTCATCATATAATTTTTGCAATACAATACTAAGATGCTCTAGATGTTCCTCTTTAATTCTACTGAAAATCAATATATCATCTAGGTATACAACAACAAATTTACCAATAAAATCTTTCAGCACTTCATTCACAAGTCTCATGAATGTACTGGGAGCATTACTAAGTTGAATGGCATAACAAGCCACTCACAAAGTCCTTCATTGGTTTTGAAGGATGTTTTCCATTCATCACCTTCCTTTATCCTGATCTGGTGGTATCCACTCTTCGAGATCAATCTTAGTGAAGTACTTTGCACCTCCCAAGCAATCCATCAAGTCTTCAATTCTTGGGATAGGAAATCTATACCTGATAGTGATTCTATTTATGGCTCTTGAATCTGTGCATAGCCTCCATATTCCTCCTTTCTTGGGTGCTAACACTGTAGGTATGGCACAAGGATTTATGCTCTTTTTTATCTACCCTTGGTCCAACAATTCTTGGACTTGTCTAGCCACTTCCTTGTTCTTTTCAGGAGTCATCTTATAGGCTGCTTTGTTGGGTAATGATTCTCCTAGAATGAAATCAATTTTATGGCTTATGGCTCTAATAGGAGGTAGGGTTGTTGGTGCTCCATCACTTATGATCGCTTTGAAGTTGTCTGGTATCTGTTGCACTTCATGACATATTTGAACCTTCGTTTCTTGCTTTTCTTCCTTTGGTTTCACTATAAGAGAAAACCCCACTCCTCCTCCTTCCTTGAGAGTGTTAATGAACTCTTTTTCACCTACCAGTAACGCCTTTGGGCCTTTAGTTTTGTTGTTCTCTCCTTCATCACTTAGGGACTGAATATGGTATGTAACACCATCCTCTTGAAAAGAATAAGAGTTCTTCTCTCCGTTGTGAATGGCCTTTATGTCAAACTACCATGGTCTACCAAGAAGTAGATGGCAAGCATCCATAGGCAGGATATCACACAAGACTTTATCCTTATAACTACCTATGTTGAACTTAACCCATGTTTGTTCATTCACTACCACATGCTACTCCTTGTTGAGCCAAGTGACCCTATATGGATTACTATGTGGAATTATTTTCAACTTCCATTTACTTACTACTTCTTCTGACATAATGTTGTCAGTAGACCCTGAGTCTATCACCACTCTACAAACCTTACTAAGGACCTTGCATTTGATTCTAAATAAATCTCTTCTTTGAGTTGGTTCTTCTTTTATTGGTTCCTTAATCAAGACTCTTCTCATCATTCAATTTTCTCCATCTTCAGGAGCTAAGCTCATATCTTGTGTCTTGCTTCTTTCTGCATCTTCTTGTGCATATGTCACTCTTATTTCACTTCCTTGAGATGAAGAGGATTTCTCTGGACATCTATAGGTAGGGTGACCCAACTTTTGGCAATTGTAACACTTCATGGTGGAGAAGTAGGACCCTCTTCCCGGTCCACTAGATCTACCTCTTCCTGGGTTGCTAGATGATCCCCTTCCTCTATAGCTACTCTTGCTATGTGAATCCTCACCTTTCTCTATAAGTTTGGACTCTCCTTGGGACCTTTGATCTATTCCTCTTCCACCAAAGCTGCCTCTTTGGCCTCTACCATCTTTTCCTCTGCTTCTTCCTTTGTTGCTTTGTTCTTGCTTCTTTTTACTCTTTTCCTCCACCTTCAGTGCCAATTGATAGCACTCATGCACAGTTTTAGGACATAAAAAACTCAACTCCTCTTGAATATTCCATCTCAAGCCATTCAAGTATCTAGCTACCTTGATGCTCTCATCCTCTACCATCTTGGATCTCAGACACAACTTCTGAAATTCCTCAGTGTAGCAGCTCACATCCAAGTCTCTTTGTCTCAGGTTTTGTCTCCTTTTGTGCAGTTGGATCTCATAATCTTCAGGGACATAGGCTTCCCTCACCTTGGCTACCATTTTGTTCCAACTGGCTATTTGGTTCTTACCCTCTTTTTGCCTTTCTTCTTGGATAAATTTCCACCAAGTCAAGGCTGCTCCTCTCAATCTAGACTTAGATACCTTCACCTTTTGGGCTTCACTAATTCCATCACACTCAAAGTGATTCTCCAATCCTTCAATCCATTCCATAACTACTTCAGGCTCCATTTTCCATAAAAAAGTGGCACTCCTTCTAGGGATTTTCCTCCTAAGGCTTTAATTGCTTTAAGGAAAGGTTATTTAGGTAGGACAGGGTCTGGGGGAGGTATCCTATCCTCTTCCACTGATTCTTTACCCTTCTATTCACTGACCTGGATTGTTACCTTCTTAGTTTTATCCTCAACTACGTCTAGTTTGCTCTCCAATTGTAGCAATCTTTCTTTCAGGAGTCTATTCTCTTCCTCCTGATCTTCTACCTTCTTGGCTAACTCTACATTAGTCACCATTCTGAGACTATTTTCTCCTACTGATTTAGTATCTGACATCAACTACTTTCTTTCCAAGTCTAAACTTGCTCTGATACCAATATGATAGGGAGGCAACCTAGTTTGCCATCAATTTGGTTTCTTTGATGGTTTGCTTCTATCCCTTTCTGGGTTCCAAGTCTACCCCTCTATACTTATAAGGGCTTCCCTACCATTTGTTTGCTTATCTCATCTTCCTCAATCTCACAAGGTAATCTTGTTCACTAAATCCTTGCAGGGGTTTAGGACACACACACATTCGCTCTCTTTTTGCAAAACCACCCATCTTGTTTGGTTTAGAAAACCTTTCCCTATGGTTAAACAATGTCTCATTTTCAGGCTTGTAGCCTTTTGGATCTTTTACCAGTTCTTAGCAGTTTCCTTCCCCTGCAAGTTATCTCCTTTACGGTCACTGAAACCTAGCCGGACTTTTTCCAAGATCGCCTAGGCTCAGTATGCAGAAATGGCGATTGCCATTTTTTGGTTTCCTCCTACTGCTACTGTACTCTTACTGTACATTTCTGACTCTTCCTAAAGAACTCCAATGGTTGTGTGGATCCCACGGTGGAGGTTCAAGACAAAGCCATATTTACACTGTGAATTCAAAACAAAGAAATGAACAACAAAAAGAAAATTTTAATTACAAAACTATAATGAAAAACTTAACAAAAACAAGACAATACAACACTCAGCGATAGAAAACCAGAAAATAGACTTGTATGTATTTCTCTTGTGTTTATTTTTAATATCCAACCCATCCAATGCCTTACAATTAGACTTTTATATCTCATCCATCCGTCGTGAAACACATACAATTACAAACTGGAGAAAACGGCTTCATAATGGGTCATCGGCGCAGCCTTAGAACCTGGCTTCCGATGCCCGTTGGTGACTTGCAAAGTTCACACTTTTCCTTCGGGCGTTTCTATTGGGTCATCGGGAAGACAACCAAACAACTATCCCGATCGTCCGATCTTGCTCGATCTCTCATTTTGCGCTTCGCCACGTGGCACCCCCTAATTGGCTCTAAGGTTCCTGCCTTGCCACCTTAGCATGACCTCCCTAACCGCCCAGAATGAAGCTCTTCTTTCTTGTTGGGTTGCGATGGATATTCTAACAAGTAGTTTTCCATCGCGACCTAGCGACCACCATTGGATCAACCTTGATTTGCTAGACCATTATCTCCCCTGAGCTGCTCGCTTGTCGAGCCCCACCTTGGTCACCAAGTCATGAAGGATAACCTTCATACATCTTCCCATCATGGTATAGTGATAGCCGTCGGATCATCAGTGATCACTGTCCGAATACAGGTCAAGTTAATTATAGGGGTAACTTGAAACTGCTCCTTCTGATACTTGATACAACCACTCCAAACTCCAGCGAACTCATCGAGGTAAGACTTGTCGATCGGGGTAGGTCTTGCCAATAAGAGACATTTAAAAACTTCAATTAAACAACCATATAAATGGACTAGAGCCAGTCCTTATGTATTTACATGACCACTGGAAGGTCTCACAAGCCAAAATTGGTTAAGGGCATTTCAACCCTTAGGTGCTCCTGCACCAGGGAGTTTTTCCAGAAAAAGTTGAAGTATTTGCGCCATGTCATGTTAGGAGAGAGTATTGTAGTGGATACCTCTAAGATTAAGGCTATCAAACATTAGCCAATGCCAACTAATATCTTAGAGGTTCACAATTTCATGGGCTCGACAGGATACTATTGTTTCTTTGTTTAGGGTTTTTTAAGGATAACTCATCCTATCACTTCTCATCAGCAAAAAGAGAAGTTTGTTTAGACATGGAAATGTGAGGTATATTTTTGAGCTCTTAAGGAGTGATTGACCAGTGCACCTATTTTTGTTATGCTTGATCCAAGAGGTGATTTTGTAGTGTGTATTGACTCTTTTTTGGAGGGTTTAGGGGTGGTTCTTATGTGGGATGGACATGTGATTGCCTATGAGTCTTGCAAACTCAAGGATCATGAGATGAGCTACCCTACCCACAATTCGGAGTTAGCAGCTATTGTTCATGCTCTTATGCGTTGAAAGCACTTTCTTTGGGTGATTGGTTTGAGTTGCATAGTGATCCTTGTACTTTGTTATATATTTTTACTTAGCCGAACCTAAATGTTAGGTAGCTATGTTGGATGGAGTTCCTTTTTGAGTATGATTTTGATGTGCACTATATTTGGGGTAAGGAGAATGTTGCATTTTCACTATATCAGTAGGAAGCATGAGATTTTTATGATGACTCTTAGTGTTGATTTGTGTAGTCGGATCCTTAGAGAACTTCCTATGGATACTTGGTATCTGGTGGTGAAAACAGAGATAGAGTTGGGGAGAGATTTTGAGGGAAGTCTCTCAGGTTATTCCTTGGAATCAAATGGTATTTTGTGTCATTTAGGTCACATCTATGTTTTGACTATAGAGGGACTTCATACTTTGATTTTGTCGGAGGCCCATTGTGCACCCTATTTAGCACATCCTAGTGTCAAGAAGATACACATAGATCTCAGGCAGTTGTATCAGTGGTTAGGGATGAGGTGTGATATTGAAAATTTTGTATCTAAGTGTCTGGAGTGTCAGAGAGTGAAGGCAGAGCATTAGCATCATGTAGCTCTTTTGAGCTGAATTTTGTTCTAGAATGGAAATGGGACATCATATCGGTGGATTTTATAGTGGCGTTGTTGATCTCTTGTGTCAACATGATGCTACCATGGTCATCGTGGATATATTGACGAAGGTCTAGCACATTTATCACCTATTTAGTCATTTTATACAACTTATATGGTAGCTCGGGTGTTTATGGAGGACATTGTGCATTTGCATGGTATTCCTCATAGGATTATTTCAGACTGGGATCCTATTTTCACTTCTACATTATAGACTTGTACCTTGTAGGATTTATTGGAGCCGATGCATCATTCTTTGTCAATTTCTCACTTGTAGCCATAGGAGTACCAACCAGTTTAGAATTTTCCATACAAAATTTCTTCTCCAACTCTCCAGCATGCTTAGTCTGACATATGAAAATACATTTATCATTCTAAGTAATCTGCAAACCTAAGAAAAATTTCATCTCCCCAATCATAGACATCTCAAATTCATTCTTCATATTGTCAGATAATTCCATACATAACTTATCCTCACCTCCAAATATGATATCATCAACAAAGACTTCAACAATCAATATGTCATCACCAGTGATATTATAATATAAGTGATTGTCAGCATTACCTTTAGTGAAACCAAGCCTTAAAAGATATTTGTCCAATCTAGCATACCAAGCTCTAGGGGCTTGTTTCAATCCATATAAAGCTTTCCTTAACCTGAAAACCATGTTTTTGTTATTTGAAAGTGAAAATCCATCAGGTTACTCAATGTAAACTTCCTCTTCAAGATCTCCATTCAAAAATGCACACTTAACATCCATCTGATAAACCCTGTATTTCTTATGGGCAGCATAAGCAAGAAATAATCTCACAACTTCAATCTTAGCTACTGGAGCAAAAGTCTCATCATAATCAATTCCTTCCTTCTAAGAATATTCTTTACATACCAATCTAGCCTTATTCCTCACAACTTGTCCATCCTCATTTAATTTATTCTTGAAAACCCATTTAGTTCCAATAACATTCTTATTTTTAGGCAGGGGAACTAAAGTCCATGTGTTGTTCTTTTCTATCTGATCTAATTCCTCTTCCATAGCTCTCATCCAACATTCATCTTTACAAGCTTCAATAACTGATGTCGGTTCAACTAGAGAAATTAAACACACCTCATCAGCTGCCAACCTTCTTCTTGTCATTACTCCTTTGTTCTTGTCTCCTATGATATGATCTTTTGAATGATTTAACCTTACATATCTAGGAGCCTTCTGACTTTTTGTTTCTCTGCTATGATCTTCAGTTACTGTTGAATTTCTGATATTGTCAGGGTAACTACATTTTGTTCCGGTACAGGTGCTACCGGTTTAGTTATGATCATCTCCACTTCCGATTCTCTCTTATAAGTTCTGATTTGACCTTTGCACTGCTCATCCACCTTGACATTAACACTCTCCACAATTCTCTGCAATCTTTTGTTATAAAATCTATATGCTTTACTTTCATTAGAATAACCAAGAAATATCCCTTCATCACATCTAGGAGCAAACTTTCCAATGGAATCGTCTCTTTTGATATAGCATTTACTACCAAAGATTGTGAAATACTTAACTATAGGTGTATGACCAAACCATAACTCATAAGGTGTCTTACCAGTGTCTCCTTTGATATGAACTCTATTGAGTGTTGAAGCAGTCACCGGCGAGGAGAGACCTCAAGGAGATCAATCCAACCAGTTGGCAAGAGTAAACACAACGGAAACACACAGATATGGAGGCAATGTAGAACAGATAGTTTTATTGCATGAAATTTCATTACATCCAACTAGTAACAACCGAGTTACAACATACCGACACACAGGCCTGGTAGAATAGGTCACATCAGGACCTTGAATCGAAAGATCTATCTTCTAGGCATAGTCTATCTCGGATTGATCCTAATTGATCTTCTATTATCTTTATTGATTACATTCTAAAGCATGATTACAAATATATATATATTGATCCAAAGGATCCAGTTGGGCCAAAAGGGATCAAAACCCGAAGAACAAGACCTAACGTGCAAAATGAACAAGGTCAACCTCCGCCAAGAGATTCCTCTCAAAAATCCAAAGGATGAAACGTAGAAGGTTGACTACATGCCAAGAAACATAGAGATCAACGCTCAAGGATCCGCAAGCTTCGGAATGGGTTTCGGTAGATCACCAGAATAGGTCTCAGGCAACCGGTAACAAAGGAACAACTGGTAACAAGAAAATTTCATGGAAACCGGTAGTGATATCATGCCAGAAAGTGATCCAAATGAGATGCAATTTGAAAGCAAGAAAGATGATCAAGTCTTCTAGTAGAATCCAACTCCATAGGATCTGGTGAGGCAAAACCGGGACACAGAGAAAGGAAAAATGAAACTGCAAACAAAACAAAAAGGAAATGTTTTTGGTTGATGCAAGATTGATGTGAACCAGGGATGCTCCTACATCAAATGTATATATCGTCATGCTCACATCTTCTCTCCAATAGATATGAGGAAAACTAGCTTCCATCATCATAGTTCTAGATCCATCCAAGATAGTTCTGTTCTTTCTTTCCACAACACCATTTTGCTGAGGTGTCCGGGGTGCAGACAATTGTTTCCTTATCCCATACTTCTCACAATAACTGTTAAATTCACCGGATGTGAATTCACCACCCTGATCTGACCTTAAGCATTTAATCTTAAACCTTGTCTCTATCTCAACTTTAGCTTTAAAGATCTTGAACTTTTCAAAATCTTCATATTTCTCCCTTAGAAAAGTAACCCACATCATTCTAGAATAGTCATCAATGATTAGCATAAAATATCTATCACCCTGAAAACTCTTTATTCTAGCAGGACCACACAAATCAGTATGAATAAGATCAAGAGCATCATTATATTTGTCTTGTATACTCTTAAAAGAAGTTCTAACCTACTTTCCCATTTAACATTCCTTACATACTAGATTATAGGGCTTCACAATCTTAGGTATATCTCTAACAACCTTAGTTGAACTGATCTTTACAATGCAATCAAAATTCACATTACACAACCTCTTATTGTAGACACCTAAAAATGTCTCATTGATCATGTACTAATTATTCCTCTAATTGATTAAATAATTCTTTTATTCTTTAATTAAGTTAATTAATCATATTCTTCTAAATTCATATTTCCCATCATTTTACTAATTATTCTATTTTCTTATTCTTTTTATCACTTAATCATTTTAACTATTTTTCTAATGTTAATTAAATATTTATTAATTAATTAATTCTGATTAATTCCCCAATTTAAATAATATTTATTATTTAAATAAATTAATTTTCAATTTCTATCTCTAATCATCTAATCATTAACCGTTTTCTAAATATTAATTAAATATTTATTATTTAATTAATTGTGATTTAATCCTTTAATTTAAATAATCTTTATTATTTAATTAAATTCTATTTCCAAAATAATTAAATAGTTTCTTTAAATTATTTAATTAACTAACTAATTCTTCTAATTCCATTTCCAAATCTTCAAATTTTAATTTTATTTAACTAATTCTTCTAATTTCTTCTAATTTCAAATACATGTGCATGATTTCAAAAACCAAATTGAAAATCAAAGTCAAGTTCTAAATACATTCAAAAATTGAATTGAATAAATTCAACTATTTGAATTAAAATCTCATGCAAAGATTAAATTGAAAATTTAAGTTAAAGTGCAAGCACATGCTAAATTAATTAATTCAATCAATTAATTAATTAAATCATTTATCTCTCCAATCTCTATTTCCATCTTCTAGTTAGCTTTGTCATCAATTAATTTTCCTCCAATCATTTTTTTTCCCCAGTCAACTTTATCAGTTAACTCAATTAATCTATTCAATCTATTATGTTTCACCTCCAAGTCAGCAGTTCAACTATCAATCAACATGTGAGCTCACCTGAGTTCCACCTCTTGATCATTTTGTTCTATCTTTCAATCAATCTTCTCCAAAAATCTATAAATTGAGCATTCAATCTCCATTTTCAACAATCACGAACTTTGAATCTTTCTGTCAATTGCAGGTTGCCAGCACAATATCTGAGAGCCACCATACCACAGAGAGGAAAAGAGCAACGGAAGCCATGATGCACAATAGGGAGTTTTATATTGTTTAATTTTATTCTATATTGCATCTATTTCTTTGGTTTTATGTTTGAATTGCTTAGATAGTTAAGGAATTCATGATTTTCCTTATTTCCTATTTAGCAATGATGAATTTGAGCATAGCACATTTTGGTGAACCCAACGTGAAAAACAACTAATTAACCTCTCTATTTTTCTGTGTGATTTTCGCAGATCGTACGGATTCATTCTCTTTTTTTCCAAGTTGCACGGATTTCAAGAACAAATCTTTCCATCACACAATCTCCCTTACCTCATCACGCAATCACATAGACAGGGCTACGCAGTCGACCAAATAGGGTTACACATTCGTGCGGAACCCATCACACAATCGACCTGCCAGGGTTACATAATCGCTCTGTTAGTATCACGCATTCTAAGGAAAATTGTTGTTCTGTTGTTTTTATTCTCATACCTGTTATGTTCTCTGATCTATTTAGTTCTGCATGAAATTGAGTAAATCTGGAAACGTATTATTTGTATTATATGTTTTTATTATAACAAATTATGGCACGTAAGGTACAATTCAGGATTTCAGGTGCCAGAAGGACAAAGAAACAAAGAAGACAGGCCAAACGCTATCAAAGGATTCTCAAAGCAAAAAAGCAACTATAAGATTGGGAAGACCAACCAACGATTGGCAGATACAACAAATTGGTTCTCTCATATCGAGTTAAATATGATTTAATTAACATTGAATGGATGACGAGAGATCTAGCTAGGGCCTCACAATCTGTTTTGCAGGTTTCTGATCAAGTTTAGTTTCAATTTTTATTTTTTGTGCTATCTGCTCATGTGTCACACAATCATCCTGTTATAATTACGCAATCAACCTATTAAGGTCACGCAATCACCCTGTCAGAATCACGCATTCGACCTGAAAGAATTACGCAATCGCTTATTCAGGGTCATGCAATTGGGCAAGTATCATCACGCATTCGCTTCTATCAATTTTTTATTCTTTGTTGATTTGATTTTATTGCTAATCATTTGTTTGCAACCTGTGGTGAATTTATAGAAAGGATCGGATTAGTATTAGATCAATTGCACTCATAATCTCACACTTCATCTTTTGATGCTTAAAATCAACAATGGTTAAAATGGACATGCATGCATAATCTCACACTTCATCTTTTGGTGCTTAAAATTAACATTGGTTAAAAATTGACATGCATGTATAACACTTCGATTTGGGCTTAAAATCAATAATGGTTAAAATTAACATGCATGCCTTCACATTTCAATTTGGTGTTTAAAATGGACATAAAAATGCATATTCAACACCTTAATTTGGGCTTTAAAATGAACGTGAATCAGGCTGCATATAGATTAAATCACATTTGATTTTCTTAAGGGAAAGAACTTTTATTGTATCTGGGGTGGACCCACTATTGCATTAACTAACTTTCCACTTGCCTTCGGGGTCTTGGGAGAACGGAAGGAGGTGATAATGACACCCAATTTTATTTTATTCCACATAGCGAGGGGTATCTTTGATTGGGGATTTCATCACCCCACAGAGGTACTTCGAATTGGGATGCATTGGGGATATCATCTCTCCCAGCATACTCTCGAGCGGGTTTTTTGAGCCGCTATATAAATATACTGGTCAGGCGGCTAAAGTGTTGAGTGAACTCGACGTATGTGGGGGTCTTCCCTGCATTGATAAGCTCAACTAATGTTTTCAATGGCTTGCTCTGAAAATCCGTTGTTGGATCGCAACCCCTCAAAATTTTACAATAAGAACCAATTTAGTAACCCAAAACACTACATTCAGTGATTCCAGGAGTGCGGATTGTACCCCATAGATACCCTTCATGTACCTTACACTATGATACATAAATCCCTCAGTTATAAGATCTTCGAATCTTTGGGGTAAGAGAGACTGGCAGAGAAGTGTGTGTCGTGGAGTGGAGCCAGTGCTGCCAGACTCTCTATCTGTTCATTTGGTTTCGGTATTTTGTAAGAGCCTCATTGAATGGTTTCCAATTTCCAGCCTAAGATTGTATTTTGTTCTTTTTTATGTATCGTTGTATCAGACTAGTATTGAGTCAGTTATTTGGGCTATTTCAGGCCCTATCCTGCGTATCTCTGAATTCTCTGAGATTGTTTGAAAAAACCAGTTTAGTAAGCTATATCTACCTCCAAACAATTGTTCTCAGACTTGGAAAACCACAAAACATGTCCTACACACATAATTACTGAAAATGAAGTCCATTTTGAAACGTCAGATAGTCCTACAAACTCAAAGTTTTACACACTTGTGACCATAGGAAGTCCTTGCATAGTCCTCATTTATGTCCCTATTATTGTCCTTACTCCTTGCATAGTCCTCATTTACATCCCTATTATCGTCCTTAGTCCTTGCATAGTCTTCATTTAAGTCCTTATTTGTGTCCCATTGACCTCCTAGTTCATTTTAGTGTTATTACAATCTTCATTTTAGTCCTTGTCTAGACTTCATATACGTCTATCTTAGTCCGTCGTCGTTTACATAATCATCCTAGAAAGTCATACCCCAAACGTCCAAATCATAATCAGAGGATCAATCAAACTCAACCTCAACTCAAACAAGTTGTTTAAGTTCAATCAAACATTGTCACATTCAGAAAAATGGAGAAAACATCTTACATGTTGTGATCCTAGGTCCAAACCAATCAAGAAAACATCATGGATTGGCATTATACATTTCATAGAGAAGCTGGAGGATTCATCCCTCCATTCCTATTCCATCACCATCCATAGAAACCTTAGCTCAACAGATCAAGACTTTGCAACAACAAGTGATAGACATGACTAGTCCTGACAACCATAGGGGTTAGTTAGAAAATATGATGAGAGAAGTGATGACCACGAGGGAATTAGTATCAAGCCAACCTTCTTCTTCTTGTGAGATCATTCAAGCATGCCAACCTTCATTCTTCAACAAAATCGTTCCTACCTCAATTCAACCAACATTAGAGTCATGTAAACCTTCTTATTCTTTCAACCCACTATATCAGTCATACCAATCATATCAACCCAACAATCAAACTCCTTTAAACCAAAATTAAACCCCATTCAACCAAAGTCCAAATCAAAATTCACACCGACCCAACATTCAAACCTCATTCAACCAAAATCAAACCCTATTCAACCAAAGTCCAAATCAAAATTCACACCAACCCAACATTCAAACCTCATTCAACCAAAATCAAACCCTATTCAACCAAAGTCCAAGTCAAAATTCATACTAACCCAACATTAAAACCTCTTTCAACCAAAATCAAACCCCTTTCAACCAAAATCAAACCCCTTTCAACCAAAATCAAAATTCATTCAACCAAAATCAAATCTCTTTCACCCAAAATCATACTCCTTTCAACCAAAATCAAATCCCTTTCAACCAAAGCCCAAATCAACCATATCTATCTACCATTTCATCATCCCCTGAAGTCACACAAGACCAATCCATGCCATCTCTATCCAATAACACAACCTCCCAAGGGCTATCCATCGTACAAATCCAATCTAATTCAAGTCATGATTCAGAGGATCTCATTCAAAAAAATTCTTCATCAGGCCAAAATGTTGAAACATTCCAACAATCTCCCATGCATTTCCAAACTCCTTCCCCATGTCAAGAGGATGATCCAAAATCAAAAGAAATGAGTCCTAAAACAAATAAATATCAAGAACAAACACTTCCATCCTACCCAATTTTTGATCAAAATCCCACCGACCAAGAATCTTATGATGATCCCCTCGTTCTTTTTTATTCCATTCATAATGATCCAATTCAAAATCATGAGCAAAGAACAAACTCCAATGATCCTATTGCAAGTCCAGATCAAATCATACCTTTAACTTCATGTCCTAAACAAGATCCCATTATTTCTCCAAATCCTGATCAAGGTCCCTCCATCCCTTCATCTCCATGTCATAATCCTCCATGTTCCTCACAAGATTCTCTTTCAAATGAAATTATCATTTCTCCTAGTCGCCCTAGTGATCCCAATCCCTCTACACAAGTTGTTCATGAACCCCTTATCAATGAAATCACCAATCCTAATCATCCTACAGAGAGCAACTTGTCAACAATTGTATGTGTGTCATCATCAAATGCTAATGTAGTGACAAAAGCAAGCATAACACCAACTAATGAGATCAACACTTGGTTGACTTCATCATACTCTTCAAGTGCATCAATAAAAACAAACATAACACCTGCTCATGTCACAACTTCAGAACTAGAATCTGTTTGCCTCATATACCCACACTTGAAAGACTGGGGGCAAGAGAATCTATCACAACTGGAATGGTTTGAAAATGATAAGGCTATATCTGAATTAATGGGTTCTAGAGCTGAATTTCCCTTTGATGATCCACAAAATCCAAAAACTAAGGCAATCAACATTGGAGATGTCGAACATATACACTTAGCTGAGTCCTTATATCCTATTGGAAAAGACATCTTTATTTGACTCTTCAAACAAAGACCAATGAACTACCTACATAAAACTCTCTGACCCTATGAAAAACATGCACCTTAAATGATATTATACCTAAGGGTTGGGTTAGTTTAGGTTTTACTTTCTGCATTGCATATCATATTATTCAAAGCACGGCATTGCATATAGTTTCTTTTTCAAATGCATCGCATTCGCAAAGTTTCTGCATTTTCATATAGAAGCGCCAATAAAACAAGGAAATTGTCCAAGTTTATCATTTGTTTGCATTTAAGAGAAGCAAGGGTCATCTCCTTTCTTAGATATTAGGACATGAAGTCTTTGAGATCCTAAGGTCATTCATTTTCAACATTACCCTGTGACGACGCTTTACTTATGGCTGGGTAGTGATTTCACTATTTGAGAGTTGTTAACCCAAAATCTATCAATTGCTATATCTCAAACATATTAAGAAGATCTCTAATTCATTCTAGACACCTAGTTGATCATATGACTAGTGAAAAATCTAAAATTCTACTTCAGCACCACTGTAATTGTCACACCCAAGTAGGTTTCATTACTTACAAGTCAAGGCAAGAAAACAAAAGAAAAAGTGCTATACCAAATATTCATCTCAAGGTAAAAGAGCAATGATATATAACTGAAATATCATGCATGCAAGTGCGACAAAAAAACTTGACTATGGGAACATGCAAGTAACTCCATCAGGGCTATGAACGCTTACTGACAATGGAGCAATATTTGAGAAATTATAGTCTATAACCTCGCCAGAGCTCTAAAAGCTTGTTGGCAGCGAGGCTCTATTTGGGATGCTTTTGAAGTTAGGATAATCCATGTAGCTATTCATGTAGGATGCTAAGGATCTTTAGTGAACACAAGAGCAGGAATCAACTCATCTGGACACACATGGGCAAAAGAAGATCAAAGTTTCAAGAATCAATGGGGAAGTTTTCTGCATCTCCATTTGTAAATCCTAGTCACTAAGTGTGTTAATTTGGATGTTCCAAGGGACCTTAGGGATCAATTGACCGCTTATCTATGAAATGTTTTGCACCTCCATTTCAATTGGTGTATTACAAAAGGCTAAACAAACATAGTCAACCTTGTTCGAATAGGAAATGCATCTTCATCATGCATATTGCATTAATATAGGTCATGTCAAAAATTCATTGTCTCCACATGCATTCAGTAGATCATCATGTCATATAGGTTTGCACACTGGGGGCATAACTGAAAAAATCCTAAAAATCATAAAAAGTCCTGAAAAAACCCTAAAAATCGTAAAAAGTCCTTTAAAATCCAAAAACACTGAAAAACTCAAAATATCAAAAACAATGAAAAACTCAAAAATCCAAAAACATTCAAATATGATCCTGAAAATCATCCAAAAACATTCAAATATGATCTTGAAAATCATCCAAAGACATTCAAATGTGATCATGAAAAAAAGCATCCAAAAACATTCAAATATAAATCCACATAATCCAAAAACATCGAAAAAGCTCTTGGAAAAGAACTAAAAAATAAAAAATCAATCAAAAAACTTGCTATAAAATGTCTTGCGATAAACAAATACCCTAGCAGATATCTAGCAAATGCCTCGCACAAAGTTAACAAAGGATACGACTATCTAGTCAAGCATCTGCGATCAACTGATCAAACTGTCTTATCAATCACATCATATCCATATCAAGTGATCATTATCTTGTCTTAAACATAAGAGGATACACTCGAAATCAGACAAGTCAGTCTTAAATTGGGTCCACAACTTTCTGAGATCAGACATTATCAAACATCACATCAAGCAATTGAGAACGAAGGCACAAGGTCAATATAGCTGCTGAATTTTGTCTGGGTCAATCTTTATCTTTTATCATTTGGCGACAAATTATGTTCCTATGCTACGCAGGGATGTCCACAAGTGACTAGAGGAGCAATGATGGGCATTATAGTTTTCTTTGTTTGCTGCTTGTCTGTTATGTGTTTGTTTCTACAATGAGATATCTTTACATCTTGGTTCCTTATACCCTGATGTGCTAAGCTTCATTGTTCCATAATAAGGCTCGGTGATGAATATATATTGTGCAATAGATAATGCAACAGGTTCGTGAATCAATCAATTTCATTCTCATCTCATCTGTTTATTGCTAGTTTGATGATTCTTTTCTCATCACCTCTTTCTAAATCATTTTCAATCTATCATCTCATATCAATCATCTTCAATTGCTTATAATTCTCATCTAACATTATTCTATTTCATTCTAAGGTTCATTCTCTCATATTCTAGTTCAATATCATCTTCACATCACCTATCTCTATCTCTAATAAACTAACTATTCTTCTATCTAACATTCTTCTATCTTTCATCTCACATTATTCTTTTTTTGAGAGATCATTCATGTCTTTAGTGCACAAACAATCTCTCGAGAGGGCATTACACCCTACGTATCACCATGGCATACTGGGGCAGAGAATTTTTCGTTTTCTTTGAAACAACATCGTTTTGACATTGTCTCAAAGAGGGGCAAATGTAGACACCTAAAAATGTCTCATTGATCATGTACTAATTATTCCTCTAATTGATTAAATAATTCTTTAATTATTTAATTAAGTTAATTAATCATATTCTTCTAAATTCACATTTCCTCATCATTTTACTAATTATTCTGTTTTCTTATTCTTTTATCACTTAATCATTTTAACTATTTTTCTAATGTTAATTAAATATTTATTATTTAATTAATTATGATTAATTCCCCAATTTAAATAATCTTTATTATTTAAATAAATTAATTTTCAATTTCTATCTCTAATCATCTAATCATTATCCATTTTCTAAATATTAATTAAATATTAATTATTTAATTAATTGTGATTTAATCCTTTAATTTAAATATTTTTTATTATTTAATTAAATTCTATTTCCAAAATAATTAAATAGTTGCTTTAAATTATTTAATTAACTAACTAATTCTTCTAATTCCATTTCCAAATCTTCAAATTCTAATTTCATTTAACTAATTCTTCTAATTTCTTCTAATTTCAAATACATGTGCATGATTTCAAAAACCAAATTGAAAATCAAAGTCAAGTTCTAAATATATTCAAAAATTGAAATGAATAAATTCAATTATTTGAATTTAAAATCTCATGCAAAGATTAAATTAAAAATCTAAGTTAAAGTGCAAGCACATGCTAAATTAATTAATTCAATCATTTATCTCTCCAATCTCTATTTCCATCTTCTAGTTAGCTTTGTCATCAATTAATTTTCCTCCAATCATTCTTTTTCTTCCTTCAGTCAGCTTTTTCTCTATCAGTTAACTCAATTAATCTATTCAATCTATTCTGTTTCACCTCCAAGTCAGCAGTTCAACTATCAATCAGCATGTGAGCTCACCTAAGTTCCACCTCTTGATCATTTTGTTCCACCTTTCAATCAATCTTCTCCAAAAATCTATAAATTGAGCATTCAATCTCCATTTTCAACAATCACGAACTTTGAATCTTTGTGTCAATTGCAAGTTGCCAGCGCAATATCTGAGATACACCATACCACAAAGAGGAAAAGAGAAATGGAAGCCATGATGCACAATAGGGAGTTTTATATTGTTTAATTTTATTCTATATTGCATCTATTTCTTTGGTTTTATGTTTGAATTGCTTAGATAGTTAAGGAATTCATGATTTTCCTTATTTCCTATTTAGTAATGATGAATTTGAGCATAACACACTTATGCCATAGCCAAGTCTCATCAACTTGTGCAATCAAACATGTCTTCTCACTGAAGTTCAAATGAAAGATGTTACCTTTAGTCTGTGTACGAGTTGCAATCTCCAATCCAAATCTGTTCATGATTTTGCATTTTCCATCTTTGAACTGTAATTGAAATCCCTTATCCACCAACTATTCTACACTCAAAAGATTATGCATTAAACCTTCAACACAATAAACACAATCAGTGTTATGCTTACCATCCAATGATATAGTTCATGTTCCTCTGATCATGCATGCTTTGTCATCTCTAAATCTAACAAGACCGCCATCAAATTCTTGCAAAGATAGGAACTTCCTTTTATCTCCAGTCATATGATGTGAACATCCATTGTCTATCACCCATTCATCCTTGTTTTCAATTTTAGCAGCAAGGGCCTTTTCCTCATTTTAAATAACAGGTGCTAGAGCATCTTCCTTGATAGCCAAAAATACCCATTCCTTTCCACTGCCGGATCCACTAGCCAAATCTTGTGCTGGTTCATCAGTAGAATCAATCACACCTTCCTCATCCGCATAGTAACATGATTTGTCTTTGTTCCTCCTGTACTTATGCTTGTTCTGATAATCATGGTTAGGCCTAAAAGATCTTCTAGCTTTCTCTTCAAATCTTGAATTCCTCTCAGGACATCTAGATGCAAAATGACCTATCTTATTACATGCAAAACATTTAAAAGGTGATTTTCCTTCATTCTCACTTCCTATTGGACCTTTAGGTACTCTTCTAGCAAATATGGCTTCAAGTTGCTGAAGCTCATCATCTTCTTTCTTCATTTCCTCTAGTTCCTTTTCATATAAATCTTTCCAATCACTCTTGCCGATTGATGATGCAGATGAATGAAAAGAAGATTCAGTCTTTGCAGCTCCTTGAGGACCAAATTCTTCAAGCTCAAAAGCAGATAATTTTCGAACCAAAGTATCCTTGTTAATGGAAGTGTTAGCCATTGTTCTTAGCTCATTAATTGCAGTAGCCTTCATCTTGTAAGTCGGTGGAAAATCTCTCAATACTTTAGAAACAATCTCATCTTTAATCAGAAATCCACCACAACATTGAATTCCCATAACAATTTCATTAACTCTTTCCATAAAAGTTGTAATCCTTCATCTTCTTCCATTTTCAGGTTCTCATACCTTACCGGTAACCATCAAGTTCAACAATTTTAACAATAGGGTCACCTTCATTCAGAGCCTCCAACTTATCCCATATAGCCTTCACAGATTATTGGTCAGTTAATCCCATAATTTGTTGATCAAAAAGTGCACTCAAGAGTGCTTCTTTAGCTCTACAGCCATTTTCAATGTTCTTATCCAAGTTTGTCGAAGGAGGATTGCTAGATGCCGGATTATGAGTATAGCCTTTCTCTGCGATCTCCCAAATCTCTTTCCCAATACATCTCAAATGAGTCTCCAATTGAATCTTCCATACCCTGTAATTTATTGAATCAAGCTTAAGGGTTTCTCTCTGCAAAATAGATGCAATTAAACTATTAGTTGCCATAGGATCTTCCTCAAGTGGTTAAGCTTCTGCAGAGAGGACCAAGCTCTGATACCAGTTGTTAGGATAACCGGTGGACAACTGAGAGGGGGGGGGGGGGGGGGGGTGAATCAATTGTCATCAGATTATAAAACTTTAACCATACAAAACCTTTTACCAGAATGCATAAACCAAATACCAAAATAGAAGATATAACAATTAAGCACAAACATAAATCACAGAACAATTACCAACCAACCGTAACATATAAAATCGAGATTTGTACATGGAAAACCTGGTAAATGGAAAGACCATGGTGGGAAGCCTACCCACAGTCAAATAATACTTTTGTAGCAAGTATGTGATTACAATAAGAGGGGTCTGTACATGCAGGAAGGTCAACAACCTAGAGCACACTACTCATCACAAAAGGAGCCTCATTGACTACAAAAGAAATCCAGACTACAATCCGGAAAGATGAATGAACTGCAAGAATAACATCTCCTATGCCTGAGTACAGTTCTGGTTAAGATCAATACTAGAGGTCTTAAACCTCTTACACAAACCCAATCAGATCACCTATGATCGACCAAAACCTTTGCATATGATTACAACTTTATTCGCACACAGATAATCTCATAACCCATACCATTCCACGATCTACAAAGAGATCTTACATCATATTTATACCAACCCGAGACCTAAATAATTAGGTCGGCCACGTAAAAGATAATACAATAGATCTGTTACATAATCCTGCAAACCAATGATAAACCAAGTCAGCCTAAGACCAAAACAACATAAACCAAATAATAAATCCAACCAGTGACGCATCAGGAGCATCAACCAACACGTTACATAAACCGGTCCATAACCTAGCAGAATAACATCAGACCCAAAATAGGTCGCCATAAGCCAAATGAAACACCACAAACAACTGGAACACGAACATGATAACCATCAACATCCTGATAATCTTCTAGAAGCCGCACCAACACCACTTATCAGATTCATCAAAATATCTTCATCAAAGCGCTGCCGGTAAAACCCTTACCGATAACCAAAAGGCTTACTGGAACAAATGATAGCATCCGAATCTTCAAATCTCAAACCAGCTGAATATGATATGCATCAGGAACACATGAATAACCAATCCAAACCAATTCCAACAACCGAACCAAACCGGAGACAAATTTCCAGATCAACATCAAAGACCAACCACTCTACCGGAAGCCGATAGACAACAAAACAACTAGTGTTGAAATCAATGCAACACATAATCAATTCCTCCAAATTGCCAACAAGACAAAGAGAAAGAGGGGGTGGTGGGAACATGTAAGTATCAACAAAAGGAGAGGAAAAGAGAGGTTAGAGAAAGAGAGGGTTATTTGGTGGAGGGGAGAGAGAGAGAGAGAGAGAGAGAGAGAGAGAGAGGGGGGGGGTAGGAGGAGAGGGGAGAGGGGCAAGTATCAACAAAGGGAGAGGAAAGGAGAGGTTTGATAAATAGAAGTTTATTGGGTGGGAGAGAGAATGAGAGAGAGAGAGAGTTAGGGATAATTAGGGGGTAGGAGGAGAGGGGGTAGGAGGAGAGGGGAGAAGAGAAAGTATCAACAAAGGGAGAGGAAAAGAGAGGGTTATTGGGTGGAAGAGATAATGTGAGAGAGAGAGAGAGCTTGGGATAGAGGGACAATGAAGGGGGTGAGAGGGTATATATATATATGGGATCCTAAGGGGTCATATGGTGTTCTAATGCATGTGTGGCACCTTAGGACCCCATATGACCCCTTGGACACCATATGACCCCTCAGGACACCATATGACCCCATTTAACATCCTAGTACATGACATGACCCTTTATGACACTATATGACTCCTTAAGACAATATGATGTCCTAATGGGTCATATAGTGTCCTAAGGGGTCAAATTATCTTCTAACACGTGTGGCCCCTTAGGACCCCATATGACCACTAACGACACCATATGACCCCTTAGGACACCATATGACCCCTCACGACACCATATGACCCCTTAAGACCATATGATATCCATATGGTGCGCTACAGGGTCATATGGTGTTCTAACACGTGCGTCATATGACCTCTAACAACACCATATGACCCCTTAGAACACCATATGACCCCTTACGACACTATATGACCCCTTAGAACAATATCATCTCGTAATGGGTCATATGGTGTTCTAACACATGTATGGCCCCTTAGGACCCCATATGACCCCTTCAGACACCATTTGACCCCTCAAGACACCACATGACCCCTTTTAATATCATAATACACGACATGATCCCTTATAACAACATATGACCCCTTAGGACAATATGATGTTATAACAGGTCATATGGTGTCCTAATGGGATCATATGGTGTCCTAAGGGGTCATGTGGTATTCTAACACATGTGTGGCCCCTTATGATCCCATATGACCCCTAACGACACCATATGACCCCTTAGGACACCATATGACCCCTCACGACACCATATCACCCCTTAGGACCATATGATGTCCATATGATGTCCTAAGGGGTCACATGGTGTTGTAACACATGTGTGGCCCCTTAGGACCACATATGACCCCTGACGACACCATATGACCCTTAGGACACCATATGACCCCTTGAGACATCATATGACCCCTTAAAAAAAATGATGTCCCAATGGGTCATATGGTGTCCCAAGAGGTCATATGGTGTCCTAAGAGGTCATATGGTGTTCTAACACATGTGTGGCCCCCTAGGAACCCATATGATCCCTAATGACACCATATGACCCCTTAGGACACAATATGACCCCTTTTAATATCCTAATACACAACATGACCTATTATGACCCCTTAGGACAATATGATGTCCTAATGAGTCATATGGTATACTAAGGGGTCATATGGTGTCCTAAGGGGACATATGGACCCCATATGGCCCTTAACGACACCATATGACCCCTCATGACACCACATGACCCCTTAGGACCATGTGATGTCCATATGGTGTCCTAAGGGGTCATATGATGTTCTAACACATGTGATGCCCATTAAGACCCATATGACACCTAACGACACCAAATGACTCCTTAAGACACCATATGACCCCTTAGGACAATATGATTTCCTAATGGGTCATATGGTGTCCTAAGGGGTCATATGGTGTTCTAACACATGTGTGGCCCCTTAGGAACCCATATGACCCTTCAGGACACCATATGACTGCTTTTAACATCCTAGTACACGACATGACCCCTTGTGACAATATATGACCCCTTAGGACAATATGATGTTCTAATGAGTCATATGGTATCCTATGGGGTCAATGGTCTTCTAACACATGTGTGGCCCCTTAGGTCCTCATATGACCCCTAACGACATCATGTGGCCCCTTAGGACACCATATGACCCCTCACAACACCATATGACCCCATACGACCATACGATGTCCATATGGTGTCCTAATGGGTCATATAGTGTTTTAATACATGTGTGGCCCCTTCAGACCTCATATGACACTTAACAACACCATATGACCCCTTAGGAGACCATATGACCCTTTAGGACAATATAATATCCCAAGGGGTCATATGGTGTCCCAAGGGGTCATATGGTGTTCTAACACATTCGTGGCCCCTTAAGACTCCATATGACCCTTAACAACACCATATGACCCCTCAGGACACCATATGACCCCTTTTAATATTCAAGTACATGGCATGACCCCTTATGGCACCATATGACCCCTTAGGACAATATGATGCTCTAATGGGTCATATGGTGTCATAAGGGGTCATATGGTCTTATTACACATGTGTGGCCCCTTAGGTCCCCATATGACCCCTAACAAAACCATATGACCCCTTAGGACACCATATGACCCCTCACGACACCATATGACCACTTAAGACCATCTGATGTCCATACAATTTCTTAAGGGGTCATATGGTGTTCTAATACATGAGTGGCCCCTCAGGACCCTATATGGCATCTAACGACATCATATGACCCCTTAGGATACCATATTATCCCTTAGGACAATATGATGTCCCAATGGATCATATGATGTCCTAAGGGCTCATATGACATTCTAACACGTGTGGCCCCTTAGGACACCATATGACCCCTTAGGACCACTTAGGACATCATATGACCCCTCAGGAGACCATATGACCCCTTTTAATATCCTAGTACACGACACGACCCCTTATGACACCATATGACCCCTTAGGACAATATGATGTTCTAATGGGTCATATGGTGTCCTAAGGGGTCATATGATCTTCCAACATATGTGTGGCCCCTTAGGTCCCCATTGACCCTAATGACACAATATGACCCCTTAGGATACCATATGATGCCTCACGACACCATATGGACCATATGACCCCCTAGGACCATATGATGTCCATATGGTGTCCTAAGGGACCATATGGTGTTTTAACACATGCGTGACCCTTTAGGACCCCATATGACACCTAACAATACCATATGACCCCTTAGGACAATATGATGTCATAATGGGTCATATGGTGTCCTAAGGGGTCATATGGTGTTATAACAAATGTGTGGACCATTAGGACACCATGTGACCCCTAATGACACCATATGATCCCTTAGGACACCACATGACCCCTAAGGACACAATATGACCACTTTTAATATCCTCTTGCACAACATGACCCTTATGACACCACATGAGCCCTTAGGATAGTATGATGTTCTAATGGGTCATATCGTGTCCTAAGGGGTCATATGGTCTTCTAACGCATGTGTGGCCCCTTTAGGTCCCCATATGACCCCTAACAACATTATATGACCCCTTAGGACACCATATGGCCCCTCATGACACCATAAGACACTTTAGGACCATATGATGTCCATATGGTAACCTAAGGGGTCATATGGTGTTCTAACACATGTGTGGCCCCTTAGGACCCCATATGACCCCTAACGATACCATATGATCCCTTAGGACACCATATGATCCGTTAGGACAATCTGATGTCCTAATGGGTCATATGGTGTCCTAAAGGGTTATATGGTGCTCTAACACATGTGTGAGCCCTTAGGACCCCATATGATCCGTTAGGACAATCTAATGTCCTAATGGGTCATATGGTGTCCTAAAGGGTTATATGGTGCTCTAACACACGTGTGAGCCCTTAGGACCCCATATGACCCATAACAACACCATAGGACCCTTTAGGACACCATATGACCATTTAGGATACCATATGACCCCTTTTAACATCCTATTACATGACATGACCCCTTATGACACCATATGAGCGCTTAGGCTAAGGGGTCATATGGTGTCATAAGGGGTAATATGGTCTTCTAACACATGTGTAGCCCCTTAGAACCCCATATGAGCCCTACCAACACCATATGGCCCTTCACAACACCATGTGACCCCTTAGGACCATATGATTTTCATATGGTGTTTTAAAGGTTCATATGGTGTTCTAACACACGTGTGGCCCCTTAGAACCACATATGACCACTGACACCATATGACCCCTTAGGACACCATATGATCTCTTAGGACACCATATGACCCCTTAGGACAATATGATATTCTAATGGGTCATATGGTGTCCTAAGGGGTCATATGGTGTTCTAACATATCTATCACCCCTTAGGACCCCATATGACCCCTTAGGACACCATATGACCCCTCAGGACACCATATGACCCCTTTTAACATCTTAGTACATGACATAACCCCTTATGACACCATATGACCCCTTAGGACAATATGATGTCCTAATTGATCATATGGTCTTCTAACACATGTGTGGCCCCTTAGGACCCCATATGAGCCCTAATGACACCATATGACCCCTTAGGACACCATATGACACCTCACGACACCATATAATCCCTTAGGACCATATGGTGTCCATATGTTCTTGTAAGGTGTCATATGGTGTTCTAACACACGTGTGGCCCCTTAGGACCCCATATGACCCCTAAAGACACCACATGACCGCTTAGGACACCGTATGATCCATTAGGACAATGTCCTAATGGGTCATATGGTGTCCTAAAAGGTTATTTGATGTTCTAACACATGTGTGAGCCCTAAGGACCTCATATGACCCCTAACAACACCATGGACCCCTTAGGACACCAGTTGACCACTCAGAACACCATATGACCCCTTTTAACATCCTAGTACATGACATTTGTCCTAAGGGGTCATATGGTGTCTTAAGGGGTCATATGGTCTTCTAACACATGTGTGGCCCCTTAGGACCACATACGAGCCTCGACGACACCATATGACCCCTTGAGATACCATATGACCCTTCACAACACCATGTTACCCTTTAGGACCATATGATTTCCGTATGGTGTTCTAACATATGTGTGACCCCTTAGGACCCCATACATGACCACTGACACCATATGACCCCTTAGGACACCATCTGACCTCTTAGGACACCATATGACCCCTTAGGACAATATGATATTCTAATGGGTCATATAGTGTCCTAAGGGGTCATATGGTGTTCTAACATATTTGTCGCCCCTTAGGACCCCATATGACCCCTTAGGACACTATATGACCCCTCACGACACCATATGACCCATTAGAACATAATATTGTCCTAAGGGTCATATGGTGTCATAAGGGGTCATGTCATGTACTAGGATGTTAAAAGGGGTCATATGGTGTCCTGAGGGGTCATATGGTGTCGTAAGGGGTCATATGGTCTTCTAACATGTGTGGCCCCTTAGGACCCCATATGAGCCCTAACGAAACCATATGACCCCTTGAGACACCATACAACGCCTCATGACACTATATGACCCCTTAGGACCATATGATGCCCATATGGAGTGGTAAAGTGTCATATGGTGTTCTAACACATGTGTGGCCCCTTAGAACCCCATATGACCCCTAACGACACCATATGATCCCTTAGGACATCATATGATCCATTAAGACAATATGATGTCCTAAGGGGTCGTATGGTGTCTTAAAGGGTTATATGGTGTTTTAACACGTGTGAGCCCTTAGGACCCCATATGATCCCTAACAACACCATATGACCCCTTAGGACACCATATGACCTCTTTTAACATCCTAGTACATGACATGACCCCTTATGACACTATATGACCACTTAGGACAATATGATGTCCTAATGGGTGATATGGTGTCCTAAGGGCTCATATGGTCTTCTAACACATGTGTGGTCTCTTAGGACCCCATATGAGCCCTAACGACACCATATGACCCCTTAGGACACCATATGACTCCTCACAACACCGTGTGACCCCTTAGGACCATATGATCTCCATATGGTGTTCTAAGGGGTCATATGGTTTTCTAACACATGTGGCCCCTTAGGACCCCATATGACCCTTAACGACACCATATTACCCCTTAGGACACCATATGACCTCTTGGGCAACCATATGACCCTTTAGGACAATATGATATTCTAATGGGTCATATGGTGTTCTAACACATGTGTGGCCCCTTAGGACCCCATATGACCCTTAACGATACCATATGACCCCTTAAGACACCATATGACCCCTCCGAACACCATATGACCCCTTTTAACATCCTAGTACACAATATGACCCCTTATGACACCATATGACCCTTTAGGATAATGTGATGTCCTAATGCGTCATGTGGTATCCTAAGGGGTCATATGGTGTCCTAAGGGGTGATATGCTCTTCTAACACATGTGTGGCCCTTTAGGACCCCATACGAGCCCTAACAACACTATATGACCCCTCAAGACACCATATGGCCCCTCACAACACCATACAACCCCTTAGGACCATATGATGTCCATATGATGTCGTAAGGTGTCATATGGTGTTCTAACACATGCTTGGCCCCTTAGGACCCCATATGACCCCTCAGGAAATAATATGACCCCTTAGGACATCATATGACCCCTTAGGACAATATGATGTCCTAATGGGTCATATGGTGCCCTAAGGGGTCATATGGTGTTCTAACACATGCGAGGCACTTTAGGACCCCATATGACCCCTAACATCACCATATGACCCCTTAGAAACACCATATGACTCCTCGGGACACAATATGACCCCTTTTGACATCCTAGTACTCAACATGACCCCTTATGACACCATATGACCCTTTAGGACAATATGATGTCCTAATGGGTCATATGGTGTCCTAAGGGGTCATATCATGTCCGAAGGGGTCATATGGTCTTCTAGCACATGTGTTGCTCCTTAGGACCCCATATCACCCCTAATGATATTATATGACCCCTTAGGACACCATATGACCCCTCACAACACCATATGACCCCTTAGGACCATATGATGTCCATATAGTCTTCTATGGGGTCATATGGTGTTCTAACACATGTGTGGCCCCTTAGGACCCCATATGAACCCTAATGACACCATATGACTTTATAGGACACCATATGACCCCTTACAACAATATGATGTCCTAATGGGTCATATAGTGTCCTAAAGGATCATATGGTGTTCAATCATATGCGTGACCCCTTTGGACCTCATATGACCCTTAACAACACCATATGACCCGTGACTACACCATATGATCCCTCAGGACACCATATGACCCCTTTAACATCTTAGTACACGACATGATCTCTTATGACACCATATGACCCCTTAGGACAATATGATGTCCTAATGGGTCATATGGTGTCCTAAGGGGTCACATGGTCTTCTAACACATGTGTGGCCCCTTAGGACCCCATATGATCCCTAATGACACTATATGACCCCTTGGGACACCACCATACAACCCCTCACAACAACATATTACCCTTTAGGACTATATGATGTCCATATGGTGTTCTAAGGAGTCATATGGCATTCTAGCACATGTGTGGTCCCTTAGAACCCCACATGACCCCTAACAACATCATATGATCCCTTAGGACACCATATGACCCCGTAGGACAATATGATGTCCCGATGTGTCATATGGTGTTCCATGGGGCCATATGGTGTTGTAACACATGTGTGGCCCCTTAGGACCCTATATGACCCTTAACGACACCATATGACCCCTTAGGACAATATATGACCCCTAAGGACACCATATGACCCCTCAGAACACCATAAGACCTCTTATAACATCCTAGGGCATGCCATGACCCCTTATGACACCATATGACCCCTTAGGACAATATGATGTCCTAATGCGTCATATGGTGTCCTAAGGGGTCATATGGTGTCTGAAGGGGTCATATGGTCTTCTAAAACATGTGCAGGTCCTTAGGACCCCATATGACCCCTAACGACACCAAATGACCCCTTAGGACACCATATGACCCCTCACGACACCGTATGACCCCTTAGGACCGTATGATGTCCATGCGGTCTCCTATGGGGTCATATGGTCTTCTAAAACATGTGTGGCCCCTTAGGACCCCACATGATCCCTAATGACACCATATGACCCCTTAGGACACCATATGACTCCTTAGGACACCATATGATCCCTTCAGACAATATGATGTCCTAATGGGTCATACGGTGTCTTAAGGGGTCATATGGTGTCCTAACATATGCCTGGCTCTCCATATGACCCTTAACAACACCATATGACCCATTACAACACCATATGACCCCTCAAGACACCATATGACTTCTTTTAACTTCCTAGTACATGACATGAGCCCTTATCACACTATATGACCCCTTAGGATAATATGATATCATAATGGGTCATACGGTGTCCTAAGGGGTCATATAGTCTTCTAACACATGTGTGGCCCCTTAGGACCCCATATGACCCCTAATGACACCATATGGCCCCTTAGGACACCACACAACCCCTCACAACAACATATGACCCCTTAGGACCATATGATGTTCATATGGTGTCCTAAGGGGTCATATGGTGTTCTAACACACATGTGGCCCCCTAGGATCCCATATGACCCTTAATGACACTATATGACCCCTTAGGACACCATATGACCCCTTGGGACAATATGATCTCCTAATGGGTCATATGGTGTCATATGAGGTCATATGGTGTTGTAACACATGTGTGGCCCCTTAGGACCCCATATGACCCCTAACGAAACCATATGACTCCTTAGGACACCATACGACCCCTCCAGACACCATAAGACGTCTTCTAACATCCTAGTACACAATGTCATGGGGCTAGACTGACCTGCTGCCCAAACAAGCTTTTTCCTTCCAAAGGAGGTCCAACCTCATGCGGTATTGGCAAACCTTACTCATGACTTCCATTGCGGACAAGTCCTTTCTTGTTTCCAGACTACGCCATCCCTTTTCAAGTGTCCACCACCTGACCGCATTAACACACACCCATGTGGAATAGAAGCGCATGCCAACCCTCTTATGGGTTTCCTTCATCCTGATGCTCCTAGCACTCCATTCAAGTCCCTGACTCTACTCTAGCACTGTCTTGTCGCACCATCCTTGCACCCCTGGTACAAGCTTACAGGTCTCCTCTATGCCTTCATCTTCTTGATTCCCCCATAAGACCCTGACTACTAACATTGACCCTTGCCGAAACTCCTTAAGTCCTCCGGCTCCAACTCTGCATACTCCTTGAGCATGCCTAGTACTCCCACAGCACTGGCGCCCCATGTTGGCCTCCCTCAGCTCCTCTGAACCCTCAAGCACCAAACATATCTCATGGGACGACTAGACTCCCTGAGCTAGCTTCCTGTTTGTCCATCTCCACACAATGAACACAATACTGGGGCAATAGATAGCTTTATTGTTATGAAGAGACGACCCCTGGCCCGGTCTACAAACAATTCCAACTCTGTCGCTGGTCACTACCCCAAATACTTCCCAAGCATCCGATTACAAGTTCTTGCCCCTAGATCAACGTCCACTCTTGAAACATCGGTACAGATACCATTGCACCTCGCCCCTGGTGGTAGCTTCTCATGTAGACTCCTGATCCACAAAGACCCTGTCTCCTTCAGAACTCAACTTGGCACACCACTGACTCTCTCATGAGCCCGCGACGGCTTACCCAGTACACGGCTCAGAATCCGTTCCTAAATGAGGACTCCAAGTCACACTGCTTTGGGCCCCTGACCTATGCCTACATGGCTTCATTGGTGAACCTGGTTCCCTATACATCCTATGCACAATAACCAACTCCATGCAAACACTTAGTCTAAGTCTCTCAGACTGACAAAACACCTTGCACTCCTACTTGGGCACCAAGTTCTTCGCTCCATGATCCAATCCAATATCCTTGGTTGTTGAACTCTCCTTCAACTCGATTGTGCTCCCAGAACAACTCGCCTATGGACCACGTCCTCTTTTCGGTCATGCAACTCATCCATCTTTGTCACCCTCTTGGACTCGCCTCATGGCTCAGCTCAACATGAGCACACTTTCGAAACCCGATCCCTACTGCCACATTTGACCCCCACTCTAGGGCCTTGAGATCTTGGATCTCAATGCAAATCCCACTTCAGGTAACCTAGGTGCGTGCCCAGCACATCACCCCACTTGTTCCACAAGACACGTGGACTTCTAGCTCTGCAACTCAGCCCACATAGCTTGCCCAACTATCAAGCTCCAACATTCCGACATAGATAGCCCATTGCGTGGCCATCCCCCTTACAAGATCTTGGGTACTCCATTTCCCCAACCGGGACAATCCATTGCACGATCATCCTTGTCGCAAGAGCCTAGGTACTTTGCTTCCCTAGTCCTCGGGTCATAGACAACTCCCCGAGAGTCATCCCCAACATTGGACCATGAGAATGCATCCACCAGTAAACCTCACCATCCAATGATAAGGCAGGGTTACTCTACTTCACCCCTAATGTCCATGTAGGACCTCTATCTCCCTGAGACTAGAGGGCAGGGTTACTCTTCTTCACCCCTAGGAGGAGGTGTCTACCGCAGACCACCTTGGTGCACTCCTGGCACTTGGCTATTCTTTCAACCGACCCCCATATATAAGTTTTTCATCCAATTCCCACACAACTGTAGCTTGGCATTAACCATTTGTCAATCACCACAACTTCCACCTACTGAGAATAACAGGGGACTTACAACCCTAGAAGCCTACTGATCTCCCTGAGAGAACAACCCCTTACACACAACACGACCCCTTATGACACTATATGACCCCTTAGGATAATATGATTTCCTAATAGGTCATATGGTTTCCTAAGGGGTCATATTATGTTCTAACACATGTGTGGCCCCTTAGGACCCCATATGACCACTAACGACACCATATAACCCCTCAGGACACCATATGACCCCTCACGACACCATATTACCCCTTAGAACCATATGATGTCCATATGGGTCCTAAGGGGTCATATGGTGTTCTGACACATGCATTGCCCCTTATGACCCCATATGACCCCTAATGGCACCATATGACCGCTTAGGACACCATATGATGCCTTAGGACAATATGATCTCCTAATGGGTCATATGGTGTCCTAAGGAGTTATATGGTGTTAAAATTTATGTGTGCACCCTTAGGATACCATGTGACCCCTAATGACACCATATGACCTCTTAGGGTATAATATGACCCCTCAAGACACCATATGACCCCTCAGGACACCATGATGTCCATATGGTGTCCTAAGGGGTCATACATGATCAACAAAGGAAGAGGGGGGCAAGATGGGGAGAGATCCCCCTAATTACCCTCTCTCTCTATCTCTTTTCTAATACTTCCCTACCCCCTCCCCCTAATTATCCTCTTTCTATCACTCTCTTCACCTCTCTCCACATCTCTCCCTCTCTTCTTATCCACTAATTACACCCAACTCTCTCACATTATTTCTTCCCCTCAATTACCCTCTCTCTCTCTCCTCTCTCCTCCTATGCATTTATATAGACTTCCCTCTCCCCCTCTCTCCACCCACTAATTAATCTCTCTATCTATCTCTTCACCTCTCTCCCCAAATATGTTCTCTCTTTGTTGATACTTTTCCCTCTCACCCTCTCCTCCTACCCCTTAATAATCCAAAACTCTCCTTCCCATTCTCTCTTCACCCCAATCACCCCCTCTCTCTCTCTCTCTCTTTGCCTGCCACCTAATTACCTCTCTCTCTCTCTCTCACTCTCTTCCCCCCAATTACCCTCTCTTTCTTACCTCTCTCCCCCTCTCCTTTTGTTGATACTTCCCTCTATGCCTTTCATTGTCCCCTTTGAATTTTGTTGCTAGAGATGGGAAGTAAATGCAGAGAGACTAGTCTATATCTTAAGGAAGAGAGAGTGAGATAGAAGAGGAATTCATGAAGAGGTAGAAATAAAAGTGTAGAGATTGATAGAAGGAATGAAGAATTAAATGAGAGTTAGAGAGATAGGTCTACAAAGAGATGTATAAATATGAAAAAAAAGAGCAAGGAAGAAACAAATAGGTGGAGTGATAGGTTTAGGAGAGAGAGGTAGAGAAAGGAACAAAGAGAGATAACATGGTTTATCAAAATTTATTAAACTCAATAAAATTCATAAATTTTCTATTATTAATTACTTATTTAGTGTTTCAATTATTTTGAGATAATTGTTACAAAAAATTAATGAAAGAGGGAATTCATATGAAAAAGTCATGAGCTTTTGATGTTTTAAAAATGAGGGATAAATTTAAATTAATTATAATTATTTTTTTTTAAAATATTGAACCACTACCTATTTTATATTGTAGAGCTCTAAAATACCTTTCCAACGCCTGTAAAAAGTCAAAATTTTGATATAAAATGCAAAAGTTATGCCCAATTTGCTAAAATATGTTTTTTATAAAAAAAATTCAAAACGGATATCTGATTTGAACAGATATCCGGTTTTTTAAAAAATAATTTTTTTCCCTCCATTTTCAGTCGGGATTGCTTTGGAATTTGGCTTGGAAATGCCAAGCCTGGAAAGTCAACAAAAAAAATGTGTTTTTCAGTGTTCCTTGTTTTTCCAAACTTCGCCTTGGTGGCTAATGAATTTTTTTTTAGCTGAAATTGATAAAACGAAAAGGGTTTTTTAAGGGCATTCTCAAATTTCCAACAATATAAGGTTTGTCTTATTTTGATTTTAATAAATAATTATTATTTATTTTCTAGTTGAATTCTGACTAAAGTCCTAATTGATAGGTTAATTGAAAAACACCCATAACTTTCAACGGTATCACATTTTTTTAATCCGAAATATGCATCACATTCTATGCTTCATCTACTATAGGATATATATTTTCATATATATATATATATTTGAATTTCATAAAGTTTAGACCAATTTAAGGTGGTTAGACGTACGAGTTTTTGAATTTCTGAAAAGTTGTGGTAAAAAAATCATAATTAATTATTACAAAAAAATATGTGTCACATTCAGACATGAGTCTACTACTTATATTATAAATCTTATAAAAAAAATATTAAGATTTTATTGTGGTTAGGGTGGTAAGACATACACCTACTTCTTATCTTTCTCTTGAAATTTTAGTGCTACTGCATTGAAATTTCAAAATTTCATCAAATAGTTTTTTCTTTTCAAAAAACAACTAGTAGCTTAGTAACTACATTAATTTTTCTATAGATTCTCTTCTTACATATTTTTAATAATGTTCATAGCTTATTCAAATTTTCATGTCAAGTTGCATAACTCTGATTTTCTAAAATTTCATTGCCAAGTAAGGCCCTATTTTGGCCCACCATGATCCTGCAGATACCCATACACTTCATGTTTAAATTAGAGACAAATCTACCACTATGCTCATGAGTGTTTAATGTGTTCTTATCAGATATCATAGAAACATCTTTCTAGAAATCCAACAACTCAGAAATCACATAATTTTTTTAAAAGAAATTAGGAAATCCAACAGAGTAGCACATTTGACCATTTTTGTGGGGCATTTGAGTATTTCTCTAGCGCATATGATTTTTCTGTTGGCACATTCAACATATCTTTCAATGCCCTTGATCAGTGTACTAGTGCATTCAACATCTTAAGTGGCACATTCAATAAATATTTTAGCGCATTTACTTTGGCACATTTGAGACATAGAGCATTTCCAGGCAGATTTTGAAAAATCCAAAAATTGTTTTGGATACCTTTTTTAGCTCTCTTTCAGGTCTAATTGTCATAGACAAGATTTTCTAAGCAAAACAAACTATTTTTCAACAAGTGATCCAAATTCACCTTTCAACAAGAACACAAATCAAATACCTACTTAAATTATTCAAGTTAGTCAAATCAATTAGGTTCTTGTATCAAGATATATCATCCCTAGTCAGGAAACTTCATTTATCATTTGACACGCTTAGTCACATCAATAGAAAAACATCAAATTTCCTATTTTGACTTAGTAAACTTGAACTCAATAAAACAAGCATTCACAATCAAAACATCTTCTCAAAAACAAACCACAACTTCGATCACTTGTATGACCGTCCTTCATTATCAATCAAGGAAAAGAAAATTTAGTCAAAAGACAATTCTCAAAAAGAGAAGATTTCTCTATATAAACTGCAAACTCTTGCTAAAACATCACACATACCTACACCGATTCCAGAATTATTCACGTGGTTGTGGAACTGAATTTGATGAAGAGTCTCTAAAAACTTGTGCTTTTGAACAAAGATCCGTGTTATCACAACATCTCAATAAAAAGTGGGAAAATCAACCTGTCTTATTTACCTCAACAACAAATCACCTATTGAGCCACAATCAGATCATTTGCATGCCCATTTTAACTAGAAATAAAAAACTTAAGGCAAAGGAGGTAGAAATTTCATCAATCACGGGAGAGAGAGAAGAAAATCCCTTTTACAACCAGTAATGAGATACTGAGGAGATAACATATGAGTTAAGTTAGGAGGCTCAACAAAATCCCCATTTCAAAAATTTCATGGAAAATCTTATAGAAACAGATCCAGAGAAACACTTTCTAATGCTAGAAAGTTAGGGTACTAAACTACATGCTGATTTTGATGTGAATCAACTAAGACAAAATCGCAAGAAAGCAAAAGCTGAGTCAAATACCAATAACAACAATCCATTGAATTCCGTAACACAACAAATTCAATATCTCCAACAACAAATGCAAGATATGTAGAGAGGAACAACAAGGAGATATTCCTTAGAAGATATTTGTCCTTATCCATTCGATCGAAGCTTAAACATGATACCATTTGCACCAAATTGTGAAATTCTTAAATATGACAAGTTTAATGGCAAAAATGACCCACAAGATCACGTAAGGGAATTTTGCATAATGAGTTTAGAATTTGCGCACAATGACACTTATTTGATGAGATTATTTCTACACAGCTTAGGTGGACAAGCTATGGAATGGTTATCAAAACTCACACCAGGCATTAATACATTTGAAGAGTTGGCGAATAAATTCATATCACAATACTCTTACAACATCCAACATGAGATAACCATGCTCGATCTTTGCAATACAAAGCAGAAAACTGGTGAGACATTCCTTACTTTTTTATAAAGGTGGAGATGATTGTTCGCTAGATATCGTCATCCAGTACTTGAAAGGGAAAAGATGGATATCTTAATTGACAATCTAAATAGTGAGATGAGTTATCAACTACAATTGCAATATCCGTCAAGTTTCGACAAACTAGTCGATAATGGTATAAAAATTTAGGACGCCTTGGTCAAAAAAGGGATATTGAAATTTTCTAAGGAAGGCACCAATCTTCCAACATCTACAACAATATAAATACCAACAACAATAATTACAAATTAAAATTATGGACGAGAAACAAAAAAATCGTTAATGACGGCATGGTCGATGCCCATAATGTAAAATTCAAACAACCAGTCTTGAACTTATCAGGAAATACTACACCTGCAAACAATCCAGAAAACAAACCCAAACCTACCCCTACACCATATCAAAGGAAATTCACACCTTTGGGGAAATCACTCGAGTCAACATTTAGAGAGCTCCTAGCAAATAAACTCATAGCAATGCCTGCTACGCGAGATTTTGAACCACAAGTCAAACCATCATGGTGGAATGACGCACATTGTTGTGAGTATCATAGAAGCAAAGGTCATAGAACTAATGACTGCCAAAGATTGAAAAACTTAGTGCAAGATCTACTCGACAAAGGCGATATAATGGTAGAGGGACATAAAACAAATAATGATCATGAAGCATTCAAAAATCCTCTCCCCAATTATCAAAAGGGAGAAGCATCAAATGAGAAAGGAAAGAAAGTAAATTACATCTATGATAACGTTATCAATCAAATTTTCATGGCAGATAACCAGATAAATGTCATCAGGATCAAAGATAAACAAGAACACAAACCCATCAATTTGACCACATGATCCCAATCCAAGTTTGTATTGAAAGAAAGCACATCCAAAACAACTCCTTCTTCAAATCAATACAACTTGGTAGATCAATTACAAAAGACACTAGCTCAAATATTGATACTTGAGCTTCTAAAAATCTCACCCAGGCACAAGGACATTTTAGAAAGGCTCTTGTAGACACTGTACGATACCAACCAATTTAGATATTGATCGATTCCAAGCCATGGTGGGATATTTAACTACGCCTCACACTTTATCATTTTTTGAGAATAATGATGTCTCCTTGAGTCATCCACTTAACACTCCTCTCCATATTGAAGTTCTAGTTTATAGACATTAGATCAAACATGCACTAATAGATGGACGAGTCAGACTAAATATATGTACTTTAAAGCTTATCCGTGCATTGGGTTTCTTAAAAGATGCTATTGATCCAAAAAAGAAGATAGCCATAAAAGCATATGATGATGATGAGAGATCCTTAGAAGGGCTAGTGGTATTACCCATCGAAGTAGGACCAATTAAGAAGGATACTATCTGCCAAGTCCTAGACATAGACTTGACCTACAACATACTATTGGGTCAACCTTGGATCCATGAATGTAGGCAGTACCATCCACATACCACCAATGTGTAAAATTCCCCTCTAATGGACAGGAAATTTCCATATCAGCGGACACTAATCCCTTCCAATACTATAAAAATCTCAAGACAACTCAGAATGTCCTTGTACCATACAACCGGGAAGCTCTTTCTTCTATGTCATCAAACAATGAAACTCGTTGACTCAAATATTTATCAATATATTTTGAGAAAAAAGTTCAGCTAAAAGACAAAGGTATGGGAGAATATTCTTTTGAACCATCCTTATGTCTATCAAAATTGCCAGTTTCACCAAGATCTCATGGACAACCATCAACATCCAAACAAAAATCTTCACAACCCATCAAACTCTTTGATGGTAAATTTGTTCAAGAAGGAACCCTAGTTGATGAAACAAAGGACAAGGATGTCCTAAATTGGCTTTATAAAGATGAGGAGCAATCTAAAGTAGTCGTTCTAAACATCAAAGTACCCACAAAACAATATCGAAAAGATTTCAAAATCATGAAAAACATGGGATATAATGATCATGGTCCTATTGGCAAAATAAAATAAGGTATTCTAAAACCCATACAACTTCCCACTCAAAATGCTAAAGATAAATTGGGACTAGGCTTTGGTCAGGAAATTCCAGTTCACAGGCAAGAAATAAAAAGAGCGCACAAACAACAAGAACAAGAAGCAATTCGATAGAAACAAAACCAGGAAACCATCCAAAAACAAGAAGAAGAAGCAGTCTGTAAACAACGAGAAGAAGAATATGAGCAAAAACAAGAAGAACTTGCCATCAAGAAGGAGGAAGCTACTCACAATGTTTATGAACATATCCATAGATTGCAAGCTAGCTCTGAAACATACTAAAATGAGTGGGAATGAGACTCATTGGATGAAATATCTTTTGATGAGAAAGAGGTTGATATAATCCAAAGATATGCACCAATAATTTATGAAGGACAAAGCTCAGGGTCTGACCATTTTAATTTGGAGCACAACATATCGATGACTCTAGTGAGGATGATCAAATTCAGAATGAGATAGACAATCCTAAGGAGAGTATTATCATAGACCTCGACTTTGCTATCGTAAAATTTGATAACATTTCCATCATGACCCTTACTGCTTTAGACCTTAACCCACTAGATGATTCCTCACCCTTAGTACATCTCGAACTCATTGACTGGGAACCAAAAGAACCGCTTAATATCCCCATCTTTCCAGATGATGATGCCATTGTCCATTACCTCTCTTTCGTAAATCCAAAAACATATTCCACCAGCGGATCTCATGATGAAACTTACAACCAGGGGAGTTCCAAGTCTCTTAGTCGTAAAATGAATCAAGCAAAAAACTGATCTAATGGTGAAAACCATTCAATGGCAGTATTAGATCATAAAAAAGTAAAAAGAAAGGGCGTATCCAATAGTGAAAAACTCTTTGAGGCACTGAAGGATGAGAGACTTGACACTCTTCCAGAGCATTATCAAGAGAGATCACCAATATTGATTGATTGTCAGCATTGAAGAGGCAACAAAGACCATACACCTGGCCGAATCATTGACAACACAATAAATACCTGATTTCACCAAGTTATTCAAAGAAAATTGAACCAATTTTGCTTGGTCATATGTTGATATGCTAGGGATAAATCCATATCTGATTATGCACCACTTATCCATAACTTCTGGTGCTAAACCAGTGAAACAAAAGATGAGAAAGATGAACCCACATGTGGCACTTCTAGTTAAAGCAGAGCTAAAGAAATTACTAGATGTAGGATTCATCAGACCAATCGATTATGCAGAGTGGATTTCAAATATTGTACCTGTATCCAAACCAGATAAAAGCATCAAAATATGCACAAATTTCAGAGATCTTAACAAGGCTTGTCCAAAGGATGATTTTCCTTTACCTGGCATCAACACTATTATAGACTTAACAATAGGACATGCTATGCTCTCACTCATGGATGGTTTTTCAAGCTACAACCAAATCAAGATAGCACCAGAAGATCGAGACAAAATAACTTTCACCTGCCCATGGGGTACATATTGTTGGAACGTCATGCCTTTTGGATTAAACAAGAGCAATTTATCAATGTGCAATGATTACAAATTTTTTATGACATGATGCACACATTCATGGAAGACTATGTAGATGACCTACTGGAAAAATCATTCACCAGGGAAGGACATTTGGAGATCCTAGACAAAATATTTCAATGGTAAGAACAATTCAATGTGTGATTAAATCCAAAAAAGTGTGTTTGGAGTAATATCAAGCAAACTCCTGGGATACATAGTATCAACTAAAGGTATTGAGGTCGACCGGGTAAAGATCCAAGCAATCATGGAGATGCCACCTCCTAGAAATATCAGTTAACTTAGATCTCTACAAGGAAGGTTACAATCCATTAGAAGATTCATTGCACAACTAGATGACAAATGCCTATCTTTCAATCATCTACTACACAAAAATGTTTCTTTCAGATGGGAGGAAAGATGTGAAGAATCCTTTGATAAGTTAAAGCAGTATCTCGTGAATCCATCCATATTGGTGCCACCAATAGTCGAAAAACCACTTCTACTCTAAATATCAGCTACTGAGGTATCTTTAGGAGCTTTTCTAGCACAAAATAATTCTATAGGCAAAGAAAGGGTTGTCTACTACATAAACAGAAGATTGAGTGGTTTTGAACTTAATTACAAGTACACATTCATAGAAAAGGCTTGTCTAGCCATAGTGTTTGCATCCCAAAAGTTGCGACATTATATGCTAGCTGATAGAAAAGATAGATGCCTTGAAATATCTACTCAACAAGGCCACTTTAACTGGTCGACTTGCAAAATGGGTAATGATTTTGAGTGAGTTTGACATTCATTACATGGACAGAAGATCCATCAGAGGCCAAGCAATAGCAGATCAATTAGCTGAAGCACCATTGTTAGTTGATCATCCACTACATATTGAATTTCCAGATACACATGTTCTAGCAGTTACAACACAATCATGGATACTGTACTTTGATGGATCTTATGCCCAACATGGATCATGTGTGGGAATCCTATTTGTCACTCCTCAAGGACACACCATCCCTAGATCTTACAAGCCGATGTTCCCTTGCACAAGAAATATAGAAGAGTATGAAGCACTGGTCACTAGCATCAAGGTGGCAATAGAGTGGAACATCACAGAGTTACTGGTCTATGGAGACTCTCAATTGGTCATCAATCAAGTAAATGATGACTATCAAACAAAGGATGACAAGCTAATGCCATACAAGAAAATGATGGATGACTTTAAGAAATATTTTGTTGACTCGACAACAAAGCTGCAGATGCCATGGCGACCATCACCTCTCTTCTAAAAATTCTAGAAAAGAAGAGTCGTTATGAGTTCCTAGTGGAACAATTGTTTTCTCTCGCCTATGATAATCCCGATTCCAAAGTCATATGCCACCTAGTTGGTTATGAATCCCCAATATATGGGAAGATCTATACCTACCTGAAAGACAATAACCTTCCACATGATCTATCCCAAAATTAGAAACATAACTTTATTCGTCAAACAACCCATTATACCCTAACAACTAATACAATTTACTGATGAGGTCTTGATGGTACTCTCCTTAGATATCTTGAAAGTGATGAATCTAAAACCACCTTACAAGAAGTTCACGAGGGTATTTGTGGTACACATACAAGTGGTCTTACTCTAGCCAAGAAACTTCTGAGACTAGGTTACTATTTGCTGAATATGGAAAAATAATCCTATCAGTTTGCTAAGAAATGTTAGAAATGTCAGATCCATGGAAATCTTATACATGCACTAGCACAAGAGCTACAACTATTCACAACATCATGGCCATTTTGTCAATAGGGACTTGACCTCGTGGGTAAGATCCATCCCTCCTCTTGAAATTGACACAAGTTCATAATCACAACCACTAATTATTTCATAAAATGGATCAAATTTGTTTCATTAACCATCTTCACCAACAAACATATATCCTCCTTCATCTTGAACTTTATCATCTATCGGTACGACATTCCTAGTTCCATTATCACTAATAATGGTAGACCCTTCAAGAATCAAGATGTGCGAGAACTCTGCAAAATATTCCATATCCAACATCGCTTTCCCACACCTTACTATCCTCAAGGGAATGGCCAAGCAGAAGCTTCAAATAAAACCATTTTGAAAATCCTAAAGAACATTGTGAACGATTCTAGTCGAGATTGGCATGTCCAACTCAACCCTACCTTTTGGGCATATCGAACTAGTATCTACACCCCTATAGGAGACACACCATACACACTGGTATATAGATCGGAAGCCTTTTTTCCCATTGAGTTCAAGATACCTTCACTCATAGTATCATTGAAAGGACTCATCCCATGAGGAATACAGGATAAATAGAATACAAGAACTGGAACTGTTAGATGAACACCATCAACATGTTTTTGATCATTTAAAAGCATATCAACAATGAATGTCCAGAAGCTATAACCATAGGGTGAAGCAACAAATGTTTCAGGTTGGTGACTTAGTACTAAAAGAAAATCCCTGCAATCAATATGATCGGGAAAAGAAGGGAAAGTTTGAACCAAACTGGCTAGGTCCATTTATTGTCATCTCAACTATCTACATCAGAAGGGGACTTGTTTTATGAACCTATCAACAACATCCATCTCAAGAGGTTTTATATTTGAGTTACCCAATGCACGGGAAAAATGAAAAAGCCAAAAGAAAAATAAAATTAAAAAAAAGAAAAGCAAGAAAAAAAAGGTGCAATAAAATCAAGTAGTGAAAACCTAGTTGCAATAGGCACTATTTGTGATTGATCAACTCTTCCATCTATTAGTACATAAATCATATATCCACTTTTCCCTATAATTATCCTCATTTGTGATAAGTCATCTTATATCCACCTCAAGCATTGCAATAATATCTCACTATGGCTTGGTGAACATTGTATATATCCATAATAAATGGTTGTATCTAGAATGGGGGCAAAATCCAAAACTCAATGAGGGCAATTCACTTTGAGCTTATACAAGTAGGTGACCAAACAATACAACATGCGCATCGAACAAGGATCACAAAATCAATAGTGAACATTGAAATCAATTCACAAACACTCACATGTAAAATCCAAAACAAAACCAAACTAAAATCCATTAGTAATATGTTTTTATTTTACAAGTGGCATAAATAAGTGTGGATGCTCATCTATGGTATTTTGATTTTTTTTATTAGATCTCTTGAGCGACTCAAGGATGTCTTGAAACTAGAGAAGCAAGGAAGAAGTTTGTTATTTTTCTTTGTCTACTGTTTGTGAGCGAATCCTTAATACCGTGCAAATTTGTCCCAAGTCGTGATCGGTGATGCATCATCGAGGACATTTTGGATTTGTATAGGATGAAGGTTAACTCTTGCCTGTTTTACACAAACAACACTTAGGTCATCTTGGTTTAATTATACCTCGATGCTTGTGTCATTTTGCAATGTCAAAATCCATGTAAGTTGTACTAAGGTCATCAAGGTTCAATTATTCCATCAATGTTTGTACTAACTTTCAACATCTTAAAAGCTCAATGATGATAAAAAGGGCACACACAATTGACTGATAGAATGACAACATTGCTTCATTAGGCTTGCATGGTTATGATAAATTACAACCATATCATAATTGCATTTAGTTGCATTCATTATCCTCAACATTCATATTAATCACATTTAGTTGCATTCATTCTTATCATTATCATGATTACATTTGGTTATATTTATTCATCATTATCATAATGGCATTTATTTATCATCATAATTATCATATCATTTAGATTGCATTTCAAAATTCCCATGTACATTCATCCATATCATTTTAAACTATAGTAGCATTTACATTCATTCACATCATTTAGGTACATATTTCATATCATCATTACATCATTCTGATTCATAAACATTAGTAGAAAAGCTCATTGCATCCATCCATCCATAAAAATAGGTAAACATTGCATCATCATATATAAAATACATCATCTCATAAACATCAATCCACAATATCATAGAGCATTATCGTAGACATTTCATTGGTACATCCATCTACATCAACATCATCATACATAAATTTATTACATCTACAACATCATTTATCATTTACAAATATAATCATGATCATCATCATTGCATTTAGTTGTACATCATCATACATAAGCATAGGCATCCATAAACACATCCTCGTGATACATACATAATCATCATATAAACATGTCACAATAAAATCACGTAGGTCACATCATCATAGAATCCCTCACCACATAGAAATTGCATTCATTCATAAGTAGGAATTATATAGGCATCTATAGCATATAGAGCATAAATCTAATGCATCCATCCATCATATAAGCAATGCATAATCCATGTACCATGTAACATGCATCTAATCATCCACTGCATATCATATCATAAATAAAAAATCAATGTCCAAGTGTACAATGATGTCAAATACATATGAAAGATACATCTCAGGCCAAACATGAATCATCAAAATGTCTCTAGGGGCATGTATACATCAAAAAGAGAACACATGGATCTAAGTGGTTCTCTCTCCAGATATTGTCAGCCTAACCAAACCTCCTATTGCTCCCCCAAATACACCAACATCAACACATCTAAATATACCTGCAACGTGATATCAACAAAATGTCAATTATCTATCAATCGATCAAATCAATCAATTAGTTATCCTATCAACTCCCTCGAGATTTTAATCAATCTCTTTGAGCACTCGTCAGTGACTCTCATCCATCATGAGGTCATACAATCAATCAAACCTATCAAATCATCAAATCATGAGTTTATATCATTGCTGCTCATCAATCATACTCAACCTATCGGTGACTCTCATCCATCATGATGTCATATAATCAATCAAACCTATCAAATTACCAAATCATGAGTTTATATCATTGACACTCATCAATCATGAGGACAATCAAACTCAATCAATCATCTAACTGAGCAAATGCATCAATGCAATCAAGAATTGATATTTTATTGGGAGATCAAATCAAGTTAATTGACATTATCAATTATCGGGAAATGAATCAATTGTCAAAATCCTAAAAATTCAAAAATCAATCCGATTCATCTCCCAAGGGGGCATACTCGCATCATTATCTGACCATCAACGTTTGGGGCAAATTGAAAATTTTATCTGGGGCAAATAATTTTTTTTATTAGCATCATCAGGCAAATTATTCTTTGAATGAATGTGTTGCCACACATCACTTCAAAGAGGGGCAAAATATAGACACCAATTTCTGTCCACTTGTTAAATGAATTTTATATTTGTTTAATTATCATTCATCCAACTATTAATTAAATTAACATTTAATTAATCCTTTCCCCATTTCCTCTCCTATTAATTAAATAAATTATTTAATTTATTTGATTTAATTCACTTAACCAAATTTAGACCATTAATTAAATAAATAAATCATATTTGCTTAATTAAATCCTCCTTCACATTTAAAGAAATTAATATTAATTTAAAATCCCAAAATCCCATCTCTCACATTTAAATAAATTGATGTTTATTTAAATCCCCAAACTCCCCTTTCTCACATTTAAATAAATAAATATTTATTTAAATTCCTAAAATCCCTCCCCCACTTGCACTTTCTAAAAAATGCAAGTTGCAAGTTAACCTTCCTCCTAATCATGTCTAAACCCTTATTATTAGCCTAATCACTCTTTAATGGTTTGCACATTCCTAAACCAAAGGTTAACCCAAAACCCATCAATTCAAACCTTTAATGGCTTCCTTTTAATTCTTCAAGCCTTTAATGGTTTCATTCTAGAGACTTCTCAAGCCTTTAATGGTTTCCCTCAAAGTCTTCAAGTTTTTAATGACTTCCTTTAAATTCTTCAAACCTTTCATGGTTTCTGATGCTCTACAAAAAGGAAGGGTGGTGAGAATAAACAAACACAAAACAACAAATAAGAAACCAATTGTTAGATGTTAGTGTTAGAAATCACAAATTAAAGACTATCCTAAACAGGCATACCAAGAGAGACACTATAAGCAAAATAGAGCATTTAACTAGACAACAAATGCAACAAGGAATCTCCAAATGCCTTCCACCATGCTTGTAGCTCCTCCTCCCTTGTTCCTCTCCTCTCCAAGTTTCCAAATGAGTGTAGCTCTCAACAACTTTTTGTACTATGGATGTCTTATGGAGATTTAAGATTGAAATGCATTAAACTATGCTATGCAAGTGTAAAACAAACTAAACTAAGAGATATTATGAAATGAACTAAGATTAATTTTACTCAAAAATGACAATATGAGTGATTATGCTAGAATGCTCTTTAAAATTGACTATAGATTAAATGCATACAAGATTTCAGGATCTAGATTGTGAAAAAATGAGCTCTATTTATAGGTAAAATGGAGCAATGGAGGGTTGAGATTGAATAATCTCAACAAGGGTCAAGATTGAAGGGTTTTAGATCCTTGTGATGGCTTTCAACCCAATCCCAGGATGACAAATGTCAGCAAGAGATGGGTTGAGAGGAGAGGGAATAAGCATTAAATGCTTGACATGACTTGAGGGTTAACTTGGGAGGTAAGGTTAATGTTGAGTTTGAAAGAATAAAACCATTATCCAATAAATAATATCTTTATCCAATGGATAAATTTTTGTGCAAGAGTTAGTGAGGATAACCATGGTCAAAGCAATAAATGCTTGAGAAGACACATGGGTTACATGAGGGTTGAGTTTAGAGGTAAAGTCTCTGACAATGGGAGCAAGTGGATTTAACCATAAATGGTTATGTAAGGGCCATTAATGGTCATGTAAGAGCCATTAGTGGTTTGGAAGACTTTAGAGGTTAGCTTGTTGAACACATAAATCATTAAATGCTTTTCAAAAACTTTGAAGGCTTTGAGAAGTGACTCCAAGTTTCTTAGGAATGTGACAATATTTAGGGGATGGATTAGGCTAATTAGAAATGATTAGAAAGTGGTTAGAAGGGTCTAGAAGGGGATTTAGGAGTGCAAGTAGATTTGGTGGGTGAGGGAAAATAGGATTTAAATTAAAATAAAATTAATTTATTTCAACTTGTGGTTGCAACTTGCATTTGTAGGAGAATGCAAGTGGGGGGGGAGGGTTAAATGATTTAAATAAATATTTTTAATTTATTTATTTAAAAGAAGAAAGGGGATTAAATAAAATAAATAGGATCTATTCATTTAATTGATTGTGAATTTGGTTTAATGAATTAATTGAAATAAATTGAATAATTTATTTAATTAATAGGAGAATGTTTGAAGATGAATTAATTAAGTGTTAATTTAATTAACTGATGGCTAGTGGGTTTTTAATCAAATAAATAGCAAATATTCATTTAATTAAAATGGATAGATTTATGTGACTACATTTGCCCCTCTTTGAGACGGTGCGGTTTATCGTGTCGTTTCAAAGAAAGAAAAGTAGGTGTGAAGAAAAATGCCCCATAAATGTTAATTTAATTGGTGGTATGCCCCCTCAAGAGATGGGTCGAATTTTTTTGAAAAATCGAGCGATCTCTCGAAAAAGAACGAGAATTGGCAAGGAGGTAGAAGAGAAGAATTTAGCAATACTGATGAAAGAATAGAAGAATTCGGAGATAAAACAGAGAATTGGGAGGCGTTGGAAGTTCACAGGGACCACGACGGTGAGCGGAGAAAATTTAGGGTTTAGGGCGAAGGGTATATATGGAGGTGAAGGGGTAAAAACAGGGTCATTTGCATTCATCTCCACAGTGATTCAGAGCTTTGATAGTGACTTCTTTGAAAGAGCGAGCATCGGTCAGGATGTCAGTACCGATAGCAGATCATCGGCTAGAGTGGGTTCGTCGATTCTAGCGGCCAAATGACTACGAACCAGTGGTATGCAAATTTGAAATTTTGTTTTTCATGCATTTTTGATGTCTTTTTCAAGCGTCCAAGTTGAGTCAAGACAATAGGGCTAAAACTATGTTTTGGTGCCGTTGTCAGTTGAACTAGCACTATTGTGTCGCTATAGCGCTATCGCATAGTGGTTTTAGTGTTGTTGTAAGTTGTAGCACAGTTGAGTTGTTTTATCACTAATGTAGTTTTAGCGCTATAGAGTCCTTCTTGTAGTGCTAGTGCTTTGAAATGGCGCTATTGCGTAGTTGTTCTAGCGCTACTGGTTTTTTAGTGCTAGTGTGTAGTTGTTGTAGCGCGATTGTTAGCAGAGTAGCGCTATTGTCTAAAAAATATATGCCCTAGTATGTTTAGAAAAAGAATCTCCTGCTGCTGATGGTGGATGGATGGAGAGGTTAGTTGTTTTGAACCATAGCAACTCCGTTGAGACTTAGGTCATTAGGATAAATGCCTGTTGTAGTCTAGGTGTGCCATGATTGCTTACCTATTGAGACCTGAAGATACTTGATCAAAGTATCTGTTGATAGTCTAGTTTTAAACTTAAGAAAGTTTGAAACAAAACAATTGATGATGATGGTTGATGTGCATGTGTAGGAGGATCTTCCCATCTTACAGATGCGGGAGAGGCAACCAGCCACATAGCAGTTGAGAGATCTGCTGACAAAGGCCGAGATTGATTGCATTGTAGTGATATGCCTATATGATGCGATGTATATGGTAGTGATTCAGATGAATCGCGGCTTGATGAATGCATTAGCAGAGCAGTGGCACAGTAAGACTTGTACGTTTCACCTAGCTATGGGGGAGATGACTGTGACACTAGAGGATGTGTGGCAGATCTTACACATCCCTATCTGAGGGGATCTTGTGCCATATGACCGAGCATGGGGGATAACAGTTGTGCAACAGTTTTTGGATGAGGATGTGTTTATACATGATGGCTCAGTAGCGTGGGCGAATATAGCTGCATTATATGAGCCACTGCCAACTGCACTATCAGGGATTGTTGGGGGAATACTATGCCCAGATTGACGATCACATGGACTGGCCGTGGGTTGGGGCTAGGTTATAGAGCAGATGATGACTGAGGGAACCCGCTTTGCATGGGGACAGTGCGTTCTGTCGCACCTATATCGGGAGCTCCATGAGGTGGTGTATCGAGAGACGAGCTCACTGGGAGTTGGGATCACTCTACTACATATCTAGGCATGGGAGAATCTACCTATGATCCGACCTATTAGTCTGAGATTTAGGACAGTGGATCAGTCCTATGTGTATATGTATGGCGGTATGATGAGTCAGCCCCACCCGGGGGAGTTAGAGCGGTGGTAACAAGTATTAGATGATTTTGATGCAGTGATCTGGAGGCCCTATATTGAGTGTGAGCCCTGGGATGATGATGCAAAGGCCTTGCCTTATGTATTTATGACACGATACTTGATTGGTAGGACAACCTACAATGTGGAGAGACAGGTACCTGGCAAAGTGCTGAGGCAGTTCGGACGAAGGCAGGGATTGCCGAGTGGGTCAAGAGAGTATGCATGGGTGGTATGAGAGAGGTTCCAATGGGGGCCAGTGTTACCATATGATTAGGCTTTAGTAGAGTTTCAGACTTTATAGGTGAGACCATGGCAGATGAGGCTGGGGATTGTAGATGTAGGGGTGTCAAATGAGTATACACAATATATTACGACACATCCTATTCCATGCATACCGGATCCAGCAGAGCCAATTCCATCTTTTGACGAGGATAGGAGACAAAGACGGAGGAGGAGAGGGGGTCAAGGATTTGTAGTAGGTGGATGAGGGAGAGGTGACGGAGGAGGAGTGGGGGTCGAGGATTTGTAGTAGGTGGATGAGGGAGAGGTGAAAGAGGAGGAGGGGATGGAGGAGGAGGTGATGGGGGTGGTGAATTTGGAGGTGGTGGTGGATTTGGAGGTGGATGGTTACAGCGGAGAGGAAAAGGCGGGCAACCATTGCGACTGTCACAGGGGCCTTTGATGCAGGGAGGAGTCAAATTAGGTGGCAGGGATATGGGGGAGGGAGAGGCACCTATGGATATGAGAGAGGGAGCCACTGGAGGAGGAGAGGGAGCTACAGGTGGAGGAGGGGATGGAGGAGGAGATCTTCAGGATCAGATGATATTATTTTTGCAAACTCGACTGGAGGATATGGAGGCAGAGGTTGCAGCTAGAGATGTTTAGTTGTTTGCACGGGAGTTAGAGTTGATTGTAGTGCTACGGGAGAGAGATTAGGCAGTTGATAGGGTGATCTAGCTGTAGGAGAGAGTTTGGGCCTTAGAGGGAGAATAGGGACATGGGTCATCGACTGATTCATTGGCGAGGGAGTTATGCAGGGCAGGTGGAGAGGTTGATTATTGGCGGGGTCTATATGAGCAGGCGGTGCCATCCAGTCGGCGGGCACTGAGCTATTCACAGATGCGTTTGAAGAGATCAGAGCACTCTGAGAGGATGTAGAGCAGTGGTGGTGTGATGGGTCGTCTACGACGAGGTAGTGTAGGAGGTAGTGGGGGAGCAGGTGGTGCAACATCTGGTCAGAGTGCCATTTGAGAGAGCTGTATGTATTTTATTACATTGTCATTTTGGACTGTGACTTGGATGGCTCTTGGTAGCCGATATTTTTGACATCATTGTACTCTGATACATGTATGTTATTATGAGATGATATATGATGTGATATATGAGGAGATCCCATATTTTTGTGATGATATGCATGTTGATGATATGTATGGATTTATGCAGGATGATGATCTATGATTTAGCTTGGATGTTTTACTTGCTTAGATGTATATGTTTATGAGATGATTTCTATATACATGTTTATGATGATGATTTTATGATGTCTATAAATATGATTCTAACATGTGGATGTAGGTTAATATATGTATGATACGTTGGTTGTAATGCTTTATGTATGGAATGCCATGATGATGATGTATGCAAAATGAAATGATGCTAACTATGAAATAGATAACACTTGATGTTTATGTTGATGCAATGATGACATGCAACTGTGTTTGATATGTTGAAATGCAATGAATTGAATGGTTTATGTAAATGTGTGTAGATGGTTAAAATGAATGCAAGATGGATAAACAAATGTAAAGTACAAATGTTTATGTGATGATTTCTAAATGAATGCACGTGTAAAATGTATAAACAAATGTCGAGACAATGTTTATTGTTATGATTCTAAATGACTTAAAATATGACTAAGTGAAATGATAATGCAATTAAGGGGGGAATGAATAATTGCACCTTAATGCAATTAAAAGGATAATCAATGCGTTTTAATGAATCCTAAATCAAAGCTTTTTAAGATAAAATGAATGAGTATAAGAATATACTAGATGGATAGATGAATGCACTTAAGTAATGGATAGATAAATAAATGCGTGCAACTAAAGAAATCTATATGAATGTATTGTAGACAAACTTAAATGATGATAAATGATGATAAATGATTTTAATGATGCGAATCTAAGTACATAATAATGAATGCAACTAAATGATATTAAATGCACTTTAATGAATATTGAAAATGAATGTAATGAGCCTATATGTAAGTAAATGATAATGCACTGTATGTAAAATGCAACTAATGTAATGAAATGATGATGCCATGTGTGCATGATAGATGAATGCAAGGTTGGTGAGAATGTGCATGATGCACTGATGATGTATCAGAGAACTCCGTCGTGATTATATCTAAGACCAATTCATTTTAAAATAATTTCTCATATTCAAACTTGTTCATACTTGCATAAAAAACCATAAATATGAATAATGAATGATCAAATGGATGGGTGATATGCAACAGAATGCAATATAAACAGATGAGATGAAATGACAATCCATGGTGCTTTATTTTTCATCATTGAGCAAGGGTAGTATCAATCTTGGATGAGGTAGTAGCAACCAAGTTTGGAGCGTTGTACCTGCAAGCAAGCAACATAAATAAAGAATATGGACCCTCCATAATGATTCATGCTCATATAGTCGAGGTATACGCTATAGTCAGTAAGCCGTAGTGATCCATGATTGTATTTTGCATAAGATCACATAGCTTAGTGAACTTCCCACGTAGACACCATTAGTACATTCCCCAAAACTTCATTGGAATAATTTGCAGAAGATACACAAACAATGCTTAGGAACCATCTTGGCTACTCTAATCACTTGTGGATATCCTGGAGTAGCGTAGGAACCTGATATAAATGAATAAATAACATATCAAACTAATCAAGTACTTGATAGCTTAAACAAAATTTTCTTGTCAAAGAAAATGTTATCATGTCTTTGTTTTGGTAAGGAAGGATGCATCCTTTTTAAGATAATTTTGCGTACCTACGTTGAGTGTTTGATTGATTTGATAAGTGATCATTTGTTGTGAGTAGCTTAAAATGTTTGGTTGACATCTGTGTCGATGTGTAAGTACAATGCGTTTCCATGTTTTTGGTTGATTTTTTGATGTTTTATGATGTTTTTGGATTTTGTGAGTGTTTTTGGATGTTTTTTGGTATTTTGTGAGACAGTTTTCGAATGTTTTTGGATTTTATGAGACAGTTTCAAATGAAGATTTCAATGAATCATAAGTAATATATAATCCACTTCCATCAATAAGTTTATGGAATTGCCCCCGGTTTAGACATGACTATAAAAAGTGGGATGCAAGACGCAGGAAGTACTATCCTTGATTGCAGATCAATAATAAAGCCATGGTTTGAATGATGGATGAGTGGATGCAATGAATGTGATTGCAACAAGTTTGAAAGACAATGGAACCATAACCTTTACAAGTGGCGCTTGTTTTCCAGGTTTTCACCATCGCACTTACCCAAGGTGCCACCGGAGTGGTTGTTCACCGTTTGGATGCATGATTTTTCTTTACTATTTTGATTTATTTGTATTTTCTTTAGGACATTTATTTGAATGTTTTTGGTGTTTTTTTGGTATGTATGGAGCCTGATGCTCTGCACAGCCTATGTATGAAACCATTTGAGGTGCATGTTGTTGATCGGATCTACTAGTGATTCTCCTTCTGAAGTAGCCATTTGATATGCCCTGGACCCAAATACAACAATGATAACAAATGGACCCAGCTAGTTAGATTCAAATTTTCCCTGATGTTCTCTATTTGGTTGGTTACGAGGATTCTCTCGAAGAACAAGATCATCTACCTCAAATGTACGAGGTTTAACATGATGATTATAGCTTCTGCTCATGCGCTGCTGATAGGCCTTGAGGTGGTTGTATGCAGCTTGTCGTCTTTCATCAAGTAGCTCCAAGTCTTGAAGACATGATACTATATATGCTTCATCATCTATGAGATTATGCAAGGAAACCCGCAAAGATGGTATCTCAACCTCAATAGGTAAGATAGCTTCTGCACCATAGACCAGTGATTAGGGAGTTGCGCCTGTAGGGGTTCGAATGCTAGTTCAATATGCCCATCGTGCTGGATTCAATTGAACGTGCCAATCACGACCGACATCATTGACTGTCTTCTTGAGAATTCTCAATATGTTCTTGTTCGATGCTTCGGCCTGACCATTGCCTTGTGGGTAATAAGGAGTGGAAAAGCGATGTTGGATGTGAAACTTCTCACAGTGCTCACAGACATCTTGATTTTTGAAAGGAAGTCCATTATTTGTAATGATGGACATGGGTACACCATACCGATAGATGATGTAACTAAGGATGAATGAGGCGATCTACTTGCCGGTGACTTGGGTAAGTGGAACAACTTCGATCCACTTTGTGAAGTATTCAGTGGCAGTGATGATGAATTTGTGGCCGTTGGATGAAGATGGATGAATTTTACCCACAAGGTCAAGGCCCCATTGACAAAAGGGACATGGTGATGTGATGGATTGCAATTCCTGTGCTGGTGCATGTATCAGGTCTCCATGAACTTGGCATTTCTTGCATTTTCTGACAAAATAGTAAGAGTCTTTTTCCATGGATGACCAATAGTATCCAGCGCGCATGATATTCTTTGCTAAGGAAGGACCACTTGAGTGAGTCCCACAAATTACTTCATCTACCTCTTCCAAGGCCTTTTTTGTCTCATCCTATTCCAAACATCAAAGGAGAGTACCATTAAGACTGCGTTGGTATAGGGTTTTAGCAATGATGGTATATCGAGCGGTTTGGTGAATGAAGGTTTTGCTTTGGTTATTCGATTGGTTAGGAGGAAGTGTGTGATCACGTAGGTAGGTGTAGAACTCACCGTACCATGGGGATTTAGAACTGACAAGGTGACATATCATCTTGGATTTGGGGATATCATAAGAGGGAATCCAAAGCTGTTCTACGAAGAAATCATACCATGTTCAATTCTGTGGAAGATCTAGGAGAGATGCGATGGTAGCCATAGCATCAACAACTCAATTCTGATCTCTAGGTATTTGCTAAAAGGTGATAGTAGTAAATGATGCTTTTAAACTGTCCACCATTTTCTTGTACGACATGAGTTTATCATCCTTGGTCTGATATTCGTCTGTGACTTGTCGGATGACTAGTTGGGAGTCGCCATATACTTGTAGCTCTTTTAACTTCCATTATACAACTAGTCAGAGTCCTGTGATCAAGGCCTCATACTCAGCTATGTTGTTTGTGCATGAAAAATTTAGCCTATAAGACTTTGGGATGCTGTCACCTTGAGGTGTGATAAACAAAATGCCTGCCCCCGAGCCATGTATAGTATAGGAACCGTCAACGTATAGTTTCCATGGTTGTGCTGCTGTGATTAGGAATATCTCTTCATCTGGAAAATTGGAAACAAGAGGATGATCACCTGTGAGGGGTGCATCGACCAACTGATCTGCAATAACATGGCCCTTGATAGCCTTATGGTCCACATACTCGATGTAAAACTCACTCAGAATCATCACCCATTTGGCCAAGCGGCCTGTCAATGCTGCTTTGTTGAGTAAGTACTTTAATGGATTGATATTTGCAATGAGTTGTACTTTATGTGTTAACAGGTAGTGCCTCAGTTTAGTGGCTGCTAAGATTACTGCTAGGCAAGCTCACTCAATAGGTGTGTAATTGAGTTCATAGCCGACCAGTGTGCGAGAGATGTAGTAAACAACACACCCTTTCCCTTCTGCATTATGTTGTTCTAGTAGTACACCCAATGCCGTATTAGTTGTTGAAATATAGAGCAATAGAGGCCTAATTGGATCTAGTGGGATCAGTAACGGTGTATTCATGATATAATCTTTAAGCATATGGAATTCTTGCTGGCATCTGGCATCCCATTGAAAGTAGATGTTTTTTTGTAACAGGTGTGTAAAGGGGTGTAACTTATCTGCCAGTTGTGCAATGAATCTTCGGATGGATTGTAGCTGCCCTTGTAATATCCTTAACTGACTAATGTTCCTTGGTGGTGGCATGTCCATGATTACTTTAACCTTTGCTGGGTCGACCTCAATGCCTTTGCTTGAGACAATGTATCCTAGAAGCTTCCTTGAGGTTACTTCAAAGACACATTTCTTTGGGTTGAGTCGAACATGATATTGTTCTAGTCGATCAAAGATTTTATCTAAGATTTCTAGATGACCTTCTCTTGTTAATGATTTTGCCAATAAGTCATCAACATAATCCTCCATTATGGTATGCATCATATCATGAAATATGGTGGTCATTGCTCTTTGATAGGTTGCCCCTGCATTCTTTAGACCAAAAGGCATTACATTCCAACAGTATGTTCCCCATGGACATGTGAATGCAGTTTTATGTTGATCCTCCAGAGTGATCTTTATCTGGTTATACCCTGAAAAACCATCCATAAGAGAAAGCATGTCATAACCCGCTGTTAGGTCCACGATCATGTCAATGTTTGGTAGGGGGAAGTCATCCGTAGGACATGCCTTGTTTAGATCTCTGAAGTCAGTACAGATATAGATGCCCCCATTTGGTTTGCCAACAGGTACAATATTGGATATCCAATCTGCATAATCAATTGGTCTAATAAAATCAACATCTAGGAGTTTCTTGAGTTCTGCTTTGACTAGTACCGCAATCTGGGGGTGCATCTTGCAAAGATTTTGTTTGAATGGTTTAGCTCCTTCTGCTACGGTGAGGTGATGCATGACTAAATCAGGATCAAGACCAGGCATGTCGGTATATGACCATGCAAAGTTGATCTGACGCTTTTGGAAAAATTCGACAAACTTAGGTTGTTCCTTTGGAGTTAAAAGAGATGCCAGATGTATGTGGTGAGGAGTTTCAGGAGTCCTCATGTTGAATTCCTTTATTTCCTCGATAAGGATCGTTGATCGTTCCTGATTTGTACTAGAGGGGAGAATGTCAAACCTTTCATCCTTAGGCGCCTTAGAGAGGTTTTCACCATTAGATACACTCTTTCTTTTTACATTTTTTGGGATCAAATAGTGCCACAATGTGGTTTTCACTGGAAGATCCATGTTTTATTGTTATATTTTTGTAGCTAAAAGGTTTGGCATCCGTCCCAAAGTATGCTGCGCTATTAAGTTCAATGGCGAATCCAACTTTGTGATCCCCGCTTGGTATGTTATCTTGTAGTTCCAAAAAGTCAATGATCGCCTCATCATTTTGGGATTGGTCAAGGCATGGGGGATTAGGTTGGTTCCATTCGATGAGTTGAGGTTGGATAATGGGAAATACCTCATCGATCAGGTTAAGTTCACAAGATGTGTCAGTGAGGGTCAAGACGTTGTGGTGAAGGTCGTTGATGGTATCTCCTTGTCAGAATTAGGCGTAAGATGTGACGTAGGGTCTATGGAAGGTGTTTCCAGTTCAGGAACCCAAGAGGTTTTAATATGTGCCTCGCCGTAAACAGGGATTTCTTTGCGAGGTGGAGGGGGTGATGCATCTTCCTCATTTGAAGTATTGAGCTGGACGAAATCAAATTCCCACTGATGTGAGTCAGTCTCTGAGTCACTTTCCAATATCTGATTATTGTACCAAACCGGGATATCCTTTGAGTTAAACGCTGCTGGTGTAATTGGCTTATGTACCTTTGGAGATGGATTGGTTGGCCTGTGGGGTTTTTGTGGTGATAGGGTCTTTATAGATCCATTCTGCTAAGTCTTCATCTCTGGTCTCCTCTTCCTGACTCTTTCCAAGGATAAAAGGCATCAAAGTACATGCTAGTTTGGCTAGTGGTGTTTGAAGTAACCTTTGAGGTTTACCATGAGTTCTAGGGGAAGTGGGTAGTTGCCCAACACAAAAGAGTTGGCTTAGATTGTACTCCCCATGACCTTCCTCTGCCATTTTCATTTTTAGCTTCTCTTGCTTGGGTATAGTGGTGTTTGAATTGGAAAGAGAGTCTGCACTTACATATGATGTGGATGGGATAGCTTCTCTGTTGTTGAGAACGGTGATCTCTGGGTGATGGTTGATATTATTACAATATGCAAATGGATTTGCATCACCCAAGATTGTAATTTCTACACCGTTATGCGGGAACTTGATACACTGGTGATAGGTGGATAGAACGGCTTGCATGGAATGTATCCAAGGTCTTCCTAACAACAAATTATACGGTAGAGGAAGGTCCAGAACTTGACATATGATGTGCTTCACCACTGGGCCCACTCGGATTGGTAACACAACTGCTCCTTTTGACGAATGCTCTGCATCATCATAGGCTTTTATTGTTATCTTTTTGTGGGGGTCCACTGATTCAACTGCATATCCCAATGCTGTGACCAATTATAGTGTACATATATTTAGGCCTGCTCCATTGTTGATCAAGACTCGCTTGATCCTATGTTGGTTGATAACTCCTTCAATATGGAGTGAGGCGTTATGAGGCTGCTGGAAGGATGTATTGTCACTTTCAGAGAAAGTGAGACATGGTGATGACCTCAGACTACCAACCATAGCTTGAAATTGATCTGTGTTTAGATTGGCAGGGATTGACGCCTCTTGGAGAGCTTGATCCAAGATTGTTTTATGAGATGAGGATAGGCGCAACAACTCTAAAATGGATATAAGTGTAGGCGTTTATCCTAATTGTTCCACAAGGTTATATTGCTTTGGGATGGAGGTGGTGCCTTAAGGAACTTCTTTAATGGTGATATTGCTATGACGCGTAACAACATTGCAGGTAGAGCTTGGATCTTTGATGGTAATGGTTGCAATTTGTTCATCGACATCATATAGGTGATTCACAGTGTAATTATGAGCGGCTTGCGTATAATCATTGGTATCTATGTTTCATCCTGAAGTGGAAGGACCCCTTTGATCTGGTGATGGAAGTGGATTTTTAAACATAAGATGATCATTATTTGTGGTTTTTGGGTCATGTCCTTCAATTTCAATCTCTCCTCGGTCAATAAGATCCTGAACAAGATCTTTCAATCTATGACAATTACTTGTTTTATGCCCTTTCCCTTGATGGAATTTGCAATGTTCATTATCCCTCCACCATGGAGGTTTGACCTGAGGTTTTTAATTAGATGTTTTGGGTAAGGTTACTAGATTTGATGAGACCAATTGACGTAACACTGTTTCAATAGGTTCCCCTAAGGGAGTGTATGTACGTTTTGGTTTAAAATTATGCTGTCTTTGCCTTGGTTCCTCTTACGGTACATTGCGTCCTTGATTTGGTGGGGGAGGAACCATGTTGTTCTTAGGAGGGGGGTTTTGCCCCCGCAAATCAGACCACAAGTTGTGCACTCTTGATAGTCCTTGCATCTACAACCCCGTCATTGACGATGTTTTTTTTTTTATTCCAAAAGTTAGGTTTATCACTGTTGAAGTGCAGGCGAGGGGCATCTTTTGGTTCATTGTATATTTTGATAAGCCCCCTTTTGATGAGGGCCTGTTCACATTTTAAACCCTGTGTGATCATGTCATTAAAAGACTCTGTGCCTTTCATGTCTAAATGAAATTCCATTTCTTCGTTCAAGTTGGAAATAAGTATTTCCACTAGCTCTCTTTCAGGTAGCTAAAGGGAACGTCTGCTAGACATTTGTCGCCATCGTTGTAGGAAAGCTGAAAATAGCTCCCCTATTTTTTGCTTGGTTTTACATAGGTCTTCCATGGTGACATCACACTCTATGTTATGGGAATAATGTGCAATGAATTTCTGGACCAATTCTTCAAACATCCTAATACCGCCTGTTAGTCGGGAAAACCATTGCGTGGTTGTCCTTGCCAAACTCTAAGGAAAGAGGCACATTAGATACATGTCTTCATATGCCACTTCTAGGCAAGCGGAATGAAATTCCCTGACATGATCTCGAGGGTCTCCTTTTCCCTGATACTTTTCAAACTTAGGTGTTTCAAACCCTCATGGAAAAGGTGGTATATGTAGATTCCTATCAAAGGGATAGGGACAAATATCATTAAGTGAAAAGTGGTTTGTTTTCACACCACTATGGAGTTGTTGGGCGAGATTCTCGACTTGTTGCCTCAACATGTCAATGTCATTTGGAGGAGGAGGTGGTGGATTTCCTTGATGAAGGTTGTATCTGATGTGATTTTGACCTCTTCCATCCTCATTATGACTCTGGTGTTCTGATGCTTGCCGTAATTGTGCTATATCAAAATCAAAGGGTAGTTTGGCTCCCTCTTGGGCAAGTCTTAAAAAGTGAGCATCAACATTGTTCCTGAGGATCTCATCGAAAAGTCGATTGAAGAGGGGGTTGTGTTGTGCCCTTTCGATTGCTTCAGGAGTGGGAGTATGAGGATTTTCATCAATTGCGTTTCCTCCAAGGGCTTCTTGGAATTCATTGAGATTTTCCTCTCTTCCTCTTCGATTTCTTGTTGTCTAGTCCTTGATCTGGTTTGAGCCATCTGGTTTGAAAGTTTTTGTTGAAGTTTGATGAAAATGATGATGAGTGGATGATGAAATGAGAGATAAATGTTTGGTAAAGTGTTTAGCATATGGATCTCTAGCACTAAAGGTTTGATGTTACCGAAGTCCTTCTATGAATTGCTTGTTGTGTTTGTCGACAATGTTTGAGATAATAAGATATAGAGAGGTCTGAGATGTGTTACAGACCAAGCTATCTAGTAATAAGAGGATGCACTCATAGACTAGTTTTAACCTGTGTAGAAATGCCTCTTAGGATGAGTTTATCCTAGATGTAGAGACACTCTAAAAAGTGATGTGTTGTTTTTTATTCAAGCAATTTACTAAAAAGAACTTAGGACAAGATCTCTTTATGTTTTGATATTTTGAAATGGGTTGATGATGTATGAATGTGAGAATGGATGGAATGTTTAAACTTCAATAAAAACTCTGTGTTACAAATGAGACAAATTCTTCCTCTTCTCTTTCGGGGGTTGGTGGTTCTTCTCGAGCTATGTTATATGTGATGCAAATATTTGGAAAGAAGGTAGAATTGATTTTGCCTCCCTTGTTTTTATGATAGCTCAAAGCTCTATATTGAGTAAAAGCTCTGTGGTTTAAAGACTCTTGATCAAACTCGTTAGATTTTCCTTGAAGATATAGACGCATGTGATGTAAGAAGGCTCTATGTGAGACAAAGATTTGCCTATTGAGATAGAAAAATCTCCTTCTTTTGATGAAATCCTTTGAGCTTAATGGTCTTTGCTTCAAATTGATATGCTGATGAAGAGTCCTCTTTCTCAAAACGTGGAGGATGGTCATATAGTTTTGATACCTTTGTTTGTCACTTTGTTTTTGATTTGTTTGCCAAAAGGTTGGTTGTGAAAATTTTGTGTTGGATGAATACTTGGTTTTGAATTAGTTTTGATTTTCTTTGACAAGAAAATAGAGCAAGCACACCAACACAATAATGTTGCCTCAAAAGGCACAAATAAGTGTGGGTCTAAATCAGCCCAATCTTCGAACTTTTTGACCTTTTTACAGAAGTTTTTGAGTATGTTTTTCCAAAAAGCCTGAAGTCGGCTTAGTTTATCACTGGTCTTGACACAAAATGAAGATACTTCAAACACACTTTATCCCTAAGGTCAAATGGCTAGTTGCAATAATTTTAGCCCACATCTTGATATTTCTTCAACTTTGGTACTACATACCTTATGAATCCCATCATGGCAGGTAAGGATGTGATATACTAAGTCTTTCACGAGCATAACAAATAGATGATCCCTATGATGGGGGAGTCACCACTTTTATCAAGCCACAAGTAGCCTTTCAAAAAGCTATGTTTCTACTCAAGGAAACATGTATGGTGAGTATCTTGGGAGCAAAACCATCTGTGCTCTTGCACTAAATTTATCACAAATATCCTCAATCAATAGAATGGGTGGGTTTCTACATAAAAAGGTGTTTAGTAATTTTTGATGTTTTTGGACATAAGTTCATTCTACAGTGACTCACTTAAGAGCCTTGTAATTTGTGGTGGGGCCCATTTGTCCTTTCGGCAAGTTACACTGTAGGAACAACTATACCCAAGGCTACAACTTTCGCTCACACCTGAATTCTATAGCGGCTCGAAGGGTTTACCACACGAGGTCATTCCCAAGAGTGATGTGTCTCTTGGCATGCCTCTCTTAAAAATATAAAATTTGAGTGTTACTAACACTTTTCTCTTGCACCTAGGACCACGAAAGCCAAGGGAGAGGATAGTGTGTGTTAGAAGTAGGACCACTCGACAAACTTTGCACAAGTGTGCCAATCACAAAAAGCACTTGTTTTTTTTAACTGATTTTCATTGCAATGTGATCTAACTATTTGGAGATGTTGCTCCAACAATCATGGTGTTTTTTTTAACTTGAAAGGCAAAATGTTTTGTAAACTAGGAACTTTGAAAATCCTGGTCAATTGAATTAAAAACATGTCTTGCTTGAAGTAAAATCGTTTATGAGCTTGAAGGAAAAATGACTTGTTCTTTTTAGATTGCCCAAAATGAAATGTTGATTGTGAATTTCCTTAAGTTGATGCAAGAAATGAAAGTTGTGTTGTTGATTTTAAGCACCAAAATAAAGATTGTTCCTAACTTGCAAATAAACTTTGATGTGAAGTTTGTGGTTCTTTTTAACTTGCAAGTGGGGTTCTTTTTACAAACCAAAACTAAAGATGTGATTCTTTTTATGATCCAAAATGAAAATGTGAGGTTCAATTTTTAAGCCAAAAGAGACAATGAATTTGTTTTAATCCAACTTTGAAAACAAAGTGAAAGAAATAATTCAATGCTTTCTAATCTAACTCCTCCAATCCTGCATAAACAAATAAATAGTTAGTCAAAAATAAAAAATGAGGTATTGGTGGGCTTCTACAAGCCTAGGTTTTGATTTTCGATTACAATAAAAAAAAATTACAACTCTCTGTTACAATAGCGCCACTCTATGTAAACATAGAAGTGCTATTTAACACGAAAGTGCTACTTAATCGACAAATGCGCTAAAATAATGACAAATGTGCTATATTGGAAGCAAAAGCGCTAAAATACTCTGTCGGACAAAATAAAATTCTGTTAAACAGAGCGCATGAATGCGCTAAATTAATAACAAGAGCGCTACTTTAAATGCAAAAGTGCTAAATGATGGACAATAGAGCTATTTCCCAGATAATAACGCTATTCTGGTGAACAAAAGTGCTAAATCATGAACTTTCGCAGGCGCTAAAACGTGTTCAAAAGCGCTAAAGCGCAACCTGTGTGTCAATTTAAACAAAAAAGTTCGTAGTTTTGTAGACAAATCTTGTGTTGGATTCACAATGGGTTCACCAAATGATGCTTAGCAAAAAGGAAAGGTGGTTAGGATAAACAAACACAAAACAACAAACAGGAAACCAATTGTTAGATGTTAGTGTTAGAAATCACAAATTAAAGACTATCCTAAACATGCATACCAAGAGAAACACTATAAGCAAAATAGAGTATTTAACTAAGACAACAAATGCAACAAGGCATCTCCAAATGCCTTCCACCATGCTTGTAACTCCTCCTCCCTTGTTCCTCTCCTCTCCAAGTTTCCAAATGAGTGTAGCTCTCAACAACTTTTTGCACTATGGATGTCTTATGGAGATTTAAGATTGAAATGCATTAAACTATGCTATGCAAGTGTAAAACAAACTAAACTAAGAGATATTATGAAATGAACTAAGATTAATTTTACTCCAAAATGACAATATGAGTGATTATGCTAGAATGCTCTTTAAAATTGACTATAGATTAAATGCATACAAGATTTCAGGATCTAGATTGTGAAGAAATGAGCTCTATTTATAGGTAAAATGGAACAATGGAGGGTTGAGATTGAATAATCTCAACAAGGGTCAGGATTGAAGGGTTTTAGATCCTTGTGAGGGCTTTTAACTCAATCCCAGGATGACAAATGTCAACAAGAGATGGGTTGAGAGGAGAGGGAATAAACATTAAATGCTTGACATGACTTGAGGGTTAACTTGGGAGGTAAGGTTAATGTTGAGTTTGAAAGAATAAAGCCATTATCCAATAAATAATGTCTTTATCCAATGGATAAACTCTTGTGCAAGAGTTAGTGAGGATAACCATGGTCAAAGCAATAAATGCTTGAAAAGACACATGGGTTACATGAGGGTTGAGTTTAGAGGTAAAGTCTCTAACTATGGGAGCAAGTGGATTTAACCATAAATGGTTATGTAAGGGCCATTAATGGTCATGTAAGAGCCATTAGTGGTTTGGAAGACTTTAGAGGTTAGCTTGTTGAACACATAAATCATTAAATGCTTTTCAAAGACTTTGAAGGCTTTGAGAAGTGACTCCAAGTTGCTTAGGAATGTGACAATATTTAGGGGATGGATTAGGCTAATTAGAAATGATTAGAAAGTGGTTAGAGGGGTCTAGAAGGGGATTTAGGAGTGCAAGTGGATTTGGTGGGTGAGGGAAAATAGGATTTAAATTAAAATAAAATTAATTTATTTCAACTTGTGGTTGCAACTTGCATTTGTAGGAGAATGCAAGTGGGGGGAGGGGGGGTGGGTGGGTGTTAAATGATTTAAATAAATGTTTTTAATTTATTTATTTAAAAGAAGAAAGGGGATTAAATTAAATAAATAGGATTTATTCATTTAATTGATTGTGAATTTGGTTTAATGAATTAATTGAAATAAATTGAATAATTTATTTAATTAATAGGAGAATGTTTGAAGATGAATTAACTAAATGTTAATTTAATTAACTGATGGCTAGTGGGTTTTTAATCAAATAAATAGCAAATATTCATTTAATTAAAATGAACAGATTTATGTGACTACAGTTTCATTCTAGAGACTTCTCAATCCTTTAATGGTTTCCCTCAAGGTCTACAAACCTTTAATGGTTCCTTCTAAAGACTTCTCAAGCCTTTAATGACTTCCTTCAAGTCTTCAAGCATTTAATGCTTTAACCTCCCTTTTCTCATTTAAATAAATTAAGATTTATTTAAATAAAATCCAAAATTCACATTCACATTTAAATAAATCAATATTTATTTAAATACCTATCCAAATGCAAGTTGCACCAATAAACTAAAATAAATAAATTTTATTCCAATTAAAATCCTAAAATCCATCCCACTTGCATTCTCCTACAAAATCCACTTGCACACTAATCCTCCTTCTAGATTCTTCTAAACCCTTCTAATTAAGCCTAACCCCTTTCCTAAACATTTGCACATTCCTAAACAACAAAATTAGGAAGGAGTCACTTCTCAAAGCATTAATGGTTTTATTTTTTCAACAAGTTAACCCTCAAAGTCTTCATAAACTAGTAAAGACTTAAATCTAACTAACCCACCTTTGACCCTTGGTTAGAGACTTTCTCTCTAACTCAACCATCCATTTAACCCACAAGTCTCTTAAAGCATTCAGTGCTTTGACCATGGTTATCCTTTAACTATTGCACATTTTTTTATCCTTTGGATAAAAGGATTATCCACTAACTCAACCCTAACCAAACCCCCTAGGGTAACCATCATGTCCCTTCAGGCATTTAATGCCTCTTCTATCTCCTCTCAAGCCTTCTCATGGTGACACTTGTCAACATGCGATTGGGTTGAAAGTATCGCATGGATTGAGGATCATACAATCCTAGCCTTTGTTAAGATAATTCAATCTTAACCATCCAATTCCCTATTTCTTCTATAAATAGGACTCACTTCTTCATTGTAAGGGATCACCAAGTCTTAGTCTTAGAATTCAGATTTTTCCTCTCTTTGTCTCAATCATAAGCTTAAGCATTTATAAGCATTTTAATTATTAGCATAGCATATATCATGTTAGCATAGCATAATATCGATATCATAACATATTTAGTTTCTTAATCATAACATAATCTTCATCATAGCTAGCTCTGTTATAATCTTATAGATCTAGAATGCATTGCATATAGATCATTTTCATCACATATCACTCATTCTTGGAGTTGTCATTCTAAAGTTCAGTTGCTCAATGATCTGAGAGAAACCATGACTTGAGGAATCCTTGAAGATAGAGGACAATGAGACGTCTTGCAAGGATTGTTTATTTAACTTATGTTATCTGTTAAATCCTTTTCATATAATATTTCATTGGTATGCTTGTTATATTGCTCTTTATTGACTAATACCACATCTCAAGTATACAGTACTAACTACTCTTATGTGGATGGATGACTTACCATATCTTATGTTGAAAAGGTTATCATAGAACACTTGGTTTGGTGTTTAAAATGAAGCTAGTGATAGTTGTAGTTATTCATGTTTTATGTAACGCTAAATCATTAGCTCAATTATTATTTATGTATCTTAGATTTTGTTTAGGAGTGTTGCATAGTAGAAACATATGGGAACCCACAAGAGGAGTAAGTTTCTATGTATGTCTATCTTCCGCTTGTGCATTTGTGATGGTTAATTATATAATGAGTTTATAGATGTAATGTATCTTGTTTCAAAAAAAATTTATTTTTATGTTATTCTGTTAGTTAGTTGTTAGTCCATTGGGGTTCCTTAGAGGGGTGTTACATGAGAAATCAACACCAAACCGATAGTGGACATCCAACCAAGGGCATCATCGACAACATCTCTACACAATTGCATATCTGGTAGAACAATTGTCAACATCATCATCATGTAAGGACAAGTATCAACAACAACTATCTCCACAACACACATCTAACAAAGCAACCCTCAATCATTATCTTTTGACATAGTCCACAATCATTAGCATTAATACAATCAACCATGACTCTATAGTATGTTGGATATCAACACCAAGAGGGTGGACATCAACCATGAAACATCTATATAACACTATTTACATTAATGAAATCATACATCTATCTGATCATCTACACTTTAAATCAGTAACAACACTTAGCACCAACATGACATATTGAGTGAAATACATATTTGATGGAACAACCATCAACCATCTACATTCTATCATATCTTCAATATATCACATCATCCATTGTACATCATACTAAGTATAGACATCCACCATATCAACACCTGGTATATGAATATGCACCATCTAGTAATCATAGCATATTAGCAACATGTACTTCTATCTTTGACATATCATCAATAATAACTAGACGATCACATAAATATAACTATCATTATTTATACTGAATATTTTTTCAATGGACAAAAAATTGAATAACAATGACAAGTTCTTTATCTTTAAATAATTAGTTGGAAGCATTTACATCAAAAGGTACAATGATAAGAAACACTACAAATCAAAACATATTCTCTTTCAGAATAATTTTTTTATCATTAAATAGCAGCTAAGGGATTGCACCCATATATTAAAAGAGTAGGAAAATTTAGCCTAGCCCATGCTCGCTGAAGCCATAGAGGGAAAACCCCATCACCAAAATGAATGTTTTACATTAAAAATGGCAATAAGACATGAGAACCCATGAACAAGCTCCAACAGAATAAAACCAAAATAACATCCTTGATTATGGCCATCTCTTGGCTCCTATCACTACAAGTTTTATAAGCAACTCCAATGACAACTGATCTGCAAATGATCCATATCTCCCCCAAACAAATGTGGGGGGGGGGGGGGGGGAGAAATTGCACTCATTAAGGATTTTCCCCTAATTTACCATGATAGTGGAGTTGCATATTAAAAAAAGCTTCACTCTTCTTCCTCCTCCTTTGCATAGTTGTCCAATCACCTTTCTTGGCTCCCTTGTCCAATGCCACATCTATTAAACCTGTAGGGGAATCATTTCCCCCAAAAGGCAAGTTTCCCAAGCTCTCAACAGGCTTAGTCTTCATCTCAAGTGCAACCAAAAAAGAAAGCTCACTATCACACCTTGGTGGGGGGTGCACTACTATTTCCCTAGGGTGTGATATGCTTGGAGTAGATGGTTGGTTCCCATCTTGAGATGCTTTCTTAGAGTCCTTAGCACCTAATTTTTCTTTCAATCTTGAATATATCTTCTCAACTGAATAATGATGAGAGGCAACATCCTTCCACCAAGTGGCATTGCAATCAGTTCTTTGTTTGATGCATCAAGCAACTAAATGGTCAATGTGGACGCATCTACAACATCGAAATGGGATGCCCTCATAGTCTAAAATCTGTTTGTAGCATCTAGTTTTCATAGTGAGAGAGATCTCTGTAGAGAGTTCTTTGGTAATGTCTACATCCACCAATATGCATAATTTGACAAACCCTCATCAACCCCCAAGAATTTCCCCAACGAGTTACTGATTGCTTCAAAACAAGATTCAAACCAAATTTGCAACAAAATGTTCAAAAGTCTTACCCACATTGGAATCACAAAAAAGAATCCAATAGCTAGATTGAAGGAAGCATGCTAGGGTTTATGAATAAGTAAATTTTGGTCATGGTCCCACTCTTAATCACAAAGAATAGTGTGACAATCTTGAGAGTTGTCAAAAACTACTAAAAAAATGCCCGTGCACATGGATACATCTGAAGATCTAAGAACTCCCTTCAATATGGGTGGCCAAGTATTTGTGTTCCACTGGTGTAGCCCTGCCAAACTCAAACACCAACCTCTAAACCTTTCGATCAATCCATGCTTCGTGAAAAAAGCCACATTTTCATCTACCTCTTCCAAAATATCATCCCCCAACACCACATTAATGGGTCCTTGGTTGGCATTATCGAATGAGGCACACTTTGAAAACCCTTATTCAATTAAAGGAGGGATCCATTCCTACCCAACCATTCCATACACTCCTTTTTGCTTGTCCTAGGGATAAATGCACACCATTATCACCATACACCACATCGCCCTATCTTTTTTAGTCTATACATGGGCCAAATGGTCATCAACTGCTAAAGTCTATAACATCAACACACATCACTGGAGAGGCTTAGGGGGAAGTCGTCTATCCAAACCCTTACACTGCTTTCCAATACATAGACAACCATGAGAAACCACAGGAGAAGGGATCTCTAATCACCCATTTTGCGAGCCAAACCCTAGCTTTGGTAGTACAATATCAAAGATATTGTGATAGAGAATTCAATGAGAATACTCTTACAGAACATATTTTACCATAACAACATTTCAAAGATAAGTGTACAATATCACATTAATATAGCTATTGTTATTTATATTGAATATTTTGTTAATGATCACCAAAAAATTAAATAAATATGACAACTTTATCTTTAAATAGTTAGTTAGAAGCATTTACATAAAAAGTTATGATGATAAGAATCCTATTCCATCAAAGTTACTAACTTTCACCATATCGATTAATATATCAAAATTACTCTTGCTATTAATGCCAAGATGCATTCAACAATGGTAGCAAGGGGTGGAGTGTAATAGCTTGAGTGTGTTAATAAAAACTCGTACCTTCTATTAAATTTGACAACTATTTATATATCAAAATATTAATATTAATTATAAACATGATATTTTCAAAATAAGCACCACATAAAAACAAAGATATGACTACATCAAAATTATAACTTTTAGATAGATGTAGAAATATAAAATATATAATAGAGATCTTTTGAAAAAATAATGTACCATTTTATAACTACAATATACAACAAATATTATTTTTAATTCTTTTAATTTTTAATAATTTATTTGAATAACGATAAGAAGTTTGTAATTTAAATATAAATTAAAAAAAAAAAAAAATTAGAATAAAAAAATTGTATTAAGAAAAAATAACAATGTAGATACAATAAAATGTATTAAATATAATTAAATTAAAACACAATTATTTTAAGGTAAATAAAATAGCTCCAATTGATATCTCTCAACATTTCTTTACATAAATGTATTTAAGATATCTATACTAGCTCATTTAGAATACTACAAAGATATTTAAAGCTTTAACATGGTCATTGAAATTGATTGTTTAACATGAAGACAAAACATATATATTATATAAGCAACGAATTACAAAGTGAGTATGAGTCTTACAAAGATTCTTAGACGTGCACCAATTTCATAGAATCTTGAAAATCTAAATGGACTAAGATATACAATCGGTATAAGTAGGGGACCCATCTGAACTCTATAATCAAAATATAAGTCCTTATGATCTTGAAGATTGTTCATGTTGTGAGTATCATAAGAAATTTTATCTTTATGTTAAAAAGACTGAACCAAACGAAAAAGCTAATTAACAAAAAGAATAACAAAGATATGAAGAAAGACACTCACTCCAACAAGAAGCACCCTGCAAAAATCAAGAATCCAAAAAATGTCATCAAAATTGATATGAAGCTGATGAAAATAAAAGCTAGGGCTCATACTCTCCCATACAAACCATCTCCACATTATGTTGTGCACTTCTCATGGCTTGCTATATTCCATTATCACACATGAAATCTTTGTTTGTAATACTAGCAAGCAAAGGAGGTATTTGAAACTTTCCATTGGGTGAGCTTGGGCTCCCCTTAGATTCATTATTGGGTGACCTTTTATGCTCCCCATAGTCAAGAATAGGTTCAAGAACTTCTCCAAGACTGAGAGTACCAAAGATCACCCAATAACAAATAAGGTAATTTGAAACTTTCTCTGGGTGAACTTGGGCTCCTCTTAGATACATTATTGGGTGACCTTTTGTATTCTCCACAGTCAAGAATACAAGAACTTCTTCAAGACTAAGAGCATCAAAGATCACTCGATAGCAAAGGAGATAATTTGAAACTCTCCACTGGATGAATTTGGGCTCCCCTTAGATTTGTTATTGAATGATCTTTCGTGTTCCCCATAATAAAAGACGTTAGTATCTATCCATCCCTTACAATGCACCAATATGTAAATGATGATGTATGAAGAGACAATTTGAAACTCTCCAGTGGGTGAGCTTGGACTCCCCTTGGATTCGTTATTGGATGACCTTTTGCGCTCCCCACAATCAAGAACTCCTCTAAAAGTGAGAGCACCAAAGATCATCCGATAACGAATCTGTACCATTCACAACCTTTCTTTCCATTTCACTTCACATTCTGAGGATTTGGATTCATGTTGAAGCTTGCAGCGCATACATAGACTTCCAGTCACCAGGGTCACATAAAGCCTGCCGACAATTTTTGTGGTGTACAATCACTACAGTTTAGGTCATGATACTGTCTGCGCTGTTATACTTTTTCACAATTGTCGGCATATGGAACAAGGAAAGGTAATCGACAGGTTAGGTTTAAATAATGGTTACATCTCTCTTTGTAGGGATATTAATTATTAGTAATAGTATTCAGTGAAAATTAGACATTTTTTTAAAGGATATTTAAGTTGATTTATCTATGGTTTTGTTAGTTAAGTATTATGGAATTAGAAATTTTAAATGAAGGAAAATTTGAATGTTGAGTTTATTTTCTTTTTGGTATTTGATGTGTATATTAATATGATAATTGATATCGTTTATATGAAAGTCAAAATTAGATATTTATTTCCATAATAAAAAATAAATCAAATCAAATTAGTGTTGTGAAAGTCAAATAATATATATTGTAATCTATAGTGAAGTTTGACATTTTAAGATGTGTAAACAATTGAAAATTTGTCAATTATAATAAAATACTGCATAAAAAGATTTAAATTGATTCTAAAATTTATGTGTTATAAATGTTCACTTTCTCCTTCTAAATTGTTGAACTTGGTGTTTAGAACTCTATTTAAAAGAAATAAAATAGAAATATTAATGTTGTGAGACACAATAAAAGGCCTTAGTAGAAATCAATTAAACATTTCTTTTGGAATATGTTCTTTGAATTTTCTTTTTTCCCTTTGTTGGTTCAAGTTCATTTCATCTTCATAAATCTATTGGTTTTGTTAATTAAATTTAAGCTTAGGACATGCTCATCTTAAAATGTCTTTTGTATATTTTTTATTGGGCAAAAGTTATTTTGGAGAATGACTTTTGACGAATTTAATTTCTTTTACTTACACTCACCCTCAAACAACTTTAGGCTGTTTACTCATGGACTTCATAGACTCTAGATAGTTTACAATCTAATTCCCAATGGCTCTTACCTAGTAAAAATTATTTTGAAGTTTGCATGTGTTTGGGATAGTGAGGACTTTCACCAAGCCTCAACTTATTTTAGGTCATTTATGTGCTTGCCTCACATTTAAATTATTTACATCCTAAACATGTAAAGACATGAACCTAGCCTCAATTGGGTTTAATTTAGGTTATTGACACTATTAACCTACTTAAGCTTTAGTATGCCTAGAATTGCAAACTTAAACATTTTGATTTAACTTATTTCAAGTCATTTATTTGTTTCGCTTGATTTTAAATATTTTCATTATGGATTGTGAAGAGTTGTATTTGATTTAGATTGGTGCAATTTTAGGTTACTCGTGTTGTCCTCCTACTTGAACTCAAGTATATAGTAGATGATAAAGACTTGCACTTCAAATCAACCAATGTCATGTTATTGATGTGTTTGGTTTAGCTAGGATTTACACTGTACCTCAATCAATTTTAGGCTATTTATGATTTTATTTGAATTTTGAATCATTTACCCCTAAAGCGCAATGCATGCACTTGGTCTAGATATGAATGATTTTATGTTACTTATTCTACTAGCAAACACAATCTATTTGAGTGTACCATGTGTTGCATAAAATTTTACCTAGCCTTAAACTAATTTTAGACCATTTATGTTCTTAATCAACTTGTATCTAGCCTAAATAATTTTTTTTGTATGATTTTTAGGCTATTTATATCTTGGGATTCAAATTAGACAAGTCCTTGACTTAGACTATGACAAGTTTAATTCATTTATTCTCTCTATCTACATAAATTAGAGTATGCCTTGTACTATTAAAAAATGCTTGGCCTTAACTAAATTTAGGCCATTTATGTGCATATATAATTTATGTTGTTTAGGTTCTAATTTGGGGATGATATGACATTTTGAAACCTATTCAACAAATACATTTTGTGCATATTGTATAGTCATTGCACTCCTTGAGGTCACATCTTTTTGAGGAATTTTGTCAAATTGTTCATGTGCCTTGCCCATGCTTGCATATTTTGTGAGGGTAATTACATTTTTTATAAAAAAATCCTCTCCCTTTATGTTTTGGATGTATGTGCATACCCTTTTTCAAAGCCCATTTTGACATAGGCATAGATCATGTGGGAAAAGGTTTTGGAATTTGACCTTACACATGTCAACCACATGGGAAAATAATGGTTGTTATAAAGGGGTCTAAGTAATCACTAGTGCAAAATGCCACTTGGCTACGAGTGTCAAACAATGATGTTACTAGTGCAAGGTTTACCAAGTTAGAAGTGATTGAAATGAAGGAAAAAATGAAGGAGATGTGCTAGCCCTCACCTTGGAAAAGACAACTAGTGTCATACCTAATGACATTAGTGAAACCATCATCTCACTAGTACTCAATAATCGCCCTGTACTCTAGGATAACCAGGACTTGAGGTATAAGTGGTTATCTTGTCAGCAACTATGTTGGAGAGAGTTGAATTTTGAGTTGGAATCTCAATAGATGTGATTTTATATGTAAAAAGGGATCTACTCCAAGATTGTTAGATTATCTTCTAGGAGTGCTTGTAGCTGCCAACTATGAGTAGAGTGATGACAAACACCATTAATAACCACTAAAGAATCCTCTTTAATTTAAAAATACATAACCCACCTTAATTCACATAACTTCAGTTCATGAATAAGAGCCTGGAAGTCAACCTCTATAATACCTTGCCAAGGAACCCTAGAGGATAAGAGCTAATTACACATAAAATGCTTGATTTTTTTTTGAAGTAATTAAGTGACATTATGCATAACATATAAAGGTGTTATGCTCAACCTCAAGATAATGTCAACTAGTTGCCAATCAACTATGCACATGCAGAAGACTATGCTCTTGAAACTCCAATTGAGTTAAACCAAGTCACCTCTAAGGGTTCCATTACGTCACTACCTTAGCAACTCATCTAACTAGGCAAGAAATTTGAGACCAAACTAGGAGATGAATAAATCAATTTTCAACACCATACAAATCACATCTATTTTTATTTTAAAGCACCAATTGAAATTTTCCTATGAAAAGATCATGATACATCAAGAATTAAGAAGCAAACAAGATCATGCTTGTGGCCGATTCAAACATCGACCGAAATAAAGACACAACAATTTATTATAATATGATAGAAACTGCATTCAACTCCTCTTGAAGTGTTCATAATACATAATTCATCAATAAATACAATGCTTATCTCAAATTACATATATTACAACCTTGCAAGAAATGAAGGAGAAGACAAGTGTTAAGGAAGGGAGAAGAACTCTTCAAGTCACTCATAATCCAATTTCTTTGATCCCCAACGGTGGTTGGCAACGCCACCTGACCATGTGGAACCCTTAGGCCCACCCCATTCCACTCATGGAGATAGTCACATGGCCCAACCAATCATACAACAATGCAAGGGGACTAATAGGCTCACACAAATACCATACCGGGAGAAAGCACTCAACAAGAACATCTCAACCAATAAGAACCATAATGCAACACCAAGGTAAAAGTAGAAAGAGACACAACCTCATTGGAATCCAAATCAAATATAAGAAAGGACAAACTCAATAACAAGGTACAACAACATGTCAACAAGTATGATCCATCTCACATCCAGCTCATCAAGTATACCATAGCATCATGACTCACATACAAGACAACCACATGAATACAAATGAAACAATACCAACATGGAAGACAACATCTTCCAGGTGCTACTCATATCTACAGGGCTACCTGTACATAGAGAACAAGAGAGGGAAGTGTCATTGTGTAGCTCAAAGGGATGGCTCATGCATAACTGAACATTCTCTCATACAAACGAGAATGATAATCATGCAAGTTCCAACGTTACATGTGTGAGAATACCACTTTGAGTAAGATCCAATGCCTATATGTGTGGGCATGCCTTTCCAAATCATCCTTAGGCTCATAGTAGCGCTCAAGACATGTTTGAAGAACCAATTATCTTAATTAATGTTTAACTGGTCCCAAGTTTTATTTAATGTTATCACTTGATTAAGAAACTCCCTAAACGAGACTACCATGTGTACCACTTATGGGCTAGGGATGCGAGTGGGAGCCACTCCCATCATTGACTCTACTACCTACCCTAGGCTCAATGAAATAAAAAACATGCAACCAATGGCAGGATATCCAATTACAAAGTAAAAAATATCTCATCCAAAATGAGCCTAAGATCATCAAATGTACTCAATTACCCACAAGACCTAATAAGCATAGCATTGGACCCAAATCGATCCCAATTCATAAATACAAACATAATTCTTAATGCCTCATCATCATATCATGCTAAAACCATTAGACTACATCTTCTTCAAAGTCAATTAGGCCCCAATACCCAACATACAGGCCATACAAACCCAAATAGAGGCCACAAAAAGAACCAAGTCAAAGGAATGGTTTGTTGATCAAATGTGTAGTTCTGTGCATTAGATGCATAAATCTACACATCAGATGCACAAAACTACACATCAGATATTCAAGAGCCTATCAAATATGTAGGACTACATTGTCCGACTCTCAGAGACTCCAAAATGACCAAAAACAGAAGAGTGAATGCAAAATTTGAAGGATATCCATTTAAAATTTACTACATGACATCATGAAAATGTAATAAAAAATCACATATGCTAATCCATAAAAAATTGGCTAGCATATCCCCTTGTAAAACCTATTTTTTGCCAAAAACCAACTTGTATTTCAACAACCAATCAATAGATTGAATTCTAATGAACAAAAAAGGAATTCAATTCACTTCATAATATATCCATAGAAAAATAGAAGCTCTCAAATTGGGAAAAAAGAAAGAAGTAAGGCCACTGCCTCAAAACTTGGGAAAACCTCAATTGTAAAGAGATATCCAACACACCATAATAAGCCACAAGATCAAGATAGCTTGTAGAGCTCACCAACGTGAATCTTTTGAGCTCCTACTCACAAAATTTCACCCAAACAATATCCTAATATAAACAATGCAAATTAGCCAAGTAGGGTTTTTTAGATAAAGAGCAAGAAAATAGACAAAGTGTTTTGCAAATGAGCTCAATTACAAGAATATATGCTCACTTTTGGAGTAGCAATATAGTAACAATAAAATTAAAATTAAAACTATAAAACTAAATAAACTCCTAAATAACTCCCAAAGGTAGATTACTCAAAACTCAATAAATCAAATACATATAGATCATATTACATGACTAATCGTTAATTCAACACAGTAATATTAAAATATCATTAATATATGCCCATTAAATAAGGATAGGTCACAAATGATTATAGATGCACAAACAATCTTTATTGGTCATTCACAAATATGAATTGGGGGTAACTAGACATTACCAAAATGGTAATTGAAGGTGTAAACGCATGGAATTAAGAAAAAATGTTCAAATTAGGAAGGATGGCTAGGGACGAGGGACATAAATTAGCCAATGTGCTACCTATTGTAACCATCATCAAGGATATGGACATGCTTAGACCCGTGGAGCTAGGTGGAGTCAATGTCTTGTACTTGTAGTCACGAAAAACATTCACACATCAAGTGTACTTGCTCATGCGTATAAATATAAATAATCCAATTAACTCAAATCAACGGAAGAGGATTTTAATATCATATACATTCTCATATATTCAAATAATAAAACATCATCCCTTTCACACCTAATCATTAATTAAAACAATACAATAATATTATCACGTCTAATTGATTTGCATTAAATAATGACATCAATACTATTCCATAGCAATAATGAGCCTATAAATATTCCCCAAATAGGGTCAACATCATACATCGTTAGTAACATGATATATCATCCAATTGATATAACATTTTTTTTTGGTTGGCGATTGCTTTTGATTGAAGGTTGAACCTATGGAACCATAGAAGGAGGCCCACCCTCGAGTATCTTCTTGAGGTATTAACACCTCCTTCATTTAAACCACCATCCTATCCTCCGCTCTACTCCTCCCTTCGTTTCATCCTCTTTCGATCTCCTTTACTTCTTCACTTGCATATCCTCTGTCCTATCCTTCCTCCACACCACCACTTGCTTGCTCCATTGCTTTCCTCTTTCGATCTCCTCTACTTCTCCAATCACACCTTCCTCCACCTACCTTCACTCTTCCTAACCACCAGCCACACTCCATAACCCTTCCACATCCTCCACTTGCATCCTCCATGTCACCTCTGTACTCCTACTCTTCACCCTACCATCCTTCCTCCCTATTTTCCTCTCATCCTTCGTGCATCCTCTGTCCTCCCCTCCTTACTCCTCCTCCCATCCTCCACCAGCATCCTCCATACTCCTTACCCTCAGTCCTATGATCCTCTCTCCTTCTCCATATCCTCCTTCCTATCCTTCCTCTGCACCACCACCTGCTTGCTCCACTGCTCCACCTGCACTTGCTTTCCTCCTTACATCTGCACCATCTCCATGCTTCTCCATCCACTTGCCTCTTTCCACATCCTCCTTGCACCTGTCTCTGCTCCAACTGCCACACTCCTCTCCTATTTCTCCATCCTCCTGCCTCCTTAGAACCTTTCGAACACCTCCCTCTTGCATCGCCATGTCTCTTGCCTCACATGTTTGCGCCAAAAATGATGGGGGCATTAACACCCCTCATATTTTTTGATAGCTCGAGATCCATCTTGGACAATTAGTTAGCGGACAAACCACCTACATGGGCCATCTAAGCATGTCGAAGAGACATCCTTGCACTGAGATGGTGCGAAGATTAGAACCAAAGACCTCCGCTGAAACATAGAATTGCAACATCAGTGCAATTGATATAACATTATTACAACAAATATACTGAACTACTCCATCTAGTCTCTTAAATAAAATAAAATAACACAAAAAATGATGGAGAAGGGGATAAATAAGCAAGGCAAGATTCAATGATGATATTCAAATAAAACACATAAAAACACAAAATAACTATTTACACCTTGCAAATCTATACCTTCTCCTTCGGATTTAGCCTTTGATGAAGCCAAAGATGCACCCCTCCTTGACTTGATTGGATTGGATCCCTTGTTGAATGTGGATGTCTCTCCAAGATTGTGCACAAGATGATGAGATGGAATGGATGAGGGATTTGGCTAAGTGATGGATAAATGGAAACTTGAGTAGAGTTTGGGTGCTATGGATGATTTCTTAGACTCAATTGGACAACATAAACTTAGATAACTTGGAGATGTGAAATAAGCGGATGGAGTCCTCAATTTATAGGAGAAGAGGAGAAGAAATGTAGGGCTAGGATTGATCCAAGATGAAGGGCCGAGATTGCATGTGAGCCATACATGGCCCAAGAGGAGATGACAAGATAAGTGTGGAGACCAAGAGATATGCCATAAATGCCTCTCTTGTCTCCACATTCCTCAAGGTTCATTGGGAAGACTTCCCAATGTACCTAGGGAAGAGAAAGGAATTAAATATTCCTTGAGAGATGGGGATGTGGAATTAAAAATTCCTCAAAAAGGATAATCATAGGGATTGGAGGAATAAAGAGGAATTAAAAATTCATTGGAGGAAGAGATGTCTAGAGGAATGTGAGATTTTTGAAAATCTCACATTCACCTAGGAGAGGAGCATTTAAGGAAGGTAGTTGGATGGAAGAGACAAGGAGTTGACTTTGTGGCTAATCATGAGGATTAGCCACTAGAAACTCATTAGGAGAGGGATTAGAAAAATGCTTAGGTGAGATTAGAGCAAATGGGATTTGTAGGAGGATTTGACTAGGAGAGAGAATGAGTGGAGGGAATAAAAATTTAGAAGAATAATGATAAGTGAGATTAAGGGGGATTCTAGAAGAATTCATTAGGTGAATGATGGATTAGGAAAATGTGATTTGTAGGAACCACCTGGATCAATTAATTAATTGAGATTAGTTAATTAAAGGGGGGATTTGGAAAGAATTAATTTTAGGGATTTTAGAAGAATAAAGGTAGATTGATTTATTAAATAATCAATCAATAGACTATAGTGACAATATTAATTATATTTAATTAATATTAAGAAGGAATAGTAATTTCCTCGCATAATTAATAAATTAATTATGCGAGGAAATTAAATAAATTAACTAAAATAATTAATGTAAGTGTCTACATTTTGCCCGTCTTTTATGCAACGACAAATTTGGCGATGGGTAAAAGATGCCCCAGCGTAAAACGCGAGTGGTGTATGCCCCCTCGAGATTTTTTTTGGATTTTTTTTGTTTCGGAAAATTGTTGGAAAGTTCTTGAAAAGGAGAAGAAAGGAGAAGGGGTGACAAGCAAACGAGAAAGAAAGATAGAGGGGATTGAGAAAATAGAAGAGGAGATAGAAGGAGGGAGAATATGAAGGGAATGGGCCCACAAGAGGGTCTATATAAGCCACACAGGGCCCAATGAAGGGTCATTGCTACACATAAGCATTGGAGCATCCTAGAGCCTAGAAGAAGAGGAGAAGAGATGGATCACATTCCCACACGTGAGCATCACGCCAAGAGGATCCAACGAAATGAGAGACCCAAGGGCTATGGACCACCGGTAGGTATGAATAACCTCGTCTGTGATTTTGTAGATTTAGGCTAGAATTAGGGCTTAGATTAGGGTAAAAAGTCTAGCGAGGTGGACGCGTTGATTGTCATTTTAGCGTGCACACCTCTAGGGTAGCGCGTGCACTTGTGAATAGCACAAGCACTCGCGAGTCGAAGGGGATAACATGGGGTTCCAGGGCGAACACTTATGTTTTCAGTGGGCACTCGCGTTAGGGATAGTTAGGGTTAGGTTTAGGGATGGGAAAGGGTAGTGCAACACGGATGCTTGCGCTAGGGAAAGTTAGGGTTAGGTCAGGGAGGGAGAAGGGGCATCGCAGTGCGGGCGCTTGCGCTAGGGTAGATGAGGATTAGGTCGGGGAGGGAGAAAAAGGTAGTGCGGCACATGCGCTCGCGCTAGTTTGGTCTAGGGGTCCCATGTGGAGGTTTGTCAGCATGTGTGCCTGTAGAATGGTGCGAGTGCCATGGGTTTGGTGTGAGCGCTGAGTAAATCAACACGTGCGCTAGGAAAGAAAGGGATGGCAAAATAGGTTTAGAATTTTGGCTTGGGGTAAGGCATAAGTGTATCAGGGGATATGATAGGGCTTAAGTATATGAGATGATGAATTGGATTGTTGGATGCAGGCAAATTTGGGACCATTGGTGTCGAGGGAGCACTGGCCAACGACCATGAGACTATATCGACAGTTGTGGTCATATGAGTTGGAGATCCTAGCTATTGTAAGGTTGCATTTTATCGGTAGGTGGCCGAGGATTTGAGCCTACACTACGATGATGACAACTTTAGTGGAGAGATGGGATAGTAAGTATAACACCTTCCACCTACCTACCAGTGAGGTGACAATGACCTTACTATATGTATGGAGGATCTTGAAGATCCCCATTCACGGCGTCATCTCGGAGTACCGATTAGATGCGGTAGATTTTTATCTTCGGGAGGTTTGTGAGTATGAGGCACTATCGATGTTGGAGAGGAGAAGGATGCATTTAGGCAGGGCGATGGGTATCCGACACATTCCTCATCTAGTACTTATGATTTGCAGATTTCTGAGTGGACTAATTATACCTGATCTTGGAGGACATGGGTTGGATGGAGCAGATGTGTTTATTACATGATTCATGATTGTGTATAGTATGTTTGGGGAGCCACAATGTTGGCTCAGTTGTACCATGATATGGATCTTGTGGTGTATAGGGAGTATGTCGGCTTATCTGTAGGAGTTAAACTTCTTCATATCTGGGCTTGAGAGCATATTGCAGTTACACAACCACTAGGTATACATGATAGGCGAGCTTGACGACCATATATAGATAGGTACATGAGCCTGTTACATTATACATGGATAGGATCGATATGGTTTTGGCACCACATTTTTTATGAGTTTTTGCAGTTCACATGGCAGCCATTTTTTGGACAATGAGATATGGAGGGGAGCTTGGTAGCTGCACTAGGTTGGAGTGGAGATGTGGATTTTTGGTAGGTCTATGTATATTATGGAGTATTATGCCCCTTATAGAGTAGCGAGATAGTTCGGCCTAGTCTAGAACATAGTGGGAGACATACCATTGTATCCTCAAACGACATGAGAGGTGAAGTTTTGGGGCCCGATAGTGAGTCCATTGGAGGGTAGGACCAGTTTCCAGACGACACCATATTTGGTTTGGGATGAGGGGCTCAAGGCAGGAGAGGATTTAGGGACCACTGGAGGATATAGGAGCTGGTGGGAGGGACATTTTCCAGTGCGTCTTACCATTCGTAGAGTTTTGGAGGATGATGAGCTGCAACCAACAGTAGATGAGGTAGTTGGTGGAGAGGATGATGCACCTGGTGATAGGGTTTTGGTGGGAGTATGGAGGGGTGCTGGCAGACAATAGTAGATAGTTAGGGTGGTATGGAGGAGAGAGCCCAAGGCAGGACATGGACATGCAGGAGCACCAGCGACAGGGGAGGCAGCCGAGGGAGGGGATGGCGGGGTAGAGGAGGCCGTACCTATGGACATTCCAGAGGCATAGGTATAGAGTGTAGGGTCAGAGGATGGGGGAGGAATGTCACAGGCTGATTTTGACAAACTCCAGCAGTAGAGAGATTCCACCTGGGCAAGGATACACTCGCTTGAGGATGAGCTACATATAGAGAGAGCTAGGAGGCAGAGTCTAGAGGCAGAGGTGGAGTGGTTTCGACGGAAGATATCAGACTTGACAGAGATCCTCCATACAACGAGGACGAAGGTAGATGATCTGAGGAGGGATAGGGAGGAGTTTGAGCGGATGTTAGAGGAGTCACGATTAGGGACCGCTATTGGTGCTTTACAAGATGTTCTCCACCGACATGATGATGAGCTAGAGGAGATGTGGGGCCGTGTACAAAGGGTAGATGCAGATGCTACATGCCTATGGGGGGAGAGGGATGTGGCACGTCAGATGTTGGTCTCTGCAGAACTTGGGCAGATGTATTCTGATATGATGTAGCAGAGAGAGAGGGCAGAGAGGGCAGGTCAAGAGGTGACCTAGTATAGGGGGTTATACCATGGAGCAACGAGCAACCTCGTACACTAAGAGTGTGTGATTTCAAAGGACGCATAGTCATTGACCCACATAGAGCCAGTAGACGGTTGGATCGGTGGGATTTAGGCCACCTAGAGTAGGGGGAGCAGGAGGATCTAGGGGAGGAGGTGATGAGGAGGGGGCTAGGGAGACAGGTGGAGAGAGCTAGCTCTATTTTGGCTTGTGTGTTATATTTTGACCCTTTGGGGTGATCATTGTATTATGACATACATATTTATTTTGTTAAGCTTATATATATATGATTTTTGGTGGCGGTGATACTTGTATCTTATTATGAAGGACTCTATTAATTATTTTATGATGTGATGCATGGATGATGATTATGGATGTATTGTGCTGACCTATTTGTGATGCATGATGGATTCTTATATATCTTATGCTTATGATGCGTTACTGACATGTTCATGGATGCAAGATGGATGCATGTGCATGTGTGTATGATATGTTGTGGATGTAGGAAGAGTGATTATGTGGGTGCACATATTTTTGAGATGTTTTGATGTGCATATATGTTGTATATGAGGATGTTTAATGTATAATGGATATGATGTGAGAAAGTGAATATGTAATGTAATAATAAATGTGGATGCAATGATAAATTAGTCTAAGTGAGTAATAAATGCAATCTAAATGAGGAATGAATGATAATGTAATGCCACCTACATGGATAATACAATGTAAATGATTAATGCTATGCAATTAATGCGATCTAAATGAATGATAAAATGCGTGAATAATACAATGTAAATGCAAGATGGACAATGGATGTAATCTAAGAGAATGATTGTAATATAGATGAATAATGCCATCTAATATGAATGGATAATGCAACCTAAATGACGTATGCAAGATGGGTGTAGGATGTGATGCGATCTAAGTGGTTAATGCTTGTGAAAATGATTATTGGTAATGTAATCTAGGTGAATAGTGTAATGAAATGAATGGATAATGTAACCTAAATGAATAGATAATGCAATCTAGATGAATAATGAAATGAATGGATAATGCAATGAGTGATGTGTTTTAAATGCAGAATGTTTTTTGTGAATATGCTGACAATAGTACAATGATCTTAGATAGAAATAGAAGAATAGGGGAGGGGGGGGAATTAAAGACTCCATAATGTTATTAGAAGGTGGGGAAATAGGTATGTATGGAATGAGGGGGGGGGATTGTGCACAAAACATAGAGCCATCCTAGTTTTGATATTTCCCTAGGTAACCCACACCACTGATTATAGGAACCAGGATGCCATGAGAAACCGAAGGCGTGGAGTGACTCACAGTCAAACGGGAATTCCTTACACATGACTATGAAAGTGTTGAGGAACACTAATACAAAGTTGTGGGTACGTGCAAGGAAACCCTCAAGCACATCGATATCCCTTGTACGCGACAAGGTAAGTGTTGATAGACACTAATACCAGGTCCCTGGTTCATACAAGAGAGATCCAAAACACACCATGGCATGAAAATATGCTCTAGTATGCATCTATTGTAAACATACTCGGATATGAAAGATCCGGACAATCATAGATAGATGCAGTCGTAGGACAAAAGATGCAAGTCAAAATGAAAATCTAAGAAATCAAACAAGTCACCCATACATGACCAACTGATGTCTCTTGCCAAGAGTAGGATTAGGATGAAGGATTAAACTGCCAAGCGAGGGAAGGATTCATCCCTAGGGCAAAGGATAGGGTGGGTGGATTTGGACTAGTCAATTGACCAGATGACCTTGAAGACTAACTTGCAGACTCAAGACTTGATGAAGCTCACACAAAGACACAAGCTCAAGAAACGAGAGACAAAAGCTCAGTTTGATGGGACAATATTTATTCACGATTTAGGCGAAGACTCATCATCACACATGTCATTATTCTAGCAGGAGTGGAGGAATGTCGTGGTGGGAGAATTAGATAGTGAGGATGATGGATATGAGGTGATGGAGTGTCGACTTGATAGACGATGGATCTAGATTATTTACCTCAGTGCCTGCATGCAAGTTTTCACCAAGTTATTTTCCCATAGCGCCACAAAGTGGTTTTCACTAATGGATGAATTGATTTTTTTTAACTTTTTTTTTTTAATTTTTTAATTTTTTTTTTGACAATTGATGATCTTCTTAGGACTAGGCATAGAATCTCTTTAGGTGCATGATGTTTATTGGATCATCCAAAGGATCTGCTTCAGGAGTAACCAACTGACATGCCCCTGATCCATAATTTTCTGTGATCACATATTGTCCAAGCCAATTAGGCTCAAACTTACCTTTCTTCTCTCTTTCTTGAAGGTTTCTCTAATTTTCCATGAGGATGAGATCACCAATTTCAAATTCCCGGGTTCAGACCTTCTTGTGGTAACTCAAGTGTAGGTGATTCTGATATACCCAGAGATGGTTTAAGGCCTTGAGGCACCTTTCATCCAGTAGTTCTAGCTCTTGTAGTCTGGCAACTCTGTATTCCTCGTTTGGGAGGATATCCTGCAACAACACCCTTAGAGAGGGGATCTCGATCTAAAGCGGGAGGATGACTTTAGAGCCAAAGACAAGGGAATATAGGGTGGCGCATGTGGATGTGCAAATGGAGGTGCGGTAAGCCCATAGAGTAGGATGAAGTTTGAGGTGCCAATCACGACCAACTTCATTGACTATCTTTTTTAAGGATTTTGATTAGGGTTTTGTTATAAGCCTCAACTTGACCGTTACCTTGCGGGTAATATGGATTGGACAAGCGGTGTTGGATATCAAATTTTTGGCAGATCTCTTGAACATCTTGATTTTTGAATGGTTTGCCATTATTTGTGATGATGACTTTGGGCATTCTATATTGACAGATCAAGTAGTTCAGAATGAATTTAGAGATTTGCTTACCAGTGGTGAAGGTAAGAGGGATGACCTCCACCCACTTAGTGAAATATTTGGTGGCGGTGATAATGAATTTATGACCGTTGGAGGATGTAGGGTAGATTTTACCAATGAGATCAAGCCCCCACTGTGAGAAGGGCTAGGGTGTAATAAACGGTTGTAATTCTTGTGATGGTGCATGGATCTTATTGCCATGTTTCTGGCAAGGGATACATTTCTTCACATAATTATATGCATCTACTTCCATTGTACGCTAGTAATATCTTGTTCGCAAGATATTTTTAGCCAAAGTGAGCCCACTTGAGTGTGCCCTACAAATACCTTTATGCACTTCAAGTAGTGCCCATTCAACCTCTTGTTTGTCTAAACACCTTAGGAGGGAACCATCGAAACGCCTTATAAACAAGGTGTCTCCAAGGATAGTGTAGTTAGCACATCGACAAATGAAGGTTTTTTGTTGGGTTTTGGTAAGGTGTGGGGGAATGGTGTTGTCTCTTAAGTAAGAAAAGGTCTCTTGATACCAAGGGGATTCAGGACCAACAATTACACACACCATTTCAGATTCTGGTAAATCGTATGCCGGTATGAATAATTTCTCAACCAAGAACTCAAACTTCTGACTTTGTGCTAGCATGTGAAGGAAGGAGCCAATGGTGGCCATTGCATCTGCAACTATGTTGTTTGTTCATGGAATTTGATCAAACTTGATTGTTGTGAAATCCTGCTTAAGATCTTCAACTATACTACGATAGGGAAGAAGCTTGTCATCTTTTGTTTGATATTTGTTATTGACTTGTTTTATGACAAGTTGGGAATCACCATAGACATGTAATTCCAATATCTTCCATTGGATAGCCAAGTGTAGTCCAGTAATTAGTGCCTCATATTATGCGATGATGTTGGTACATGCAAAGGCTATCTTGTATGATTTTGGGATGCAATCTCCTTGAGGTGTGATCAACAATATTCCTGCCCCCGATCCATTTTTGGTGCAAGAACCATCGAAGTACAACTGCCATGTGGATGATGTGGTGGTAACCATTATGAATTTGTCTGGAAATTCTGTAAGGATCAGATGGTCACCTGGAAGTGGAGCGTCAGCTAGTTGGTCCGTGATTACCCGTCCCTTGATTGCTTTTCTGTCCATATATTCAATGTCAAACTTGCTTAACAACATGACCCATTTAGTAGTTCTGCCAGTAAGGGCAACTTTTGAAAAGAGATATTTGAGAGGGTCAATCTTAACAATCAGTTTTTGTTTTGTTGTTGAGCATGCAGTGTCATAGTTTTTGTGTACTAAAGACAAGTGGTAAGCACGCTCTTTCAATGGGAGTATAATTAAGCTCATACCCTACGAATTTTTGATTGATGTAGTATATAGCATGCTCCTTTCTCTAATCATCTGTTTGTGCCAATAATGCCCCAAATGCCATTGTGGTAGCAGATATGTACAAAAGAAGAGGCTTTCAAGGAGTAGGAGGCATAAGAATTGGAGGTGATGCCAGGTATTCTTTGAGTTTTTCAAAAGCCTTTTGACATAGGCAGTCCCATTTGAATTTTGTGTCTTTGTGCAACATGTGTGCAAATGGATGGCATTTATCTGCAAGCTATGAGACAAAGCGCCTAATAGATTGGAGTTTCCCTCGGAGGCTGCGCAATTGTCTAAGGGTCTTTGGGGGAGGCATTTCCATGTTAGCTTTCACCTTTGCAGGATCAAACTCGATGCCTCTGTGGGAAACAATGAAACCTAGAAGTTTTTCCGATGTGACACCAAAGACACACTTCTTAGGATTGAGGTGCAGTTTATATTTTTCCAATCTTTCAAAGATCTGCCTTAAGATAGGGATGTGCTCATGTCTTGTCTTTGATTTTCCTAGAAGATTGTCCACATAGTCCTCCATGATTTTGTGCAAGAGGTCATGGAAAATTGTTGTCATTGCGTGTTGATATGTAGCTCCAACATTATTGAGACCAAAGGGCATGGCTTGGTAACAAAAGGTGCCCCATGGTGTTGTGAATGCTGTTTTGTGTTGATCTTCCTTTGCAATCCCAATTTGATTGTATCCAAAAAATCCATCCATAAGTGATAGCATCTCATGTCCCACTGTGAGGTCTACAATCATGTCTATGTTGGGGAGCGGTAAATCATTCTTAGGGAAAACCTTGTTTAGATATAAAAAATCAGTACATATGCAGATGCCTGCAATGGGTTTGCCGACAGGTACAATGTTAGATACCCATTCATGATATTCTATTGGTTTGATTAATTCTGCATGCAACATCTTTTGAAGTTTTGCTTTGACCAGGAGTGCAATATGTGGATGCATCTTGCGTAACTTCTTCTTTACTGGTTTTGCATTTGGATGGACATCAAGATTGTGAACTACCAAGTCAGGATCTAGGCCTAACATGTCAGCATAGGACCAAGCAAAGTTGATTTGTCTCTATGAGGAAATTGATGAAGCCCTGTCTTTCTTGATCTGTTAGGGATTTGGTGATGAGCACATTCTTTGGGGTATCTTCGGTACCCATATTGATAGTATTTGTCTCCTCTATTAACAAGTTTGACCTATCTTGTGGGAGAGGACCAATGGTAGGGAGGTCAAGTCCCTCATCCTCAAGTGCCTTTTCTGGGTTTTCACTTTCAGATACACCCTTTGTTTTTACTTTTTTCTTCATCCAAAGGTGCCTCAGAGAGGTTTTCACCCAAGGAATCATGATTTTTCTTCTTATTATCTTTTTTGCGACTAAGGGAATTGACCTAACTACCAAAGTATCACTTTTCATGCAGTTGAATCCTGTGCACTCTATTGCAGTCTTCCAAATTACACATAGTAAGGAGAGTTATGAGAGCGTTATCATCAACATAGACGTCTAGAGCGGGTTTGTCTTGTTGGCCCCGGTCTATAAGTTCAGGATGGACAAGATGTAGCTCATGCAGAATGGGAGGGGTTATGAGAGTGATAGTGTTGATGTGGGTATCAAAGAAGATGTCATCTTCGTATGCAAAAAGGCATTAAGGTCCTCACACACGAAACTCGAATCCTCTAGCCTAATTGGAGACCCAAGATTGCTCAGATTGTGAAAATAGCTTCTTCCTTGGCCTCTGCATCACTCTGTCTGCACTCTGTCCTAGAGAAAGGGATAGGATAGGGGCGTGGCACCCCTATCCCACTAGGAAAGGGGCGTGCACCCTTGTCCCTGCCCTATTTTGGGGTAGGACCTTCCTAGAGTATGCATTGTGGGTTGTGTAGTGAGCGGGAAAACTCTCCCGATGTCAGCCCGTGATGAAATACAAAACCACCAAACATGTATTTAAGGGGGCATTCACTCTCTCATTCAGATAAGTGGGATAAGTTGAAGTTGGACAAGATTGGAGTGTGTATAAGTGATCAAGCATTCAAGAGCATTCTTTTCTAGCATTGAGCATTCTCATCTCTACCTTCAAGGCCTGGTGTTGCATTCAAATCAAGGATTCAACCATTGAAGAGGAGATTGATTTCAACGTTCAATTGCACACAAACATTTCTATCAACATTTCTACTACAATCTCCCTTGAGGTGATTTACAATTCAGTCTTTCATTTACATCTACTTGCAAGTACTTTCTTTCATTATTTGGTTAATTCCAAAACTGGGGTTTGACCTAAAGGCAAACTGCCAATCCCAATCCATTTTCCTCTCTTTTCTGTGTGCAGGTTGCAGGTGCACAACTGTACTTTGAAATCCAGGCTTCATTTGTAGAGGCAAAAAAACCCTTTTCGTTTCACGGATTTTTCGGAGGACTGTGTACATTCTTGCCACGGGCTGGGCAACTTTTCTTCAAATTCGCAGGGCGACTTCGTCTCAACATTTTACTACTAGATCCAGGTGTACAACTTCATCCCATATTCTGATCTCAAGTTATAATCGATTCTTTGTCACTTTTGCACTACACAATTCAATCATTTTCCTTTCCATTTCAAACAAGGAAGAGGGGATCAACTTAACATTCCCAATTCAGAATTCAATCTAACATCTTTGTGTGGAGAGATTGAATCTAGTGAATTATCATCTCTTTCTTCCTAATGTAATGGTAAAAAGTGTTTGAAGGATAATCAATAGTGAAACTCTCATCTCTCTTTGAGGGAAAGGGTAGTTTTCCTCTTGATCTATCATTCACCATTTTTTCACCATTACATTTTGGTGAACTCGACGTCTTGCATGCTTTCCTTTGAACAAAATTGCATATTTTTCATTTACAAGCTTCACATTTCTACCAACTTAGTGGTTAATTTGTTAAAAACCCTAGTTTTTAAAATTAAAATTGAACTTGTGATTTGTAAAAATTGCTTGTGGTTATCTTAGATCTAAAAATTGCTTTGTTTGTCAAATTCAATTTCCTCATTGTCTTGTTCAATTTGTAATTAAAATTTACAAAATTAAGAGGTTACTTGTTAAAACCCTAATTTTCAAAAATCATATTGAACTTGTGCAAAAATTGGATTTTGACTTAATTTTCAGATTTCTGATTGTTCTCAGATTTGTCTTCAATCCTACAATTCAATTTTTCAATTTTCCCCCTTTTTCCCAAAATTCAAATTTCAAAATTAAGTGGTTAGGTCATCAAACCCTAATTTTTAAAATTAATTGGATTTTGTGTGAATTTCAAATCAATTTCAGTTACATTCATATTTATAAACATTTTCCAAGGTATCCCTATCCATTAGGATTGACCCTTTTCAAAATTTCAATTCAATTCCTCTTTTTCTTCAAAACCCTAATAGGGTCCTATTATCACATTTGTGTCTTCATTTCGCCCATCTAGAGATCGTAAAATTCACCAATTTTTGGGGGTTAGCTTTAAAATCATTGTAATATCCATCCCTGAAAATTTTGAAAAAAGTTGGTCCGACCATGTGCATTTACGCCACGGTCCTCAACTTTTTTCCCAAAATTTCGGAAGACTGTTATGATTGTATTGAATAGCCTAAATCCGGAAGATTGGATGATTTTATCAATTTTTGAACCCTCTAGAATCAGAATACCTTCAAAATTCAACATTTCAACTTTCAAGAAATTTTTTAAAATAAAGAGGTTAATTATAGTTTGCCTTGATTTTAAAAATTCTAATTTTAAAATTAAGTGGTATTCCCTTGGCCCTTATTTTAAAATTCCAATTTCCTTTCATTTTTGGAAATTGTGTCATCCTCTTCCCCCAACAAAGTTCAAATTGTGTAATCATTATTTTCTTGAATTTTGCATTACTCAATTTTGTAAGCTTTGTTCTACAATTCAAAATTCAAAATTTCCCTCTAGTGCATGAGTTTTACCACTATTAGTCCTACCTATCCTATCCCTGTTAGACGAAGCATTAGAATTAAGGCTTCCCAAGGTTTAATTACCGAGGAGATGGAGCCTAATTTGGGTGACTTCTTTAATGAGGATCATGCTAATTCTTCTCATCCTAATCATGTGCCTATTCACCCCATTGATGGATCCCATGATGAAGAAGAAGCTTTAACTAGGGTTTCTTTAGATCAACTTTTTAGATTGGACAATCAATTTGATAGCTTTCAACAATGGATGTCCCAAGAATACCCTAATAGTGAAGCTCTTCCATTAATTGAAGGTCTTAAACGCATGCTTCAAAGTGATAAGAATGGAATTGATATATTGCGTGGCATTACACATATTGTTGATTCTAATATCATTCCTATCAAGAGTTGTGCCAAATTCCTAGGTTACTCACAACCTTCAACAGAAGGCAATCCCTCTATTCCTTTGACTAATCCTATGACTAGTATTCCTACTTTCACATCCAACATCATGGCTACTTCAACTCAAAATGTCATTCCTACAACCATAGGTCATGGGGGAAATCCCTCTTCTTCATATAATCCTCCATCGTTACCTATGTCTTCCATGAGAGTTCCTATTATTCCTCAACCAATCAGTGTGACAGAAGGGGCAATTCCTTCAACAACTTTATTCCTCCTTTAAGTGTCCCTTTTCCTACTCAATCATCACCAATACCTACTTATCATAATGTACCACCACCCTATTCTCAGTCCATGCCTTCTTTCAACAACATCACACCACCTTCTCAATCACCTATGTCTAACATCAATTCTTCCATCGAAATGACAATCAACAATCTTGCTCAAACTATGTCTTCCTTACAACAACAAATTGCTTCCATGAGTCAATCCAAGTTTAGTGTGTTCACCTTTGATGTTGGCAGCCCACTTTATCTTGATATTGTTAAATATGTGCCACCTAAACATGTGGAGATCCCTTAATTGGAACTCTATAATGGAAAAGGTGATCCTCTTACGCATGTCAAAACATCTCAAACCTTGTGTATTGATTTTGCTTATGATCAATGATTGCTTGCAAAATTGTTTACAATAACACTAAGAGTTAAGGTCTTACAATGGTATTGATCTATGCCTTCTTATTGTATGACTTCTATTCAACAACTAGAAAATGCTTTCATCCAATAATTTCAAAACAACATTGGTCCTAAAATCACTTTGACTGATTTAATGCATTGTAAACAAGGTGTTAAAGAAAAAGTGACTGATTTCATTGATAGATATAAGCATTTGTGTGCTCAAATTTCTTTTCATGTGCTTGATAATGATATTAAAAGAATTTTCATTTCTAATTTGCAAAAAGATATTAGGGAAAAGATTCTTTTTTCGAGTTTACTTGCTTTCCGCAGTTGTGCGCAATAGTCCACAATTATCAACTGGTTGTGAGTCAAATGGAGCAATCCACTCCTATGGCTCCAAGTGATAAGGGGGAGAGTGTTCAACAACCGTTTTCAAAGTTCAAACCAACAAAAAACTTCATCAAATTCAATGATCCAATAAACAACAACCATGTGAATACTACAACAGGTGTGCCTTCTATTTCTAAAATTTTCCAAAGAGAAAGACAATTTACTCCTTTGAATGAATGTTTACATAGTATTATTTCTCAATTGTTGCATAGAAATGTTATCAAAATTCCTCCTATAAAAAAAATTGATCCTTTCAAACTTGCATCTCCCTATTTTGATAACAATTCCTTTTGCCAATTTCATCGTCAACCTGGTCATGATACTGAGAAGTTTTGCATTGAAAAATAAGGTTCAAGACTTGATTGATAATAATACTATATCTGTGGCAGGTGTGAATGATAAAGGGAATAAATCAGTTGCTCCTCCTAATAAAAATCTTAATATTTTCACTGATCCCTTGCTATCTCATACCACTAATGTTATTGAGATTGTGCCTAATTCCCTCACTTATGAGGAATTCACTTATATGGCTCCAAAATTGGTTAATATGGTAGAAATACAAGATTTTCCTAAGGATCCCTATATTACATTTGACCCTAGCGAGACCATTAGAACACCTGATGACCCTTTATACACAGTTGCGAAGGTTAAGGATATCCCTTTCTGTGGTGCCTTGATTGATCCCTCTTGCATGGTTAATGTCATAACTGAAGAGTATCTTTTTACTTTACGATTGCATAAACCATTATATGATACTTCTAATATCGTTGTGAAGTTATTTGATGGCATCTCTTGTCCTACCATTGGTTCTATCACCCTTCCTATTGAGGTTCATGCTAAATCCATGGATGTTGACTTTGTTATCATACCTTCTTTTGAGAAATTCCATGTGAAGTTGGGCTATCCTTGGCTATCTTCTATGAGGGTTATTGCTTCTCCAATACACAAGTGTCTTAAATTTCCTCATACTGGAGAAATCATAACGTGAACCATAGCTTATTTTGTCCATCCGAAAGAAGCCCTAATATTCCTATTGATCTCTTTTGGCCTAAACAATTTCAATCTCTTCCATCAAGGAGCGATCCTCTTTTTCAATCTTATAAAAAATGGAAGAATGATATGATCTTATCCTTAGGTCAACCTAGATCACCAACATTTGACATTCCTATTATTCTTCAAGATGAGGTTCTTCCCCTCTCGGATAGAACTAATCTCCCTCCTACGGAAAATTGTTCACCTACTCCTATGGATGTGACTTTACCTTCTCTTAAGGAGAACAACAATATTCCTCCTAAGGTTAGACCTATACCTCCTCCTCATGATGGGTCTGGTCTCCTTCCTACACCTAATATTCCTCCTTTCTATGGCGTAGTTCCACCCCCTTCCTCTTATCGAGAGAAGAGGCCTGCTCCTCCTATTGTTCAACCAAAAATACCTCAACCTAAACCTTCCACTATCAAGGAGGGAAATGTTCCTACTTGTTCAAGTGTTCCTCCTCCTTCTCATCCTTCCAATAAGACTTGATGGAATCGTTGTGCGAGAGAACGCCATCAAAGATGCCGTGTTTGAGTTCGTGAACCTATCCCTCAAAATACTCAATCTCCTCAGACTCCAACAATTGACATGAATCCATTTTCTCCTAAGCAAGATGTTCAACCTACATCTCCAAATCCTAAGTTGCATAAAACATGTGATGGTTTTACTTCTATTCGTGTTCTTGCTCCTCTTTCTTTAAACTTTGATGTAGAAATGTTATTCATAATGGAAATACAACTCCTAATGCTTTTGATAGTGAGTATGAGTATGTTGATGTGGACAAACATTTATCCGATGAGTTTTCACAAACCCTAATCCTAGCTCCTCGAATTGAACAAAGTGACTTACAACACGAGCATAGTCCTTGTTTGGATAATGTGATAGCTCCATCTGCCATGTTCGATGTCTCTCCTCTGACATGTTGCTCAAGTTCTCGAAATAGTGATCAACAAGATCGGGAGGTGGATGTCATGCTAGAATAGCGATACTAGCACTCTCTCTCTCTCTCTCTCTCTCTCTCTCTCTCTCTCTCCTTTCTTTCTCTTTTGTGACCATTCTTCTATGTGCATCCCTATTCTTCTATTGTTCCCTTAATGTCTACTTGGGGACGATGCAAAGCATTGAGATCTTCCCTTGGTCTCTTTCATGTTGACTCAAAAGACATCCTCTCTTCCCTTTCTTCTAAGGTAGTGTCCTTCTTTGGGGAATGAAGATAATTATATGCACATACAAATATGATATACATGAGTTATCATACAACATACTGACCTCGAGGAAAGCGACACTACCTTGTGTTTTACTTTCATTATCCTTGGGTTTATTCCTTGATTGGGGGCTAAATCTTTGCGATAACGTGCTCCCTCTCTTCTCTCTCTTGGGTGTATCCTACCTTAAAGCAGTCGCTCCCGATAAGGTGTGTACGATCACTTTAACATGGGGGCATACACTCCGCTCATACTTTCCTTCTTGTGATACTTAGAATTACTTAGTGAACCTTGTTTTGCTTTGTGATCTTTAGTATCCTTGATTTCATGACTCATAGGGAAGGGAACTTTTCTACTTGCAGTCATAGTTCTCCCCTTCTCGATCTTCCCTTTTACTTTGTCAATCGAAGTCGTAAGATCCTAAGTCCACTGGGGGCTTGGCACATCTTGCCTCCTTGATGTGGTGAAAGTCTTTCAATCCTATTTCCTTGTACTTTACTGATAGTATTGGCGTACGCTTATAATCTTGCTAAAGTGGGGGCCAAATGTAGTGTCATAAAATTGTGACCCGAGCAATTTTTGAATGCATTAGGGTCCTCATGCATGAGAACTCGAATCCTCTAGCCTGATTGGAGATTGAATATTGCTCAACTTGTGAAAACAACTTCTTCCTTGGCCTCCGTATCACTCTATCCACACTCCTGTCCCTGCCCTGTTTTGAGGCAGGACCTTCCTAGAGTATGCATTGTGGGTTGTGAAGTGAGCGGGAAAACTCTCCTGATGTTGGCTCGCGACGAAATTAAAATCCACCAAATATGTATTTAAGGGGGCATTCTCTCTCTCATTCAAATAAGTTGGATAATTTTAAGTGGGACAAGATTGGAGTGTGTACAAGCTATCAAGCATTCAAGCATTCTTTTCCATCATTCCCTTCAAGGCTAGGTGTTGCATTCAAGTCAAGGATTCAACCATTGAAGAGGAGATTGATTTCAACATTCAATTCCACACAAGGATTTCTATCAACATTGCTACTACAACCTCCCTTGAGGTGATTTACAATTCAGTCTTTCATTTACATCTACTTGCAAGTACTTTATTTCATTACTTGGTTAATTCCAAAACCGGGGTTTGACCTAAAGCCAAACCCCCAATCCCAACCCATTTCCCTCTCTTTTCTATGTGTAGGTTGTAGGTGTGCAACTGTACTTTTGGATTCGGGCTTCATTTGCAGAGGCAGAAAAACCCTTTTCGTTTTGCGGATTTTTCGGAGGACCGTGTACATTCTCACCATGACTCGGGTAACTTTTCTTCAAATTCGCAGGCCGACTTTGTCTTGACATTTTACTGCCAGATCCAGGTGCACAAATTCATCCTATATTCCAATCTCAAGTTATAATCGATTCTTTGTCACTTTTGCACTACATAATTCAATCAATTTCCTTTCCATTTAAAACAAGGAAGAGGGGATCAACTTAACATTCCCAATTCATTTAGAAATCAATCTACTATCTTTGTGTGGAGAGATTGAATCTAGTGAATTATTATCTCCTTCTTCCTAATGTAATGGTGAAAAGTGTTTGAAGGATAATCAATAGTGAAACTCTCATCTCTCTTTGAGGGAAAGGGTAGTTTTCCTCTTGATCTATCATTCACCATTTTCCCACCATTACATTTCATTATGGTCTTCATCTATAGGAGTATCATTGGAAGTGAACACAAGGTGTTGCTGGGCGGCAAGGTTTCCGATGAGAGCTTGAAATTGGGCAACATTGATATTATCGGGAACACGAGACTCAAGGAGGGCTTGTTCCAAAATCTCCTTGTGGACAGGGGAAGTCTTGAGAAGTTCTAGGATGGAGATTTGCGGGGGGGTCTTACCAAGATGGCCAAGGAGGTCATATAAGTGGGTGGAAAACATGGGGGGAGGTTTTGGTGGGGGAGGGGTTCCTTGGATAGTTACTCTCCCACGACGGGTAGTTACATTACAGTCATTTTGAGAAAAGGGAGGTGTGGCACCTTAAATGATTATCTTGGAGGGATTAGGTCAACTTTCTGGTTGGGATGGAGCAGGATCACCTTGGATAGTGATCCTGGGTCTATTTTTTTTTTTGGGGGGGGGATGGTTTTCTCCTTGTATAGTTATGACATTAACATGAGTATGTGCAGGCTTGATGTGACCTACTAAGGAGTCAAAACCTGTTATGTGGTTGGTATAATAATAGTTCATAGCGTTAGATGATGAGCCTTTATCTTTATCATGTTTTGGGAAGGGTTCCTGGTACATTTTGAGTTTTTCATTGTTGTTACCAGGTTTTGAAGTTTCTACCTCAATATCACCTCTATCAATGAGATCTTGTATGTAGATTTTAAGCTTCATACACTTTCGTGTATCATGCCCATTGATACAATGATAGTCATAATACTCATTCTCATTATACCACCTAGGTTTGGGTTGATTGGGGTCAAACGGGTTAGTTATCAGGAAGACCACTGCACCTGCTTGGGCAAGCTTTTGAAATATAACTTAAATGGGCTTGGCAAGAGGAGTAAAGTCTCTTAGAGTCTTGTTATTGGATCAGGGTGGTCGCTCCTAGACTGAGACATTGTTAGGGGGGTTTTGAGATTGATTTTGATTATTGAATTGGTGATTGGTGGTGGTGGGCTTTGAAGGAGCAGCCACAGCCTGGACCTGTTTTGCATCAATCACACCATCATTGACTACGTTCTTGTTTTTGGACCAAAATCTTGGTATATCATTATGGTAACAGGAATATTTTTTACTTGATTTTTGGTAATGTTTTAAGGTTCCTTCCACTAATGAGACACGTTCAAGAGCTAGGCCCTTGGCAGTTAATTTTTGGAAATATTTGATACATTGAGATGTCAAAGGTCTTGATAGTTTGGGCACCATATTTTTTTGAAATAATTCAATTTGGTGTTTTTCTGGCATGTCCCACTAGAATTTCTTGATATGATATTTGCAAGAAGTTATTGAAAGTCTCTCCAGACCTTTGTTTCATGTTACAAAGGTCCATCATGGAAACATCATTGGCAATGTTGTAGGCATAGTGAGCTACAAACTTTTCTGCTAAGTCTGGGAAGGAGGTGATAAAACCTGAAGGTAAGAACGGGAACCATGCAAGAGAATCTCCCGTGAGGCTCTTAGGGAAGAGCCTTTAGAGGTGCAAGTTACTATAGGAGACTTATGGAAATAAGATGTGAAACTCACAAACATGGTCTCGGGGGTCCCCTTTGCCCTCATACTTCTTGAACTTAGGCATCTCAAACCCTAGTGGGTATGGTGCAATTGATATAGATGGGTCATAAGGAAAAGGACAAAATTCCTCAAACAAGTAAGGTTTCCTCTTGTTAGTCCCTTCCTTCATGTTTTTGGTAATGTTTTTCATGTCCTGGATTTCTTTAATGAGGTCTCGTTGTGGAATTTGGACATGATGAATTGTGTTTGCCCCTAGAGTTGGATGAGTCATGGAAGGTGGACCACCACCACTAATGTATTGATATGATGTGGAAGTGGGGATGTGAGATTTGATGACTGATGTCATGAGGATTTGACTGACAATTGGTTGCGACCCACAAATTTTTGTGACAGGAGGAAGTGAAGCTTGAATTAAGTTAACGACATTGTTGAGAGGAATGGAGGATTGTGGAAGAGAAACGTATGCTCGAGTAGAAGAAGATGGCATAGAAGCATGTTGGAGAGTGGACGAGATCAGATTTGATATTGGCATAGATGCTAAGAAGGAAGAAGGTGGAATGGAGACTATGGGGACATATGTCATTGGCGCTATTGATTGGGGTTGAATGATGGGCGGGGGTGCAATTGATTGAGGTTGAATAATGGGTATGACAACATGAGTAGGAGCAAGGTCTCCTTGTGGTTGTTGATCAAGAATGGATCTATCAAAATCAGGGGGGAGGCGAGCTCCATTTTCAATAAGAGTCTTTAGAAGAGCACTAGGATTATGTTAAATAAATTTCTCCATCATTTCTTGATTATAAGTCTTCTAAAATTTTTCACACTTCCAGGGAGAGTTCATCTTGATCAACCATATTAGGGTTCTCTTGTGGCTGATTTTGGGTACTAGGTTGAACACTTTGTGTAAGATCTTGTGTAGGGTCTTGATATAGGACACTAATGTGAAACATGCCATATTGTTGTTCGACCATCTTTTTCTTTTGAGATCGAGTTGTGACCATACAAGAATAGTTTTGGAAAGATTGATTAGAGGAAGAAAAAATTTGATGAAAGCACTTAGCAAGGATCTTGGATTTTGGGATTTAATTTGGATTCAATAAAATTGGATTTGATTGATTGGTAAAGTCCTTGGATTAGGACACGGGTTTGATTAAGATTGCACCTTAGTCCTTGAATGAGGATTTTAGGTGGGGGATGTTGATGAAACCACAAGCAAGGTAATGACCAAGTTGGGTTAAAATTTGGACCTTAGGATAATGACCGAAGTCTTTTTTCTACTAAGGATTGACTAATGATCCTAAGAAAAGTAAAGACGCGAGATAAGAGTCTTGATTGAATCAAAGGATGGGGAAAAGATACTTGGAGAGGATTCTTCTTCAAGCACAAAGTCAAATGATTGATTGATTAGAGATGAGGTCTAAATAAAACTTCACAAGGCATAAAACCTTAACGTGAGGTTAATTGGATTAAAAGGATGATTTGATTTAGGACGTTTGATTTGATTAAAGATGGTTGATTGGCGATCAATTGATGTGCTAAGTCCTTAGGAAAGATTGAGGATGATTAATCAAAGAGAGGTGATATTGATGATTAGAAGAGATTTGATGACTAGGCTATTCTTGGCATGAACATGACTCAATAGATGATTGGTTCAAATCGCAAGTTGTATGAAGGGATGCAACCACCCTGATTTTGATGATAGTTGGTGTTAAAAGACAAGCCTGAACCTTGATGAAGGGCACTAACTCTTAATTCATTACTAGCATCAAACTCATTGCTATGACCATGGATGTAATCATGGTAATCGTGCAAAAAGGTCCTATGTTTAAGAAAGAATTTGCGGTTGGTATACCAAAACTTCTGACGTCTAATAAGTTTTTCTTGTGTGAGCTTCTTCTTCTTGATTGGTCGGTGGATTGACTTCTTAGGATGCTTATACGACTTTGGGCTTATGAAACATGAGATGGACGGATTTTCGACGTAGTTTGGGACTTGTTTGGAAGACTTGAGTTTGTTATGACTTGGATTTTGACTAATGTTGGTTCAAATTTTTTGTGTGACTAGGACATGACTTTGAATATGATGTGGACTAGACTTGAATTTGATGATAATGACTAGGATGTTGACTAATTCTACTCTTGGCAAGAAGAAAAAGCAAACACATTGGACATTAATTCAAATAAGCGCATCAAGCATACGAAGCTACTCTAGGAAATTGGTTGAGGAGGAAAACCTTTGCTTGCTGACTCAGGCACACACCCAATAGTTAATCAAAATACGGTCATTGGGTCTCATGCAATGGATTCCCAATGTCGTATTAGCTGACTTAAAATGCTAATGGGGGCACGATATGACAAGTCTCTTGGGGGAGTTACTATCTCCCTTGCACAAAGATTATCCACCTTTCGGAGGTGAATCAGGTGGTCTCTAATCCTAGAGTTCTTAATAAGGATTTTCATTCGAAGACTACTCCTTGTAGTTGCACAAGCGTGATTGAGGCTTATAGCCCTACAAATTACCAAGAAAGATGTAGTCACTCAAGCTTGATTGAGACCTAAAGGCCCTACAAAATACCCAATATGAGAGTGAACTCTCAAATAGCTCCATCCTCCAAAACTTTAGTCTCAAGAGGCCTATTTATTATAGTGAGTCAGAATTCCCAGGTCCAATTCTACTCACTTGGGTCATTCCCCTCTCACTAATGCCTAAGAAAATTGGGAGGGTAGACTCGCTAAAGGAAAGCACATAATCAAACTAGAAAAAGTTAGAGGGTCTAGATTTTTTGTTGTCTAGATAGACAAGAGCATACTTTCCTACCTATATGCTTTTCTCAAACAAGATCAAACACTTTTTAATCCTTTTTACCCCCTAATTAAAACTAAGTGCCTAGAAAATTAAACAAGCACAAAGTTTGGTTGGATTTCCTTACGCAACCTGTAGAAAATCTGATTAGTAGTTTTTGTTTAAGCCTTGGACAATTGGGTAAATCTACAAAACTCACAAAATTATGATTAGTGAAGGCAAATCTGTAGAAACAACGCTAGCATTATTTTGTAGACACCCGTGCTAAAGCACCTGTGTAGGTGCTAAAACGCCCACGTACGCGCTAAAGGGGGCAGAAAATTAAAAATAAAAGAAATATACCTACGGTCGAGCTAATGTAAAGTTGGAGGCGCTAAAACATAAGTGTACACGCTGAAATAGGTTAGCAAAAATAAAAACAAAAAAACAACACCAAAAGACGGAAACTCGAAAAAATTTGAAAATTTGAAAATGAGTGCCAAACCACTAAAGCGCCGACGCTGAACCGAAAATTTAGAATAAAAAGATTGTAAAATTACACTAACTAATTTTTTCTTTTTCTCTTGTTTTTTTCTTTTTTTAGTGTTTTTTGCTACTAATTAAGTAATAAAACATAAAATATACCAAAACATTAAACTAAAAGCAAGTATGAAAATGCCGCTATTAGACGCGTTGTTCTAGTGGCGTTCACGCTGTTTTGGGATCCTGTAGAAAAGGCGGGTTAACAATTTAAATTATGAACCCTCGCACTAAAGCACGTGCACACGCGCTGAACCCGCAGCACCTGCACCGATTTGTAGTCGCTCGCGATGTTCCGATACCTGCGATAAAAAAGCTCACAAAAACTCCAAAAAAGGTTAAATTTTAGGTGTTGGTTGAGAAACACAACACCACAGGAGCCTAAAGATCTTCTGCAAGCTAAAACAACCTGTTACAAGGAGAAGCAATGAAGCAAAAATAATCTGAAGAACAAAGACACAAGAAAAATATGCTCAAAAGAGGAGAGCTCAATATTCACGAAAATGTGTAATGTCATAATGATACAAAGACAAGAAAAATAGCCTCTAATAGGTCAAGAAACCCTACAAGGGAAAACCTAGGCTTGCACATAATAATTAATAAAAGAATTAATTATTATGCACCTAATGTTAGCTTAAGTGTAAAAAAATAATAGGGAACTTAAATAATTAAAGAAATATTGTTTAATTAATCAATTAAATATCCAATTACTCTAACAAACCCCCTTAAGCTCGACTTAGGGAGAAGCAAAAACCTAGAACATCTACTAAAAGCATGAAAGATGGGTCTCGACAACAAGGCCTGATCAGGTACCCAAATACAATGAAATCTCTATGAAATGAAGAAAAAGGAGAAAACCTAGTGGGAAAAAACTCCTCTCCAAAAAGAGATAAAAGAACATGCTGAAAGAAGAAGAAGGAAGGAAGGCCTCATAAAGACCCCCCAAGGACAACTTCCTTCACCCCAAGCATAGAGCGCAAATGAAGATAGCGCGACGATGCAAAAGGTTTCGTGAAGATGTTTGCAACCTGTGCGACAGTGGGAATGTACTCCAGAATGAGAACTGCTTCCTGAATCAACCTGCGGATGAAATGCATGTGAAGTGCAATGTGCTTTGTCTGCTGATGCTCTACTGGGTTGGGGGAAATATGAATAGTACTCTGATTGTCACACCAAAGAATAGTGGGACTATCAGGAGGAAAACCAAACTCAGTCATCAACTGTCGAAGCCATAAGATCTCCTGACTGGTGAGCACAACAACTCGGTACTCAGCCTCTGTAGATGATAATGCATGAGCAGTCTGCTTCTTGCAAGACCATGTGATAGGACCAGAGCCAAGACATAAAACAAAGCCAGAAGTAGACTTCCGATCAGTGACATCACCAGCCCAATCTGAGTCAGTGTAGCCAACAATGTGAGGGTCCACTAATGTATAGTGAATGCCATCAGAACTAGAGCCCTGAATGTACCGCAAAATACGTTTGGTTGCTTGCCAATGACTCTCATGAGGATCATGGGAGAATCGAGAGACAAGGCCAACCGCAAAGGAAATATCAGGATGGGTGTGAGTCAGGTACAACAAACTGCCAACCAACTGCCTGTAAAGTGTAGAATCTACTGAAGGAGTGGGGCAAGTGGTGATCAAGATAACCCCTGACTGAAATGGAGTGGGAGAAGGCTTGCAATCAAGCATGCCGAAGTGCCAAAGCATGTCAAGAGCATACTTCTACTGATAAATGTAGATCCCATCAGAAGACTGAATCATCTGAAGACCAAGGAAATAGTGCAGAAGACCAAGATCTGTCATCTCAAACTGTTCCATCAAGACTCGCTGAGTATGCTGAATCATAGAGGATGAGCTGCCAGTAATGAGAAGATCATCAACATATAGCACAACAATTAGGATCTCACCCTCAAGAAGATGAATGTACACTGTGTGATAAGAGTGACTACAGGTGAACTCAGTGGAGAGCAAGAAAAAATCCATCTTCTCATACCAAGCCCGAGGGGCCTGTTTGAGACCATACAATGAACGCCAAAGTCTACAAACCAAAGAATTGTCCTTCACAAATCCCTGAGGCTATTCCATGTAGATTTCCTCTTGTAGATCCCCATGCAAGAAGGCACTCTTCACATCCATCTGAAAAACGGGCCAACCCCGAGAAGCTACAAGAGATAGTACAAAGCGAATGGAGTTCATCTTGGCGACAGGGGCAAAGGTCTCGGAGTAATAAATACCCTCAACCTGGGAGAAAACCTTCGCAACAAGACGCGCTTTGTACTTATCAATGGAACCATCGACAACATACTTGGTGTGATACAACCAATGACACCTAACCATGTTTCTGCCCTTAGGAAGAGGACATAGATCCCAAGTATGATTCCTCATCAAAGAAGAATAGTCCTCCTCCATAGAAAAATCCCACTCAGGACGACCGGTAGCCTCTGAAAACTTCTGAGGATCATCTGAAATAGCATGACTCAAAAGACTAGAACCTATAGTATGAGAACGGGTCCGACGAGTATCTGAAGGATGATCGGCCAGAGGACCTACCGCCTCAATAGTAAAGCGAGCCCACTTGGGCATCTGAGGTGGAGCAGGTGGAGGTGGGGAGGGTAGATCATCAACACCATCATCAAAATAATCCTCAAAAAGATCTTGAAGAGATGCAGTGGAAGGAGTAGGCAGAGGAGTAGACACTGGTGTTGGGGTATCCACTATGGGAAGGTGCTCATCAAACTGAACATCCTGTCAAAATAGGACCTCTCTGGAATCAGGATCAAACAACCTGTATGCCCTAACACCCTCACAGTAGCCAACAAAAATGAGTGGTCGGCTCTTCCGCTCCATGGCTTTCTGCTGAGCATCAAGAATAAAAGCCCATGCCTCACTGCCAAATACTTGAAAAAAAGAAACATCACGCTTGTGATGAGACCAAGCCTGCTCAGGAGTCATATGTTGAATAACCTTGTGAGACATCTGATTCTGAATATAATTGGCACAATTGATTGCGTTAGCCCAAAAAGATGAATCTATGGACTGGACTGAATCATACAATTCGCCATCTCCCATAAAGTTTTGTTCTTGCACTCAGCGACACCATTCTGCTAAGGGGTGTAGGGAACAATAAACTGATGTTGCAAACCATGCTCAGTGCAAAAATATCTGAAAACCTGATTCACATACTCCCCCCATTATTTGTACGTATCCACCAAATAGAACAACCTAACTACTTCTCAACAAATGTCTTGAAGATTCGAAATGAATCAAAGACATCAGACTTGTACTTAAGAAAGTGCACCCATGTGCGTTTGGAGAAGTCATCAATAAAAGTGAGCACATACTTGGCCCCAGAAAAAGGAGCGGAAAATGACATGAGATCATTGTGAATCAACTCCAAGGGTACCAAAGCATGAGGGGCTCTTCCCTTCAGAAAGGGATCTCTGTGATGCTTGCCAAGAACACAACCATGACAAACACCATCAGTGCAGGAAATCTGTGGGAGCCCAAGAACAAGTGCCTCTGTACTCATCTGCTGAAGATATCTATAATTGACATGACCCAAGCGCTCATGCCAAAGCTTACTCACTGAATTTGCATGTGTTATAAGAGACGAACCAACACCCATAGAGGGCTCAAATCCATCAAATCTGTACAGACGAGAAGCAATATCAACATTCCCAATAGAAACAACTAAATCAGAATCATGGAGGTCCCGAATAACCACATCGTGTGGTGAGAACTCAACTGTCTTACCAGAGCCAGAGTGACAAATCTAATAAATGGATAGGAGGTTTGTCGAGATGTCAGGAACAACTAGAACATCCTGCATAGTACCCCTATCCAATGAGGTAGAACCTGAACCCAAGACTGAAAGCTGAACTGAGTCACCCACTGCAATCTGTGAAGTACCACAAGATGTAAGAGAAGTAACCAACTGCTGAGTGTGAGTCATATGGTGAGAAGCACCAGAATCAAGTATCCATGTGGCCCATAGGTCGAAGCTCGAGCAGTGAGAGCATGACCTTTCCCTATGGAAGGAGAAGATGCTTGAGGTAAGGAGATGTGATGGTGCTGCATGGCTTCGTCTAAAGTCTCTAAATGTTTCCAACACCTGGAAAATGGATGTCCTTCCTTGCCACAAAAACTGCAAGTATCTCCTGATTTCTTCTTAGTCTTGGAGGAAGACTCACCAGACTGTGAAGATTTCCCATGCTTGGGAGGAAATGGTGGTTTAGATTTAGACTTAGAAGCAGGCTTGGAGGAATGCTCGCTACCTACAAAAAGCTTCTTCGACTTTGGTTTCTGCTTGTTTCTCCTTAGAGGACTGAGCAACCAATGCTTTGTTCTTGGATCCTGAAAGCATTTCCAGCTGAGAAAGATGAGATTGCTCACGAGAAAAATGCTCACAAAAGACATCAAAGGTAGGCATGTTGAAATGAGCACCCAAGCCATCCATGGTGGAGTAGAAAGAAGAGACAAAAAACTGAAAATGTCCCCGAAGCTTCAAAAGAATCAAGTGAATGCACTCTGTGTCTGTCTTGATCTTGCCACATCCCTAAAGAAAATATATGGTAGTCTTGAACTTGTTCAAGAAATCCTCAATTGTGGGAAATGAATCAGGGGACAAAGAAACCAACTCTGCCTCAATTTGCAATGCCTGGATCTCATTGACCCTCCCAAAGAGAGACTCAAACTTCAACCACATAGCCCAAGGAGTGAGCAACTCATCAAGATGAAACAAAAGACTGTCAGAGACATGCAAGGAGAGCAAACCCATGGCCTCATCCATCTTGTTCCTGTGCTAGAGAAGCTCATAAGGACACTGTAGTACAGGCTGAACCTCATCCAAACAAGACCACAAACCCCGTGCCGTGAGAAGCCTCATGATGCGGGACTTCCAGGTGTGATAGTTGTGTGAAGTCAACAACTCAACTGAAGGATTTGCCATGAAAACAAAACTTTGCACCTGCACCTGCTTGTTGGTGTTTTTTATTATGCGATCTTTCAGAATAGATAGAAGATGCATAAGGGTTTGTTTGTTTTGAGAGTTTTGGTGTTCTTGATTTATGATATAAATGATAGAAATCAAGAAAAAAACACCCCCCACAATAGATAAACCCAAACCCTAGTACATACTGATGAGAAGGAAGTAGTGCATAAGCAAAAAACTTTCAAACTGATATCTCATGTACCTAATAGGGCTAGTAGGGGCCTTGCCAGTGGGAGCTTGCAGGTGGGCCAGACTAGTAGGGCCGGTCGCTGTACGATGGCTGAACTGTTAGTGCGGGTACCCGCGCAGACCTAAAACCCAAATTTTTGAAAAAAACTTGCTTTTTCCTTTTTTTTTTGACTTTTGATTTTTTTGTTGATTTGAAAAAAAAAATCAAAATCCAGCCTGCATGCCGTAAAAAGGCAATTCTTTTTTTGAAAAATATTTTTCTCGATTTGCGTGCCAGAGCCGTACGACCTAGTTTTGGAGAAAAAATTCACCCAGATGCTCAAGAGTCAAAAATAGACAAATTTTATATGACTATAGGGATTTTTGGGCCTTCTGAGCACGATGGTGAGGTCTGTTTAGGCCCAAAGTGCTTAGAAAAAAGGCCTATCCCTAAGCACACAAAAAAATTGCATGAAACCTCAGATCTGCTTCCAATACAAAAATTCTCAAAAATAGGAACAAATAGATGCATATCTGAGCTCTGATACCATGTTGGAGTTGAGAAACACAACACCACAGGAGCCTAAAGATCTTCTGCAAGCTAAAACAATCTGTTACAAGGAGAAGCAATGAAGCAAAAATAATCTGAAGAACAAAGACACAGGAAAAATATGCTCAAAAGAGGAGAGCTCAATATTCACCAAAATATGTAATGTCATAATGATACAAAGAAAAGAAAAATGAACTCTAATAGGTCAAGAAACCCTAAAAGGGAAAACCTAGGCTTGCACATAATAATTAATAAAAGAATTAATTATTATGCACCTAATGTTAGGTTAAGTGTAAAAAGATAATAGAGAACTTAAAGAATTAAACAAATATTGTTTAATTAATCAAGTAAATACCCAATTAATTTAACATTAGGGACGTGGGTCCCATCAGGCATGCCAAAATGAAGAAGGGGGAAAATAAGCAAGGCAAGATTCAATGATAATATTTAAATAAAACACATAAAAACATAAAATGATTATTTATACCTTGCAAATATATACCTTCTCCTTCAAATTGAGCCTTTGATGAAGCCAAAGATGCGCCCCTCCTTGACTTGATTGGATTGGCTCCCTTGTTGAATGTGGATGGCTTGCCAAGATTGTGCATAGGATGATGAGATGGAATGGATGAGGGTTTTGGCTAAGTGATAGATAAATGGAAATTTGAGTAGAGTTTGGTGCTATGGATGTTTTTGTAGACTCAATTGGACAATATAAACTTAGATAACTTGGAGATGTGAAATAAAGGGATGGAGTCCTCAATTAATAGGAGAAGAGGACAATAAATGTAGGGCTAGGAATGATCCAAGATGAAGGGTCCAGATTGCATGTGAGCCCACACATGGCCCAAGAGGAGATGACAAGACAAGTGTGGAGACCAAGAGATATGCCATAAAGGCCTCTCTTGTCTCCACATTCCTCAAGGTTCATTGGGAAGACTTCCCAATGTACCTAGGAAAGAGAATGGAATAAAATATTCCTTGAGAGATGGGGATGTGGAATTAAAAACTCCTCAAAAAGGATAATCATAGGGATTGGAGGAATAAAGAGAAATTAAAAATTCCTTGGAGGAAGAGATGTCTAGAGGAATGAAAATCTCTTTTCACCTAGGAAGGAGCATTTAAGGAAGGTGGTTGGATGGAAGAGACAAGGAGTTGACTTTATGGATAATCATGAGGATTAGCCACTAGAAACTCATTAGGAGAGGGATTAGAAGAATGATTAGGTGGGATTAGGGAAAATGAGATTTGTAGGAGGATTTGACTAGGAGAGAGAATGAGTGGAAGGAATAAAAAATTAGAAGAATAATGATAAGTGAGATTAAGGGGGCTTTTACAATAATTAATTAGGTTAATGATGGATTAGGAAAAGGTGATTTGTAGGAATCATCTGGATCAATTAATTAATCGAGCTTAATTAATTAAAGGGGGGATTTGGAGAGAATTAATTTTAGGGATTTTAGAAGAATAAATGTAGATTGATTTATTAAATAAATAAATCAATAGACTATAGACAATATTAATTATATTTAATTAATATTGAGAAGGAATAATAATTTCCTCGCATAATTCATAAATTAATTATGCGAGGAAATTAAATAAATAAATTAAAATAATTAATTTAAGTGTCTACACATGATTTATTACTTTTAAATCAATAGATCTAGTTAAGATCACTTATCTCATTCTAGTCATTAATCAAATCAACATTTATATCCACATGTCACATATGGTAATTCTAAATCATGACATTAGTCCATATTGATAATCAAAGCACAATGGGTCAATGTTACACCATATTAACAATCTCAATGGATCTAGTATCCAAATCAGATACATTACACAATAGGACAATGACTCTCACAACCAGGCACAAGAAAGCAAGCACACATCTCAATGCAATAACACAATCATGATCACCATGGAGAAATCCAATACATCATCTGGTCCAACACGATAACAACACATTCATGCAGGAGCATCTAGGGTGTAATCTAGCAATCTTGCATCACACAAAAATATTGTTTATTTGTTAATAAGGGCTATTTTTGGTAAATTGGAGCTAATGGTGAAATAATCATCCCAATATATTGTGGCATTTGAGAGTTATTCATTTTTTTTTGAAATTTTCTCCAATAAAACTTCAAATACATTTTTGAGGGTCTTAGAGGCCCCGGGTTGGGTCAAAAGTTACAAATCATTATGTAGACCTTTTCGCAAGCTTTTCGACAATATATGATATTTGTAAATACAACAGTCGGATTAAAAGATATGGCCTCTAGAAGTTGTGCTACTTTAGGAGAAAAATAAAAATTCTCAAAATATCCCAATGGATGCCAAAATCTATTTTGGGCATATTCTTGGTATATTCCAATATAGGGAAATGGGATACAAAAGTGGTTGGCCTAAAAAAGGGGGAGTTACACTTTCTAGAACATTCTAGGCGGTTAAACTTCACAGTATAAAGAAGGCAAATGGGAGTTACAGGGTGTAGTGCCCACTCTGGAGCAAACTCTTGTTTCATTTTGGATTGACTTGATCAGACCTTTATTTTGTGCGATGGATATGATTTGATTTATGAGATGCATGGATATTGTTTATGACTATTACATTCTCAGTCGATGATTTTGATGATAGACATTACATGACCTTATACTATAGATGTTATTGGTTGTGCTCATGACTAGTTATGATTTCTAGATGGTTAGTAATGATATTTTGGTTATCATGTGCTTTGATAAATTTTATGGATCATACCTCATTTTGGAACGGATATACTAACCCTAGTTTGATTTACTTATGATGTAATGTTTCATGATTTATATGATCATTGTATGGATATTGTTTGACTATCTTCGTGGGGGGATCAATGTCACATCACTCCTTGCAAGCGAGATGTGTCGTTGCGATATCCCTCCACTTGCCTGTCTTGTATGTATATATATATATACACACACACATGTATCTTCGTCGTGGTTGTAGGGTTGTAGATACTGAGACATTCTTTCCTCTTGGGCAACCGGGTGCAGGCTCCCCTGGCTTTACAGATGCGAGTGTGTCTCTTCCCAATGGCAAATGTTATTTTTTTTTTGTTGGTAAGTGTTATCTTTATGGGGATAGCTCCCTATATTACTCCAAAAAGTAAATATCCAAATTGACTCTAATACTAGCCGACAAGAAAATACTAAGACCAACTAAAATAACGCCTATTACCTATTCAACCTCGACACATACATTAGATCTCAAAACTCGACACATACAAGTCCATATCTATAAAGACTCCTTACACATTCCTCAGATAGTGCAACATTTGCGAAATCAGTTCAACCAGGTTGAAAAGGGTGTTAGAAGATGCCTCTGTCAGCCACCAGTCCTCATCCTCCTTCAGCTATCTGAAAGCAGTCAAATCTCCATTCGTAACCCCATCTCTGAAGGTCGAACAAGCAGTCATGACAAAAGACTTCTTTTGTTGCTTCTCCTCCCTCCGCTCCCTATCCTCTCTCTCCTCCTCATAGTCTTCCATATTCTGAACATCGCCAACCTTCTCAACTTCTGTTTTATCTTCATCCTCATCTGTCTTTTCTTCTGATTTAGAAGACAAATAGTTATCAGGATTGAAATAAACTTTGAGAATACTCCTCTTCACTCCATTCTACATCTCACATAGTGCTGCCACCACCGCATCCCCATAGGCTTCATTAACAAAGTCACCCACAATCTCGATGCACCTCTCCTTGGATTCCGGAATGTCCACAATTGGTGCTAGTGCAACCTCATAGATGAATCCGTTGCACCAGCGCCTTTCCAAATTCAAAGAAATATCCACCATTTCTAGAATAGCTTCATAAATTTAATCCTCTATGCTGAAAAGTGTAATGCACTGATGTTCAATAGACTCTGCACAATTTTTGCATGTAATCGCTATAAAAGGAGCCATCGTAAACCTACAATGGATATGGTTTTCCCTAGCAACCTCTCTCTTCATATAGAAATCCATTGCTTTTAGAATTAGGAGGAACAATCGCAACAAACCACAATCTAGGAAATATATTTTAGATCTTCTTAATCTACTAATTCTGCTCCTACCACCTACTCAGAGTTGTCATGTCCACCTGAAAATAACCGTCAAAATATCCTAATACTACTCTTATTTTCCCATGACTAGGATGCATCGCCGACAATACTCGCAAAGTTCTGATACCTTGTCTGCAGTGCATGACTGAGAATTGCCACGACCATAATGAAAGCTAATCCTTAAGCAAGGGAGCAAGGCAAGGACACCTCATATATCTAAAAATAATTATCCTAATCCTATGCCCCACCGGGGAAGATTCATGGCATCCTTCCAGATGACATCCATTACATCTTGAGGTGCATCAACTGTTCGGAACAAGCAGTACTGGTTTTCTCCTACAACTCCCAAATTAACCAAATAGTCGGCCACTTTATTACCTTCTCTATATGTGTGAATAAGTAAAAAAACCCCAATCCGATCCAACAGATCATTTATACGAGGCAACCATTTATTTAATCTCCAATTGTGAAACATAGAATGTGTCACCCCATTGACAATGATTTGGGAGTCTCCTTCGATGATAACCTTGGAGATGTTCCCTGCAACACACATATTCAATCCTTCTTCTAAAGCTTTGATTTTTGCTTCATTGTTAGAGCATTCCCGTAGATTGCCATACACTCCACTAATCAGTTCTCCACCCTCTTTTCTAAGAACAATCCCAAAGCCATCCCTACCTGGATTGCCTTTACTAGCACCATCAAAATTAAACTTCACCCAATCCTTTGGTGGTGTAATCCACTTGATTAGATTCCTGTCTACCTATTTCTTAGAAGGAGCGCCTACTCCTCTTTCTTTCAGATACTAATTAGACTACATACATCTCTATCCTAATTGTTATATCCAAACTTCTTGCTCAATACCCTTTTACCATTGACCACTTCCTCTATGACAATCTTAATATTTGAAATAAGGTCCTCGATAGAGATCTCCACGTCCTTAAATATTCTCCTATTCTCTCCTTCCAAATATGCCATACTACTAAAGTTGGACTTGCCATCCAAAAATCCCCCCATTTCGATTTATCCATCCGAGGCCAAGATAATAAAAAGGATTTCAACCCTTCATTTCTAACAATGCTCAAATTCAGCATACCAAACAACCATTCCCAACACCTGCAAGCAAAGGGACATTTATACAACAAATGATTCATAGTCTCCTCCTCATCTTTCAATAATAAACATTTTCTAGGCCCAGCTATGCCTATAGTCTTTAGTCTGCTCCTAGTGAGTACCCTATCATTAAGGGAAATCAATAGAAAGGCTCCAGCTTTATGAAGCGTTCTATTACTCCAACATAACTTATGTGGCCAAAAGGAGTCCCTCATTCTTTGTCTTTGTATATCATACCCTAGTTTAATACTATAGTCCCCAGATTTGGTAGCACACCAAAAAAGAGTATCTTCTTCCTCAGATACCAATAACGTCCTACTCCTTAATATTTCAGCTAGTTTGGTGTATAATTCCTTACTCCCAATCTCTATTAGCTTTCACTTAACCTTATCACCCCTTGCACCTCCTCCTTCAAAACACCGATCCGCTCTATCACCTATTTTGTTTGCCACATCATTCACCCAATCCTGATCGTCAAAAAATTCCCTTATTGGCTTCCCACCATCCCATGAATCATCCCAAAAATTTGCCTTCCACCCATTCCTGACTTGCCATGATAGATGATTGGTAATAATGAATCTACTTTCCCACAAGAAATTCCACACAGCCGATGCCTTGGTTGCGTTGGCTATAGTAAAAATTCTCTCTGAGTCCTTTGAATCCAAATATTTGTTCCTCAACACTCTGCACCAGAGTTTATTAGGGTATTTGTACATCTTCCATCCTAGATTTGCACCTAATGTCAAATTCTAAAGATCCATTTTCCTTAAACCAACCCCTCCTTCCTCTTTAGTTAGGCATGTTGTCTCCCAATTACTAAGTGGGATTTTCTTAGTCTCCTTTGCCCCTTCCCAAATGAATTTCTTTAGCAAAACATCTAGCTTCTTGCTAGCCACCTAAGGCATCTTGAAACATGGCATGCTATAAATGGGAATAGCCGATAAAATTGATCTAATCATAGTAAGCCTCCTTGCTTGGGATAGCCATCTATTTTTCCATTGCACTGATTTTCCTTTGCACTTGTTGATCACATCCTCCCAAATTTGGCTTTGTCTACTACCGAAGTTGATATTGATTACCAGGTATTTAAGAGGAAAAATACCAATTTGATATTCTAATAGGCATGCTATTTTATTCTAGGATTGTCTACTCGTATTTAGAAAGAACTCCTGAGACTTCTCCTTATTCGTGATTTGCCTCGATGCCTTTTAATACTCCTCTAGTATCGTCTTGATAATACAGGCCTCCTGTATAGTGGCTTCCTCGAATAGCAGCGTATCATCTGCGAATTGTAAATGAGTAATGGGCTCCACCAAGGGGTGTACAAAGATCCCTTTCCACCTTCCAGATATACATAATCTTCTGATTTTGCTACCTAACACTTCCGCCATAAAAATAAACAGGGATGGTGACAAGGGATCTCCTTGTCTCAATCCATTAGTAGCATTAAAGAAGCCACAAACAAATCCATTCACTAAAATAGATAAACTAACAAAAGAGATAAAAAAATTGATACATTCTATCCACTTGTTGTCAAAACCCATATGCACTAGGACTTGTAATAGAAAATTCCAAACAACCTTATCATATGCTTTCGCTACATCAAGCTTGATTACCATACCTTTAATTTTTTCTTTGACCATAGAATGCAACACTCCTGAGACCAATATGATACTATCCACAATCTCCCTTCTTGGAGTAAAGACATTTTGATTATTTGCCACAATTTTAGGTAGAACCCTTTTGAGCCTCGAAGCCAAGGCTTTGGAGATGATCTTGTATATTGTGTTACATAGTGAGATGGGTCAAAAATCTGTCATCGATTCATAGTCCTTCTTCTTACGAATAAGAACAATCATGCTATGATTCAATTCCCTCACAAATCTCTTATTCTTCCTAAAATCTTCCACAATTGCCCAAATATCTTTGCCCATGAATTCCCAACAAGATTGGAATACTTTGACTGTATATCCATCAGGGCCAGGAGCTTTGGATGGATGTAAAGCAAATGTTGCCATTTTCACCTCCTCCATAGAAAAAGGAGGCATAACCATCTTATTATCTTCAGGGGAGACCCGTTTCTCCATGTTCTCAGAGATAAATGAAATGTTATCTGTCCTCAAGGTTCCATCATTGCCCAAATGCTTCATTTAGTGATCTAGGGCAGCCTGATCTATATCTTTCCCAGAAGAGCACCAACTTCCTTCCTCATTTTTTATGAAAGTGATTTTATTGAAAGTTCTTCTGGCCTTGGTAGAGGAATGAAAAAATTTGTTATTAGAATCATCTTTTGCAATACACAATTCTTTAGATTTGACTCTCCAATATAGTTCTTCTCTCTTCAAGGTTTCCAAATATTCTGTTTTCAATTTACTTTCTAGTAAATATTCCTCATCAGTCATGTCGACTAACATCACCTATTCATTTATGCTTTCCAATGCTTCTTCTACCCTTAATTTTTCTGCAGAAATATTTTTGAAGGATTCTTTATTCCAAATTTTAATGTTCTGTTTCAAAAATTTCAATTTTTTTGCGAAACAAAAACTAGGAGATCCCCCAAAATTGTTCCCTTCATCCCACCACCTTTTAAGATTGATTTTGAAATTGGGATCTCTCCACCACATGCTTAAAAACTTGAAATAGCTCCTACGAGTAGTCGTGTCTTGATCCAAATTCAAGAGAATGGGAAGATGATCCAAACCGGCTTTTGGGATTAATGGTTGTGGAGATCATATACTTCCCATTAATCCAAAAATTGCTAAAAAAAAACCTATCCAATCTTTCTAATATCTTAGCAAAAAAAATCCTCCTGTTAGTCCAGATTACAAACAAACCATTCTTTGAAACCACATCTACCACTTTGATAGAGTTGATGAAATCTCTAAAATCTTCCATTACTTTGGAACTTTTCCTAAGTCCACCCAATTTATCATCCAAATCCAAGATAGTATTAAAATCTCCGACCACAATAACTCTGTCTAGGTTAAGCCTGTTAACTTGATCAAAAATCTCCCCCCAAACTCTTTCCTTGTCCTCTGTTTTTATAGGACCATACACATTAATCGAGGGGAAATCCGCAAGTCCACCCATACTAGAAACCTGAACAATCATCCAATTAAAGTTGGAAGCAATTGGAGAAATAAAAATCGATGACAGATTCCAAAGGATACCAAGCCCCCTGGTGTTCTAGAGGCGGCTTGAAACAAACTACTCCATTTAAAACAATATTTAGAGAAGTCTTGGGCTTTAACTTCAGATAGCTTGGTCTCTTGAATCAAAACTATATCAATTGCCAACTTATCAATCGCTCTCTTGACCAAGCGTCTTTTATTAGGGGCAACAAGACCCTTGACATTCCCTTGACATTGCAAGTAAGAATCTTCATCTATTCCCAATGGAGGGGTTCCCCCCTTGGACATCTTCAAAAAATACAGAATATTGACAATACCTTTTTTTGAGGCTCTGTCCTCCCTGACTTGCCTCTTGCTCCTACGACCTCTGCATCCCTTGGATTTCCCTTATAAGACATTTGCAAATTGACTGATGCATCTAGGGTCCACATTATCTAGTTCATCTCCTCTGAATTCACCTTCTTCCGAGAATAAATCAAATTCATTCTCAGATTCTTGAGATAAAGCCTCTGCCTCCCTAGAATTAAACTCAGAGTCCTTACCCATGCCTGACTTAGGAATTTCCGAAGGTGTTGGATCTCTAGCATTGTGAAGACTATGATTATGGGCAGAGACCAAAACAAATGTCTCTTCCAAAAGAATCTCCATATGTCAGACAGAGAGGATTCTGGGCGGTTGGAATATCTTTAACTACCCAGTTTTGCTTGGGCCTCCTAGCCAACTTACTTCTCGCCCTCCTGACAAACATTTTACATTCAGAAGTAAAATTAAACTTACTTCCACATCTTTGGCAAGGATTAATTTCCTTCTCAATCTCGATATGTTGTCTCCATTTGCCTTCCGAGGTTAGAAGATAAATGAAGGATGGAATACTTTTTACCGTCGCTATCCTCAACCTAGCGTAACAATAAAGGTCCTCCTCTATAATCTTTTCATCTATTTCAAGCAATGTGCCCATCGAACGCCCAATCTTTTCCAGACTACTATCTCCCCAATATTCAATTGGTAGATTATATAATCTAATCCAAACTGTGCTATCATACACCGCCAAAGGAATGGGATCGAAATTAGAGTGCCATGGTTGAATATATAATGGATAATCTTCCACGAACTAGTTTTCTTGGTGCAATACTCTATTTCTTTTAGAACCATCTGCAAACACAGTCACAAAAAAAACTCTGGGTAAAAACTTCACCACCAAACCCAAACCCCAACGATGAGAAATCCATTCTTTTATGCAGGATCTCATCTTTTTTGGTCCCACAATTCTGTAGCTTCCTCCGTTTCACTGGAGAGATCAATCTCAAAATCTTCTTCCTGAACAACAATCCCCACAAAATCCTTACCAATATCGAGTTCTCTCCATTATTGGATATATACTATATCCAATAGTCCAGTTTAAGTTTATTATTTATATAATTAAAATAATCCATTTCAAACAATACAAAGATTAATAATCCATTGGAATTTTCTAATAATCAAACAACCCACTTCAAATATTACAAACATTAACAAAATATTGAGTGAAATACTAGTACATATAAAGACATTTAGATTTTGAAAATCTTCTCATAAAATAGTCTAGTATATACAAAGATTAATAATCTTTTTTTTCTTTTATCAAAATAGTTCAAAAAATATTGTCACAAAGATTAATTTAGATTCTAAAAATATTAATAATTTAAATTTTACTGATAAATATTCTAATCATCCGCATATAATAAATCAATCTACACCAAATGAAAATTACACCTAAATTTAAATAATTTAAATGAAAACAATTTGAAAATCCTCTAATTTAAATCAAACTAGATGTAAACTAGCCTTATTTAAGACAGAAACAAAAAATATCACTAGTGTGTAAATGAATAGCTTAAGAATATTTCACTCAAAATTTATTTAACAATAATTCATCTTATATCATGAAAGGATTTAATAAAAAAAAATCATTAAATTTAAATACTCAAAGTTATCAAATTTTAAACAACCAATTTCATGAAAAACTAAAATATGGTTATTGTAACCTAGAGTCATTTAAATAAAAATTATAAATCAAAGTTATCAAATTTTAAACAACCAATTTCATGAAAAACTAAAATATGATTATTGTAACTTAGAGTCATTTAAATAAAAATTAAAAATATAAATAACTATAAAACACAATTTTTTTATTATTTATAAAATATAAAATACATTCATACTCTATTTAAAGACCAAACATTAAAAATGTACACTAAAGTGAATATCATTCAAACTCTTTTGTACATTCAAATATATATATATTTTCACTTCAAAAGAGTAAGAATTCAAACATTATTTTTTTCCAATAGTCCAATTTAAGTTTACTATATATATATAATTAAAACAATCCATTTCAAACCATACAAAGATTAATAATCTATTGGAATTTTCTAATAATAAAACAACCCACTTCAAATCATTACAATTAACAAAATATTGAGTGAAATAATAGTACATATAAAGACTAATTTAAATTTTGAAAATCTTCTCATAAAATAGTCTAGTATATACAAAGATTAATAATCTTTTTTTTTTCTAGAAGCGTTCATGGGTTCCCCAGGGTTAATCCTACTAGTGACCGTCTAGATAGAGAGGAGGTTAAATGGTCAAAACCAGAGAAGGGGTGGGTGAAAATAAATTTTGATGGAGCATCAAAAGGCAATCCAAGGATCTCAGGAGTGGGATGTGTGGCTTGTGATGATGAAGAAAAGGTCTTGTGCAAGGGGGCTAGAAGACTTCAAGACGACACTAATAATGAGGTGGAAGTTCAGGCGGCTCTACTTGCAGTTGATTTAGCAGCTAATCTGAAGGTGTCGAAATTACATTTACAGGGTGATTCCCAAATTTTTGTCCAGGCTTTGGTTAAAGGACATACTCCGTGTTGGAAATTAAACAAATATGTAAATATAATAAATGAAAAATTGAAAATGTTCAATAATTATTGCATCTCACATGTGAAAAGAGAGGGAAACACTCTTGCAGATGAGTTGTCAAATGAAGCATGTGGCCTTGAGCCAGGGGAGGTGAGGTGGCGAAATGACAAAAATGAAACCGTTAAATGGAGTTAAGATGCATTGCTAAGTTGGTATGACATTAAATTCAAATCCCCTGTCAGAAGTTGGCTTTTTTCCTGCGCAAGTGTGAGTTAATGAGCAATTATTGCGACATGCTCTGAATTGGTGGCGATGGTGGAGAGCCATGTATTAAATGCCAATTTCACAATGCCCGCACTAATAATGAATAGACTTGGCAAGTTGGTGAAACCAATTTCAAATATGGTTTTATCAAAAATCTCTACAATTTTTTCAAAAAGCTCAGAAATGGAAGCTAATTTCACCTTGGAATCTTCCAAACTGATGTCGGCATTTCATGGCCCTGTTCCACCAAAGAAACTCGAGAAAATGTTTCTCGTTAAACACCCGCTGCTTTTAAAAGTAGTTCAGCTGGTTTTAGGAGAAGAGGTGGCTGTCATCAGTCACTGTTACAGGTGCAGAGTAGACATCTACTTGTTGCTCATGGCTTGGGGTCTAGAGCTGGGACACACGGTTGAAGAGGTGCAAAAAGTGTTGCAGAGACTAATTCCAGGGGAATATCTGTTAAATTTGGAATCCCTGCTGGAGTGGGCGGTGCCGGGATGGGGATTTAATCTTGCAGAAGGTATCCTGAAGGAAAATGGGGAGATGAGGGCGCGTCACTCGCGCATTCAGTTTCTTCGATGTCGTGAGGAAGTTAGATTGCGCTTCAAGGATGATGCGAAGAGAGGCTAGGAAGGGCTTTTAATCTTCGTCTAGATTATGGACATAGAAGATGTGATCGGCCTGGAGGGTGGCGGGAGAGCGGTGGAGAACGCGAGCTCTAGGAGGCGGACAACAAGGAGACTATTTGTAGAACTAGCTAAACAGGCGGGAGATGATGCAGATGGTGGACGGGATGGCGGGGTGGTTTCTCCAAGCCGATGAGGTGCAGCGAGTAAGGAGGCAGAAGGAAGAAGGAGGCGAGAACATGCCGGAAGAGGAGGCTCTCGCCATAATTGAGTGGCTGGTGAATCGAGTGCCTTGGTTACAAGAGCGGTACCCATAGGTGCCATTTTTCTTTGCTCTCTTTTTTCAGTTAATTTTGCAGTTGAACTTTAAACTTCAAGTTGAAATGCCTATTATGTGACAAGCAAGATGCAATAAGTTTTTTCATACTTTTAAGTGTGGGGGGTGGATGTGTGGGTGTTGGTTACTGGTTTTGAAATCCATCTTTTAGGAGGGTAGTGATGGTAGTGTCATGGATGTTTTGTTTTGGGAGCCTTTTGATAGTTCATTATCTTTCTGACTAGTATTTCACTCAAAAGATTAATGTTTTGGGACTAATCTTATGCCTTTTGATAGTTCAATATCTCAATTAAATAAAAATATATATTTTACCGATAAAAAAAAATATAATCTTATTTTCTTTTGATAAAATAGTCCACAAAATATTGTCACAAAGATTAATTCAGATTATAAAAAATATTAATAATTTAAATTTTACTGATAAATATTCTAATCATCCGCATATAATAAATCAACTACATCAAATGAAAATTACACTAATTACATAATTTAAATGAAAACAACTTGAAAATCCTCTAATTTAAATCAAACTAGATGTAAATTAGTCTTATTTAAGATTAGGTTAGGAGACTATATCAAACTTACTAAAATATTTTGATTAAAAAAATCTTAAAATAAAAGATTTTATTTTATATAAATTAAATAAATTTAATATGTCAGAAAAATATAATATGTTCTAGTAGAGGTTTAAATATCCACTTCAATAATCAAAGAAAATAAAATTAATATAATAACATTCCAAAAAAATTATAGTTACTGAATTAAATCCATATTAAATTAGAATAAAAAATCAAAACTAAAAATATAAATGTATCTAAATGTTATTTAATATTCTAAATTTTAAACAATTTTATAATAACAAAATTGAATACCTAATTCATTGCTGCAGATAACCTTACAAACCTTCCATTCCATTCCTGACCTAAGCTCATACTTTTCCAGTGTTTTAAAAACAAACCATACACTATGGGTTTTGATTGGCACATCTGTTGGATCATTCATTGTCCTAATTCTCTTTATGTTGCCTTTATGGATCAATTTTAAGAGAAATGCAAAGAGAATGTTGGGAAAGATAGCAATGACCCAGATCCCATCAGTTTCCTTTGGCAGATAGGAAATGGGCTTGCAATTTTCCTATGACAGAGATTGAGATAATTGCTCTGATGCATGCAAGGGTAAAGAGTCCTAACACAGAGAAAATTAGTTCAGTAGTTTTATAGTTGAACAAAAGGGAATAAGCCCACAATCAGGAGATGAGGGGGGGCTCAGGGAATAATCTTATGTAATAAATACATCCTCAATAATGAGTGGCATGTCTGAAGTTTCACATCTTGGAGGGGGTAATTAGTTCCCTTTGAGAGATCTTGAGATTGCTACTAGTTATTTTGTAAAGAAAATATTATAAACAAATTTTACTAACAAAATTTAAGTTAAATAATATATCTATTAAAAACTGATAAGTAAATAGATTTTACCAGGTAATAAGAAGAATTCTGCCTTTTTCTTTTTTCTTTTTTTCCGCCTCCTCTTCTCTGCCTCTTCTCATTCCTATGCTCCTGCCTCTTCTTATGTCACTATGAACAACTATGAACAAAACCTAGGCGGCTGTAGCAGATAGAGCTCGAGATAGAGCCCAGTGAAAGTTTACATACTAACAGGGGATTTTTTATTCTAACAAATATGTGGTGTTTAGCGAGAATAGAATCATATCTACGATCTAGCCAATTTAATCACTCGGTAGCTTATCTTTATTGTTCTTATCTTTATTTTCCAAACACATTTCGCTGTGGCATTCTATCAAACACTTGGCCGTCATTCTTTGTTGTTTTTATCTTTATTTTTCAAACACATTTCGTTGTGGCATTCTATCAAACACTTGGCTACCATTCTTTGTTGTTCTTATCTTTAATAGAACTGGCTGATGAATCAGATAGAGCGGTTATTGCAGCGGATAAAATCCCCAAACACAAGGGGAAATACAATAACAAAAAAGTCATTAATATTGATTGACAAAGGTTGATAAAGGTTGATGCCCTGTAAGTGTGTATTTAGAGAAAAAAAAACCCAAATCACAGTAAGTGTAAAATATAAATTCAATGCAAAACAAGACATTCAGAACATAAACCAATGATGCCACAAGACAAGAAAGCCAGCAACCATATAAGGCAGATTAATTGCTGCATGAGACACCAGGCCTATATCATTAATGGAGAAAAACAGTTTTGTGACAAATTAGGGTATGAAAGTACACACCTATAACATTAATGCATGAACACAATTGATTACACATATTTACAAAAAAAAAAAAGAGGATACTTAGAAAACAGTGAGAGATTCCACTCAAATTACAGAATCCAAAAAAAATCTAAACATAGCATATGAAATCACAGTAATAGAAAAGTCATTAATATTAGTTGACAAAGGTTGATGCCCTGTAAGTGTGTATTTAGAGAAAAAAACCCAAAAAAACCCAAATCACAGTAAGTGTAAAATATAAATTCAATGCAAAACAAGAAATTCAGAACATAAACCAATGATGCCACAAGACAAGAAAGCCAACAACCATATAAGGCAGATTAATTGCTGCATGAGACACCAGGCCTATATCATTAATGGAGAAAAACAGTTTTGTGACAAATTAGGGTATGAAAGTACACACCTATAACATTAATGCATGAACACAATTGATTACACATATTTACAAAAAAAAGAGGATACTTAGAAAACAGTGAGAGATTCCACTCAAATTACAGAATCCAAAAAAAATCTAAACATAGCATATGAAATCACAGTAATAGAGAAGTCATTAATATTAGTTGACAGAGGTTGATGCCATGTAAGTGTGTACTTAGAGAAAAAAACCTAATCAATGATGCCACAAGACAAGAAAGCCAACAACCATATAAGGCAGATAAATTGCTGCATGAGACACCAGGCCTATATCATTAATGGAGAAAAACAGTTTTGTGACAAATTAGGGTATGAAAGTACACACCTATAACATTAATGCATGAACACAATTGATTAAACATATTTACAAGAAAAAAAAAGAAGAAAAATACTTAGAAAACAGTGAGAGATTCCACTCAAATTACAGAGTCCAAAAGATTCTAAACATAGCATATGAAAGCAGTTCGCCATAGCATATGAAAGCAGTTCGCCATAATGCTTACTTATTTACAAGAAAAAATTAAAACAAAATATATACTTAAAAAACAGTGAATGAGGACTTAGCATATGAGAACAGTGAGGGATAATGTTATCTTGTGCAAAACCAAAGCAATTCTTTATAGCTCTTCAAAGTTTCCAATATGTCGATCATAATATTGAAGATCTTACTAACATGATAACATTGATCAGTGTTACAAATTTGAACAGTAATCATGGGGAGCAAATTTAAACCTATACTTAGACTGCACCGTTGGCACAGAGAACAATAACACACAACAGAACAGAATAGCATGCTGAGAATAGATACATATATCATTAAAATTAAAAAGGTCATTGAAATATCAATAACAACAAGCTGAGAGAAGACACTTGAAGAGCCAAATTACCAAATAAGATACCAACAATTATAAATAAAATACAACTGTAGAATTAATAACACCGTTGGCATCAAGAACTATAACATTAATAGCATACATAAAATAAAATGATAATCATAGAGGCCAAAAGGATCACTGAAAGTTCAAACATAACAGTAAAAGGCAATAACATTATGTTCTCTCCGAAGGATCTTGAGATTGGTACAAATTATTCTGTATATATAAAAAAAATTGATCGGTAAAATTTTTGTATAAAAAATATTATAAACAAATTTTACTAATGAAGTCTAACTTAAATAAAATATTAAAAACTGGTAAGCAGTAGATTACCTGATAATAAGAATAATTATTCTGTCCTTCTCATTCTCATTCCTGGGCTGCTCCCTCCTCTTCTCTACCTCTTCATATGCTGCCACTATGAACAAGACCAAACAAAATACAAGGACAAATGATTGCATAACAATTCTGCAAGGTTGTTCTTGAGATATGATTTTAGCTCTGAAGATCTTATGCAAGACCATGGCCAGGTTCTTAACTATCTCATCCCTGTCTACGGGTACGGGGATTTCTAATATGGGCTAAACTCTGCCATTTTCTTTACAACGTTAAGTGACAGTTGTATAACTATTTTCTCCGGTCTATTAGGTTGTGCTTTCATTATATGTCTTCATGCTCATCTTTAACCCCCAAATTCAGAGCTAGTTGATTCAGATAGAACTAAAGAGGATGCTTCAGATAGAGCTAGTTGAATGCAGGGGATAAAACCCCAACTTATGAAACGACCTCCAAACACAACAGTAACACAGCCAACACAAAGGGATTACAAGGAATATCTTCTTTACTAAAATAACAACTCATGCACAGCTGCTCCTCAGTCATAGAGGAATAACAGTTGAATATAAATTTATAAGGGGGAAACCAAGCTACCTTAAAGTTTATGGCCATCTTCAAATGGGCATTTAAATCCCAAACCATCGATAACTAAGGCCTGCATTGCACTATAGTTCCTACGAGGACAATTTTGTTGAGGTTTTGGTAATGAAATTATACCTGTTCATAACTGAAAATTTACATAAGATCCTAAACAGTTTGCATGTGTCTCGGGATACTGTGAAAAATTAAAGAAAATCAGGATACTGGAGAAAATTAAAGAGTGGAGTTTCTCCTATTGTTGGTTATCAACCTGTAACTTCCATGCCTTTAGACCTGGGCAAGGATGATTCATTTCCAAACGTATTACTTATAATGCCTCCTTATGTTAAGAGGGTATTGAAACTTATAAAGATAAAAGAGCTTGGTATCACATTCCCTAACATGGCATATCCTTATATGCACAATATTACAAATGACATCAATCAATTGATAAGAGGGTATTGAAACTGTGATCCATATCAGTGTGTACAATGTCATATGAATCAGATTATAAGGAATTATGGTAATAGGATTTTTCAGATTACCTGGTAATAAGAAGAATTCTACCTTTCTCAATCCTGTGCTGCTGCCTCCTCTTCTCTGCCTCTTCTTATGCTGCCACTATGAACAAGACCGCAACAAAATACAAGGACAAATAATAACATAACACCATACAAAACTAAAATGTACAGAAAAACAACATGAATAGACACAACAACCTGCAGGCTGAAAAAGAGCTACAAGGAAAACAACCAACCCTAAGAAAAATGAGGAACACAACATTGAGAAAACAAAAAAATATAAAAAAATCAAACGGAATGAAAACAGAGCATTCTCTGCAAAGTTCAAAGAGAGAATGAGTAATACAGTTCTGAACGCACTTATTTATAACTCCTAATTTTGAATTTCATAGTCCCTAACGGCACAATAGCTTTTTCCTTCATGCAATGGAGCTTTTTTCTAAGGGCACACTAGTCCAGTTTGTTACAGATTTTTATGTAACGGTGCAATTTTAGATTTTCCAACGGTATTGCAAAATAAGAGCATTTTCAGGAGACTGGCCAGAGGGATTCTCAACTTATCGAGCCAATGCCTCGAGAATACAGATTTTTCTACAGAGGCTTTATAATTGTTCAGGGTATTATAAATTTACTTCATATTTGATGAGAGTTCATTTTTTAAAAAATAATTCAAAATTGATTCATGTCTTTATAAAAAAATTAAAATTAATATTTGAAATTGTCAGAAATATAAATATAAATAATAAAAACATATTATGTTTAAGATGTTTAAAGTTTTTTTTTTATATATATATATATATTCAAATGATAAATTGAAGTATGCATTTTTATGAAAATTATTATTGAATTTCAATGATTCTTGTGTTAAAATAAATAAGATAAAAGTTAGTTGATATAGTGATGTGTACAATGAGGTCAAGAGTGGGGATTGTATTGGATAAAGCTGGAATTATTAAACAACCCTCAAGCACAAAAGGATATAGATAGGGAAATCACACTATATGCACCAATACATAAGCTATAGTGTATGAGGGTAACTTATACATTGGTGCATCCTAAGAATTGGATAGTCATTTTTATGTGTGTTGTACAAATACATATGTAAATATGTACACACATATATTAGATATATAAACATAATCAATTATCTATGTACACACACATAACTATACATACATAATATCAATTTTATATATATTATTATACATGTATATAATTAATTATGTATGTATACACGCATATATACAAAATGAATAAAATGGATATCTTCTTTACTAAAATAACAACTTATGCTTAATTACTCCTTAGTCATAGAGGAATACAAATCAAATATGGATTAAAGAGATGCATAAAATTCGTAAGGGGAAAACAAGTAGCCTTAAATTTTATAGACATCCTCAATTGAACATTTAAATCCCAAACCATCCATACCAAGGCATCCTTGAAACTATTCACCATCACAAAGAAATTAGCTGATGAATAACAACTCAGTAGATTTTGCCTAGATGTTCGAACATAAATCTCTAAAAAAAACTTTTCCAAAATTGACAATGTTGTCTTATTATACCTTTCCAATTTAATTATTTATTATGATACCATTTCTTTAATTAAATTGAAGAGAGTAAATGATCTCATGCATACAAACTTATTAATTTTTCTTCATCAAACAAAAAACCCTTTGATCATCAAAGCTTATCTAAAGAAGAGTTTTCTAAATTCTACTATCTACTACATTACTAATTACCTTGTAGACTAAAATGTAAAAGAATATAAGTCGGTCTTTGGTTTTCTACATTTAAGAAAGAAGGATTAAAAAAGGTAAAGTTGATCTAGAAGCTCATGATTCTTACCTCACCTTCCATATATCATCAACCAATAGAAGCTTGAGAGGATGTGAACAAAAAATAGATACCCACTTGAATTCAAGGCTTTAACTTCCACATTTTTTTTATCATTTTCTCTTTAGAAATTTTTATCAAAGGGGATTCATTTATGTACCTATTAATGATATTTGGAATGTCCTAAAAGAATATATTTGTCCTATCCTCTCTTTCCTCACTTTCTTTAATAATCTTGGTTTATATGTAAGAAATAAGGGAGTGCTAATATTTTGGGTGCTTTCTAAGATATGTTCATCAAGTGAACCCTATTTTGTAATTTTGTTTCTTTTTCTTCTCATTTTATAGGAAATATGAATATTTTTGGTATTTAGGTCTCCTCCTTTTAGACATTAAAACTATCTTTTTGGTTTAAACATATGTCTTTATTACTATATATCTTTCATCTAGAAAATAAGCTCATATTCATTATAGATTTTAGTATCTCTCTTATTATGCTTTTCAAAATCTTTTTCAAACAAAATAGAATATTGATCACCTACATTTGTCTCTTTTAAAATTTAGATTTTACATCTCAAAGTTTATAGAAAACAAGTATATTTTGTGTCTGATAGTTCTGATACTTAATGTAAGTACAGATCCACTAGCCAACAAGATGAGAGGGGGGGGGGGGGGTGTGAATCATACAACCTTAATCTTCCATAAAAACATCAGATTCAACCTCGGTAACATATACTTTAGTAATATAACCAAAACTGTTAAACATGCAAACTCAAAAGCATATAAACATCATAAACCTCATAACACCAGATTTGACGTGAAAACCCAAATAGGGAAAAACCACTGTGGGATTTCGGACCCACTAAGAAATATACTCTTCTAGAGTATGCTCGGTTAAAAACAAATCCTATTAAAGATTACAAACACATTGCTAGATGTGACCCGGTTAAGGGATTTCCCTCAGATCTGTTAGGATCTTCACCTTGTTAGAAGTGACCTTGTTAAAGGATTTCAAACACTCAATCAAAATGTCACCTTGCTCGAGAGTTTTACAAATAAGACTGTTAAGTCCACTCGATAAAGAGATTTTCTGTCACTTTCACAAAATAACAGTAATAAAAATTTATCTACAACTTCACATCTAAAATGCTAAAGCAGATTCTTATTTGCTCAATACAATCTAGACATAGAACTAATCTTGTCCATCTGCTGGGCTTCTATACTTTGTTATTCAACAGGTCTTCAAGCTTTTGTGCTCGGTAATCACTATGTAGCATCCCTGTGCATACACTTGCCCGCATACATTGTTTATCAACAGTTTCCTATTTATAAACAATAGCTAACTGCTTAATCTCCTTGATCACATTTCCCATGATCAATCATAGCCATCAGATCTTCAATCTTGTCTAGGTTCAATGCATCTTTCGATCTGAAAACGTTTTACCCCGCCTAGGAACTTGCATATATTTCTTGGAACTTGTGCCAGGGTATTGCGGTTCAATCTGAACTATAGATCTTCATACCGACTTTTCATTGCCTTAGATTCTTAACAAACTTCATGCACGACATACCAATCATTTAATCAGTTCCAGCTCATCAGCTTCCTTCATTAAATAACGCATGTAACCATTTAATGCATTCTGTTATAGATCGGTTACAACTCGATAAATACTAAACTTCACTCGGTAGACATTCTGCCTTCATTAACCGATAGTGATAACCTTAGGGTTTACCGACTAGGTTCCTTAGGGTTTACCGACTAGGTTTTTTAGTTGGTAACATAGTATAGTATTAACCTTACAATTTACAACATATGTATGATGTTAAAACAATCTAAACATCATGATCTCATCATTGTCTGATTCGGTAATAGTTGCCCATTGAATACCTTATTCATCCCCTTATTCATCATATTCTTTCTTGTGTCAATTACTGACATCTTTATATTCTTCAAATCATACTTCTCAAGAGATGGCAACATCATACTGAATTAGAAAATCAATTTCTTGACATCAATGACAAAATAATAATATCAAGACAGTAAACATCTTTAATCAGTTATATCCATAATCATCAACAACCTTCTTAATATCCTTATTGAAATGTCAACAATCTTTCATTGTCTGTTATAATGCTATATTGCCAACAATGTCACCTCTTTTTGATGACAGTCCTAGGATTTTGTCATTGTCTAATCTATATCTCATTGTTAATGTAATGGTCCCATGAATAGTTCATCTTGTTTCATCTCCTTCTTCTAGCTCCCATGCAATTCTACTAGTAACTTCATAGGTGGTCAAATCTCTTCCTTGATTTGGTCTCACCCTCACTCGACCTTTAACTTGGGCAGTTATTTCTAATTTAAGTCTAGTTAAATCTGTTGTTCGCATTCACTACATACACATAATGTATTATCTCGTTTACCATTTTATGTTAACCTTTAGTGATTAGATAAACTGTTAAAGGTAACATTTAATTATAATTGTAATAGTGTGTTATAATCCTATTAGACCTTTCCCACTTTGTGTTGATCTCTAGTGGTTAATTCTAATTGCTTATTTAATGTGTTTGTAAAATGAGGAGTGCTTTTATTGACAATCAAGTGCTTGTAAGGGGTAATCATTTTGTTTTTCCATAAGTTGCAAACGAGAGGGTGTTTTCCTAGTGTAGATACTTGTCGAAAAGCTTTCTTCATGTCAATTCCAATGCTTGATTTCCTGACTAGGTTTGGCATCACTTTAGTGTTTTTTTTGAAATTTTTTGTGATGTTGATTTAAAATAAGCCATTTAAACGAGATTTTGTTTTTGTAATAACTTTTGAATAGTAACTCAAAATTGAATGTTGTCTTTTGTAAAAGTTAATATTTTCCTATTTCCCATTCATTAGTCCTATTTATAATTTAAAATGCACTAAATTATATAGTGCCAAATTTTGGGGTGGTTAACTAATCTTGAATTAAGGGTGACTGTCTTGTGTTATTTTGTAAAATGGACCTAATCCTAACTCCAAATTTAACTTATTTTAATAGAAAATATTAATGAATATAAGGCTCAATAAACTAGGATTACATTGTCTCACTATTGGTTTTGAACCTTAACCTACAAGAGTAGTTGATAAAGATAAGTGGCATAATCGCAATGATGAAGCCATTGGTACTTTGTGTATGTCCATTTCTCTCAATCTTCTCTTTTACATTGATTCTTCTACAACACCTAATATTAAATGGACAACATTAAAAATCTATTTGGTAAGCAAGATGTAATGAGCATAATCAATTACAAAATGACCTAATAACTCTTAATCCACAGAACTTAAACAAAATTCAAGAGTTCTTCACAAGGCTAAGTCTACTAAGCTTTCAACTCAAGTAATGTGGAATAGAAATTTAACAAGATGATCAATTGACCTCCTAAGTATCTTATCAAAGTTAGATCCTCAAAATAGTTTTTATTTGTACTTTTTTATTCAACAAAGCATGATTTTGGTACAAGATACAATATGCCTACTCTTTTTGAAATTACTACTAATCATACTAAGGAGGAAGAAAAACTACTTAATATGGTTAGAATGAATCCATTAAAGCCTCAAGCTCTAATCACAATAGAAAAAATGATTCCAAATCTAAGGGAAAGAAGCAAACAAAGAATCAAGCTAAGAGACCAAAATCAGAGACTACATCTTCCTCATCAAAAGGGGAAATTTTAGGGAGAGACCCACACATACTTATTGTTAGAAATTAAGGAATTAAGAACACCAATGTTTTAAGAAGAAAAATGATCTATTAAGGCATCTTCTTCAACAACATCACATTAAGTTGCCCACATCCAAGACAAGTGGTTCTTATTCTTCTTCTCCATCCTCATCATCCCCCAATTTAGACAAAGTGAAGAATAAGGGCATGACACTCTTTTATTATACAAACAACACATCACACAAGTGGCTTCTTGATTTTGGAGCATCAAACCACATGGTTGCATCTAGGGAATCATTTTCTACATTTGAGCCTTGTTCATCTTGAACAATATTGATTGTGAATAACACCTATATGTCAACTCTTGAAAAATGATTTATTGAAATTGGTGAAGAAATATTCAAAGGCCTATTTTATGTAAATTCTTTATACACCAATATACTTTCCATTTATCAGATTGCACATAGTGTCACAAGAAAAATAGTTGAGTTCATTGGCATGGTTAATGTTGATCATGATCCTAGATTATATTACTTTTTTTTCTTTTGATTCTGCCAATTTTGATGATGGTTTGAGTATAGATGATGTTGATACCTTCAACATGTAGAAGGTGATTCAGTTTGGTTATTTGAACCTTTGAGTTTTGTCATCCTCATTAGTTTCTACACCTTTCATTAATATCATATCTCCTTCACTTCTTTCTTCTCCAATGTAGAGTGTTACTACATCATTGATTTCTCATTATTCAAGTGATATGACAATTTTTGAGTGTTCCCATGGAAGAAGAACATAAGTCTCTGAATGATGCACAAGATCCAAAGACAATGAAAAAATCTTTGACAATTTCTCAACTAATCCATGTGAAGGCTGATGTAGAACATGAACCTGTTGGCATTTTTGATGTTTATGTTGTGATTGTCATTGATGGACACACACTTGCATTAAGATCCTCTTTATATGTATATGGTAAAGCACAACCGGTATTTGTTCCAACCGGTATGTTGTATTACAGTCTTTAGACTATTGATGTTTTGCAGAATGTGTTTCCCGGTCTGAAGCGGTATGTTGACCTCAAGCGGTATGAGGGATTAAAGTGGCATAACACATTTCTACTAGTCTTCATTTTTATCAAACCGACAACCGGCACTTTGTATGAACCGGTAATACTTTGTGATGAGTTACCACCCACCTATTGTTTGACGGTGTCGACACTGTAGCGATGCTTTTTGTGATGTATTACCTAGTATGTCCAGGTTCATTGAACCTAGGAAGTTGTGATGTAATCCTATTGGACCGATATGAAATCAGTTTCCTTTATAAGGACATCATGTCTAGGGTTTTAGGTTGTCGTTGTTATTGTTGTTGCAATAGTTGATATTGCGGCTAGGGTTTAAGGTGGTTGAGGAGATGGAAAGATTATGAATGTGTAGAAGACTGAAGTAATGCAATAGTGCATTAAGAACGATCTATCAAGGATCTAACCGAGTAGTCAGTGCTATTAGCTAGATCAAACACTTGTTGATTACTCACCTCTTTGACAAGTCTGTAGCCCTTAACCGGGTAGGCCCAAAAGCCTCTTGTAAATCCTCTAACAAGGTAGTTCACATCTGTGAGTCTAAAATCCTCTAGCAAGGTAGTCTTTAATCAGACTTGTCTCCTAACAGAGATTGAGATTCCTAACAGGATTTGTTCTAGTAAAGAACGTTGTAGACCTTAACTGGTCTGGTTCCTATTCTGCAGATAGTGACTTGTGAGTTCCATCTCACCGTGGTTTTTCCCATTTGGGTTTCCATGTCAAAATATCTTGTGTTATGGTGTTTGTGCTTCTGTGGGTAAATGCATTATTAGCTATTTGGTTTGCATGTTTGTTAACTAGTTTGTCTGTTAAACTATTTTACCGGTTTACTGCTAGTCTTGCAAAGTGTTAGGTGCTAAGGTTTTTGGGATACTAATTCACCCCCCCCTCTTAGTATTCGTCAATTGGTATCAGAGCCTACCTTTCTATAAGTTTAACCACTTGTAAAGAGATATGGGGGAATACACCTTGAGGGAACTTACTCAACAGCTCACTCAGTCTGAGCAAGCCTATGATGATCTTATGGTCAAATACAAGGCATCTCAAGCAAAAAGGAGAGAACATGTAGAAAAGCTGATGGAGCTATCTAAAAATAGTTCTGTAGATGAAGTAGATATGGAAGCCCTAATTGCAGAAGTAAATAAGTTGAATGAATCAAAATCCAACCTGAGAAAGGAGTTGGAACGACTAACTATCCAGATGTGTCAAGAGCTTGAAAATTGGAGAAAAACCGAAGACCTAGTGAAAGAAAGAGATTGTGAGATCTCCAAGTTGAAACAAGAAATTAGTGCCCTAAATGCTCAACTCCATGCAAGCAAGGTGGAAAAGGAAGACATGCAAGGAGAACTGAACACTGCCATCTCTGAGAATGAAAACCTGTTAGAAACAAATGTTGCTATTTCCAAAGAACTCTCTGAGTCAAAGGAAATACTTGCTAAGTTCAGCAAAAGTACTGTCAAGCTAGAGCAAAAGCTTGAGTCAGCTAGACTGGTAAAGAATACCAATGGACTTGGTTTCTCTGGACATGAGGAAGGAGAATCTTCAGGAACAAATGCTGAAGCATCAAAGAAGCAACCAACATTCAAAGGAAAAGGTAAGCAAAAATTCAAACCTCTTTACTTTAACTGTCTTAAAGAAGGACACACTGCCAATGTATGTAGGAGCAAAGCCTACAATAATTTTCCTTACTTTATTAACAATGTACCTAGATCCAATAAGTTCAATGGTCATTGTTATGCATGCAACAAGTATGGGCATAGAGCATTTGAATGTAGGTCTGTCATGAATGACACTGGAAGATATCCTCAAAGGACCCAAGGAGTTGGTCCTGAACCTTTTGTGAACCGGAATCACAACCGGTTTAATGTCTTCAATCATCAGCCAAGAAGTGGTGGCTATCAAGCGGCAACCAGATGGAGAGAAAACTATATGGTATGTCATGGTCATGGTCACATTGCTGCAACATGCAGAAGGAAGAATGAAAACATGAACAATGGACCTTGGAGAGCACCTGGATTGGTTTGCTATCACTGCAACAAATTGGGTCACATTGCAAGATTTTGTAGAAGTAGAAAGAGTATATCTGATGATATATCGGTCACTTCGAAAGGAGGAATTGATGTTGAAATAGTTCAAGCGGACATGAACAAGACATGGAAGAGGAAACCAGTAATGTTGGAAGAGGAACCGGTTTCTTCACCTAGTGTGGAAATCACGAAACCGACAAACTAAGCTTCAGAAAAGCTTAGGGGGAGCAAACGGCAAAATGTTTTGAACCCCCGGTTTATACCAACAAAAGACCTTAACCGGTATGTGATACCTATCGCTTGGCAAAAGACCGGAAATGATAAAAAGGCAAAATTAGGGTTTATGCCCTAATGGAGGAGCATTAATGATGGTAGGTGAGGACTATGTTTAAAAGCATTTTTGAAATCATTTCTCACTATCGATTTTCGAGCGAAGAAAAGTTTCTCAAAGAGCAGAGCGACGAAAAGGCGATTTGAGCAGAGATTTGGAGAAATTGAGAAACCGCGAAGGAGATTCAAATAAAATTGGAAACGGTCAAGTGGAGAACACAAAGCGGTGATTCAACAACTGACAGAGTGTGAAGTAAAGGAGAATCTGCAAGCCCTAATTTCGCGTGTTTCAAAAGGTATTTCTCAAGTTCTTAAGGTTTCTATCATGGCTTCCGCATCTCATACCAGTTCTAGTGCATCTTTTGAGTCTGAAAGTTTTATTCAATGGAAGTCCAAGTATAATGCCCTATCACAAGTTCCGGCTAGAGTGATAGTAGAAGAGGGAATCTCTGACTACATAGATTGCAAAATAGAAGACCTAGGGTCTCTAGCTATCCACACCCAGTTAGGTTTATTTTGCGACAAAGATAAGAAGATCAAACCGAAATTTAATATTCTGGAGAAGAAAAAGCTCCACAATGCTATCTACTTCCTGGAAGATTTTACAGAGGATCACATAAGGATCATTCTGAGCAGAGTCCATGGTGATAAGATGTACCTGGAGAGAGAACATGATATCACGCCGCAGGCAATTCACGCAGTCATCAGATTCTACAACACAGGAGAAGTGCCAGCCCTAAGAACGGTAAGCAAAACTGAAATGGCCAAGCTCACGGGTTCAACGAGTAACTCACGAGGCATGATAGTAAATCCTATCAAGGATGATCTGGTGAAGTATGCGTGTATGGTTATTGGATACCGGACATTCTCAGCCAACAGGATTAACTCTGTATCTGCTGCAGCGGTAAATGCCTCTTACCGGATGATAAAGGAGGATGCATCATTTGATCTGTGCACTGGTATGCAGAGACAACTCTTGTTGAATCTGAAGGCGATCAAACAGGATAATGCACTTAGGTTCAAGTTTGGACAACTACTGGTAGGGTTGTTCTTCTATTTTCAAGGCTACTTCCCAGGAGTAGGAGACGTTCAGTGGTTTGGTGACCAACTGGTAACCAAGCAAATCAAGGAAAGCATTGAAGCACTTGGAACCAGTTACCCTGATATTCTAAACAAGTATTTTGATGAGTTCAGAAGGAAGATGAGCCAAAGGATGAGGATCTCAGGTGATATCGTCAAGAAATATGAAGATGACATCTATTTCACCATCTAGGTGGACAAATGCATAATGGAGGTTGTTGAGCCTAGAATGGAAGAAGTGGAGCCAATGGGCTATGAGGTGATGTACGACATGCTGGAAGGGTATGCCTCTACCCTTATTGCCTCACCGCTTGATCCTGAGGCGAAGAGAACCGGCACCTACCTAGAGAGGATAGCACTGGTTGAGGAACCACCAGTAATGAAAGAAAAGGAACTGGCAAAGAAGAAGGCAAAGGCAGTGCCTGCAGCATCCGCACCGGTTACTACTGGAACTCCAAAAGTGACCAAGCGGTCACTAGTCAAAAAGAAACTGGAAGCTGAACCGGCTAAAGTGTTCCAGAGAAAGAGGAAGACACGGAACACCTCTCCAGACTTAGAAGAAACCTTGTTTGAGGAAAAGCCAAAGAAAACACGTCAAGCAAAGAAGAAGACTAAGAATGAACTGACATCTTCTGCACCGGTAAATATAAATATCTCCTCCTATAAACCTTTGACACATTGTCAAAGAACAATAAAGAATATTAGGAGAAAAGTGTTAAATGATTTACTTGAGTGTTTTGATGACTTCAATGAGGATGAAAAGGAAGTGGTTGAAAAGGAAATAATTTGGTATCTGTGTAGTAATGACCGATCACCCTCAGAGATTAAGTCTCACACACCAGAATCTTTATATATGTTATTAGATAACATATGGTGCATTGCCATCGAGAAAGAACAAGAAATTAGGGAGAAATTTTTTGCACAGTACTTTCCCGACTTGTCAAATTCTGAATTGTATGATGTTATTGACCAAAATAAAGGACTCTTCTTCACTAGAAAAAGAAGACTCTGGTTGTTAGAAGGCAGAGTTACTGATGTCGAAAAAGACACCCATCTATTTATGCAAACCGCTATCCAGACTCATAAAGCACGTCTGGCCAACTGACAAGCTGAAGAAGAACCGGTTATATCCAAACTGGATGAAGCATTTGATGATGAAGGAAATCTAGTTGATGAACAGGTCGACACTATTGATGTCGATGCCCTGGACGGAGAAGATGTTACCCAGGAGATACCATCTAAGGCAATAGGTCAAGAGAAACAGGCTGAACAGGAGAAGAAAGCTGAGGACAGACAAGAAGCGGCAAAGAAACAGGCCGAGCAGAGGAAAAAGGAAGAAGAAGAGAAGAGGAAAAAGGATGACGAAGAGAAGCAGAAGAAGGAAGAAGAGAAAAAGAAAAAAGATGAAGAGGAGAAGAAGAAGAAAGATGAAGAGGAGAAGCAGAAGAAGGATGAAGAGGAGAAAAAGAAGGAAGCAGAGAGGAAGAAGAAGGAAAAAGAAGATAAGGAACAGGAGAAGAAGAAGGAAGCAGAACAGAAAAAGGCCGAGGAGGACAAGGAAGCAGAGAAGAGGAGAGAAGCAGAGAAGAAGAAAGCGGAAGAGGACAAGGCAGGGGAAGCGGTGAAGAGTACCCAGATGGAGACTCCGAAGGCAACCGAGAGTCAAGCCAAATCAGTTGACCTCTCCAATCCTATAGATCTCTAGTCTGCAAGTGAATCAGAGCTAATGCTGAGCATCAAGGTTGCTCAAGAGTGCCTTGAAATCATTCGAAGGAAGGAGCAGGACATAATTCAAGCGGTTGTGGACACACTTACCGGTTTGATACCCGGTACAAATCTTCCCAACATTGAATCATCACTAGAAAAGCTTAAGCTACTATGCATAGTAGTGGATGATCAGGTGCAGAGCCTAGAAGAAGTAGCTGAGGCAAATGTCAAGAAGGAGCATCAAAAGGCTCTTAATATAGCTCTGGTGAAGAAGTTGAATGAGCTCCAGTCTGAATTGAAGAAAGAGCAAAAGGATATAAGGGACGCTCTAGATGAGGGGAATATGCTACTCAACAAGATCTGCCAACCCCATCTGTTCTATGATGATGTGCTAGCTCAAAAGCAGAAACTTGAAATGGACTTGCAGTCCTACTTGAGCACATTCAAGCTGCCTTATGATTCCTTCACAACTTATGGGCAAACAGTTTGCCAGTTTCCTATCCAGTCAGCTAAAATGGAGCAAGAGATCAGCACATGGTCTAGAGATTTGCAGGAGCTTCAACTGGTCTTACTTCCACATCTGCAAATTCTTCAGAAGTGTTATCCGAACCTGGATGCCTTGATAGTTACACAGGAGATGAACACAATTGATGCCATGGAAGAACAGGTCTCCCAGATGCAAATAGAGAAAGAAGTGGCCACCTCCCTACTTGAGTCTTGGTCTCTATCCATGAAGCAATTCTTGCAGGACTATAAATCTATTTTTGACAAGTACTATTCCTTATTATCATAAACTTTTATTATTTTTATATCAAATGAAAACAGGGTTGTTTAGTGGTACTTTGTCATTGCTGGCAAAGGGGGAGAAGTATTCTATTTTGGAGAAGTATAGGGGAGAAGTATTTGGTACTTAAAATTTTTCTTTATGCTTTGATATATGCTATATGCTCTGATATCTCAATGTTTATGCTTTGTATGCAAAATTGCTATACATTGTATTGATTAAGGGATAGTGTATATGCTTAGGGATAGCAATTTTGCTAATGGCATAATTTTGTTGTAAAGCACTTAGATGTCAAAATTTTATTTTCCTAAGTGTTGCCATCAATGCCAAAGGGGGAGATTGTTGGCATTTTTGATGTTTATGTTGTGATTGTCATTGATGGACAAACACTTGCATTAAGATCCTCTTTATATGTATATGGTAAAGCACAACCGGTATTTGTTCCAACTGGTATGTTGTATTATAGTCTTTAGACTATTGATGTTTTGCAGAATGTGTTTCCTAGTTTGAAGCGGCATGTTAACCTCAAGCGGTACGAGGGATTAAAGCGGCATAACACATTTCTACCAGTCTTCATTTTTATCAAACCGACAATTGACACTTTGTATAAACCAGTAATACTTTGTGATGAGTTACCACCCACCGATTGTTTGATGGTGCCGACACTGTAGCGATGCTTTTTGTGACATATTACCTAGTATGTCTAGGTTCATTGAACCTAGGAAATTGTGATGTAATCCTATTGGACCGACATGAAATCAGTTTCCTTTATAAGGACATCATGTCTAGAGTTTTAGGTTGTTGTTGTTATTGTTGTTGCGATATTTGGTATTGCGGCTAGGGTTTAAGGTGGTTGAGGAGTTGGAAAGATTATGAATGTGTAGAAGACTGAAGTAATGCAATAGTGCATTAAGAACGAGCTATCAAGGATCTAACCTAGCAGTCAGTGCTATTAGCTAGATCAAACACTTGTTGATTACTCACCTCTTTGACAAGTCTGTAGCCCTTAACCGGGTAAGCCCAAAAGCCTCTTGTAAATCCTCTAACAAGGTGGTTCACATCCGTGAGTCTAAAATCCTCTAGCAAGGTAGTCTTTAATCGAACTTGTCTCCTAATAGAGATTGAGATTCCTAACATGATTTGTTCTGGTAAAGAACACTGTAGACCTTAACCGGTCTGGTTCCTATTCTACAGATAGTGACTTGTGAGTTCCATCTCACCGTGGTTTTTCCCATTTGGGTTTCCATGTCAAAATATCTTGTGTTATGGTGTTTGTGCTTCTGTGGGTAAATGCATTATTAGCTATTTGGTTTGCATGTTTGTTAACTAGTTTGTCTGTTAAACTGTTTTACCGGTTTATTGCTAGTCTTGCAAAGTGTTTAAGTGCTAAGGTTTTTGGGATACTAATTCACCCCCCCACTCTTAGTATTCATCAGAACCAAACATATTGATGTTGTTGTCATCAAAAGTGGTTGCCAAATCTGTAAAATGTGATTCACTAAACAAGTCTGATATGCCATGTAAGTAATCATCCCAATCAATTTTAGTGGAAACACAACTATGACTATCTTTCTGCTTTGATTCATGAGAAATCAATGATGTAGGAACACTCAACACTAAAGAAGAAGGAAGTGAAGGAGATATGATATCAATGTTCAAGGTGTAGGAACCAATGAGGATGATATAGCTCAAGGGTTCAAATAACCAAATTGTATCTCCTTCTACATGTTTAAGGTACATTAGTGTCATCTATACTCAAACCATCATCAAAGTTGGCAGAACCATGGCAAAACCAAATGAAAAAAAGGAATATAATATAGAATTATATGATTAGCACAACACATGAATCATGTCAATGATGTCTCTACGCTGCAAATCTCTAATAATCATAGAATGTGGTGTGAACTCAACTATTTTTCATGTGCGACTATGTATAATCTAATAAATGGAAAGAATATTGATGGATAAGGAATGTACATAAAGTACACCACTAAATATTCCTTCACCAATTTTAATAAATCATTTTCTAAGAGCTAACATATAGGTGTTATTTTTCATCAATATTGGTAGGAATGAACAAGGCTTAGATGTAGAAAACAGTTCCCTAGATGCAACCATATGGTGTGATACCTCGGAATCAAGAAGCCACTTATGTGATGTGTTGTTTATAGAAGAAAAGAGTGTCATACAATTATTCTTCACTTTGCTTGAATTGGGAGATGATGAGAATGGAGATGAAGAAGAACCACTTGTCTTGGATGTAGAAAATTTAATGTGATGTCGTTAAAGAAGATTTATCAATTTGTCATTTTCCTTATTAAAACATTTTTGTTCTTCATACCTTAATTTCTAACATTAACTTGTACATGTGGGTCTGTCCGTAAAATTTCCCCTTTTGATGAGGGAGAAGAAGTCTCTGATTTTTGTCACTTAGTTGGAACCTTTATTTACTTATTTCCCTTAAATTTGGAATCCTTTTGTTCAATTGCAACAAGAGCTTGAGGCTTTAATGAATTCATTGTACCCACTGAATTAGCTTGTCTTGCTCCTTAGTAATATTAGTAGCAAATTTAGAAAGAGTAGGCATAGTATATTTTATACCAAAATCATGCTTTGTTGAATAAAAACTAGAAACAAACACTAAATATCGAAGACCTAAAAATGATAAGATACTTAGGACCAATTAATACTCTTTTTTTTTTATTCTACATTACTTGACCTGCAAACTTAGTAAACTTAGCTTAGTGAGGAACTCTTGAATTGTGTTAGAGTCTTATGGATCAAGGCTTATTAATTCATTCTCCAATTGATTCTCCTCATTGCATCTTTCTTACCAAATGTATTTTATAAAGTTGTCCATACAAAATTAGCTATTGTATCATGACACAAGAAAGTATCTCCCCTAAAACTATAATTCACTCACAAAAATCAAAACAATTGTAGAGACTCTTTGCATTCATTCAATTATGGATTATAGATTGAAAACATAAATAGTTTCATTCCAAATCAATTACATAAACTCACAAAAAATCTATGATTATATGGCCTTTCAAAGGTCTCCTATCCTTACAAAGTATTATTCTAAACTAAATTTGTACACTCTCATTTGCATTTGTACTCCCTGAAGCCTCAACATAATATCTCCACATTGTATTTTTAGGTGGCTCCACTAAAGTTGCCTTCTCTTAAATCAAACCCAACTCATTCCCTATTTGGTTGATTCTACCTGTAATGCCTCTCCTCTTCTTCCTTCTATGCAATTGTCTCTAGCTACGCACCCCCTCCTCACCTTTTTGTGCAACCTTTCACACACTCACATGACTAATGCCCAAACAAACCTTTCTTGCACATGTCTCCCTCTCGTTCTCACACAATACTGTAAAGACGTAAATGTTTTAACTCAATAAATAAAATGAAAACTCTTTATTCTTAAATAAATTCATAATTCTCTTAATAAATTCATTTACTTCTCCTAGGTACTATTTGAAATTCAAAAGCAACATTTAATTAAGATTCTTACGTACACAATTTCATGAATGATATTACACTTCTATATTCAATAAGAGATATAAAAGGTATCTTTACAACATAGAGTATCTTCATATTAAATCAATCATACTATGCATCGTTATTGATTACAATACAAAACTTGGGCTTTCCATTTTGCCTAAATCTAAATTATATAAATATACAAGTATTTCAAATATGTGACATGATACATCCTTTTCATCTTCAATTTCACAAACTATCTTCAATGCAATCTTTAGTATGAAGAGGAGAACAAGATTTAGGTGCGTTTTCCACCCAACCTTGAAGTATACACTTCCCCAGAATTCTTAATCAATTTAGAATACCTGACCCTGCACGAATTGCTTAGCAAAAAGAATTCGATATACAAGATGGAATCTAGTGTGTGCCTAGAGTGATACATGCATTTTCTATTATTATAACTCAATTAAGAAATAAGCAAGATCATAACAAGGATATGGTAAATAACATAATTAAATCCATCTATTTCAATGGTCATTAAGTTACTCGGCCGAATATAATGTCATGCATAGCAATAAAACTAGTTTGGAAAAGAAAACTATACTCTCTAACTCCATATTTGACACCCATCCCAGAAGGTAAAATTTCCCTAATACAAATGACTAGCATATTCATTCATATAGCATGCCTATTTCTCTCATACATTTTCTTTAAGTTTATATGACATGCACTTTCACTCGCAAGCATTCATAGTTTGTATGCAATAAAATGTTATTATGATTGCAAGAAAACATTTCTTTTCATTTTTCAGCTTAAATTAAATAAACATAATATAAAATGAAAAGAAGGTGTAACACATGTATACTTGTGTTCGCATATATAAGAATTTGAAACTAAAAGTTATGAGTACACATTCTTTATTTCTATTTTTCCTCATGTGTTCTAAGTATTTGTTTAGCATGCATTAACTCATAGTTTTAATATTTAGTTCCGATGTTTCTATTTTTTCAATGGATTAATAATAATTAGTATTTAAAATATTTCAATGGCAGTAAACTGTTTCCAGAATGTTGAGTTTATACGTATACATTTACAATAAATCTAATGGTTGCTTTGTTTTCTTGTTTGTTACAAGTTCATAAAAGAAAAATCTTGAGTTTACTATGTTTTTCTAAAAGTTGTCTCTTCTTAGTTTGAAATCTGAAAATACATGACAACATATAAAGAAATCCATTATCTTGTAGTGTCTATACATAAAAACTAACAAAGATGATTCAAATTTAATAGAGATCTCCTTTCACAAACAATAATAAAACTTTGAAATCATTTCATTCTTCCAAAAACATTAAGAAAACAATGTAAAGTAACATATATTTGCCTACCTGTAAATCTAAATGAGTAGATTATCTGCCTTTTTGTTCTCTACGTTTTCAATGAATGAAATCGAGCCTCTAGCTTGTAGCAAAATTCTCCTCTTCTAACTGTTGAGCGCTTTTCCTCTCTCTATCTATCTTCTTACCCTTTTCCTGAGCATGGGTTTGAGCCTTTAATCTCAACGTTTTTCTCCCTAAAATAGAGCCCACCATTGATATGCTTTCCTGAGCAACCCCAAAAATCCAACTTATCCTTGCTGTGAGAAAATATCTTCTCACCCCTCCCTTTGGTTGTGTGAGTCTCATTGCGCATTCCATTGCTGTTAACAACAATTGCCAACATGGAGATGGGAGTTCAAACGCCAGTCAAAGTGTTGTTTTGTGCCAGCAATGTGGAGTTTCCGATTAAAAATCAGTTTGCATTTACTCATTAATAATGAGTTTAAAGAAGTTAAAACTCTATCACAAGAGTCATTAGATATATCGACTTCCAAGTGGCATTCACCATTCGGTGATATCAATGCTCAATATAAATCATGCTATGTCGATTTTCCATATCGACTCATTAAGCATTAAACATAATTCGATAAATATATTTTTTTAAGAGTATTCCCTGTGTTTTTTGTCTCTTCAAAAATGAATACGCATTACCTATAATGCTGAAGGCGTTCATATTTTTTTTTCCAAAATTCGTGGCTAACACTTTGTTTTTTACCGTTAACTGAAGTTGGCATTAATTCCAAGGCAGTGGTGGTGGGTTGTTTTGCTATTAACAACAGTGACTGGCCAGGCTTACACCCCCCCACCCCCCCTTCTCCATGCATTGCATACATTTTGCAGGTTTTGCCATGAGTCACACTTCAACTGATAATTCAGTTTACCAAATCACATCGAATGTGATTTGCATTCCTTATTCGGTGTAATAAATGCATACAATTTGCAAGTCAATATGCATGTGTGTGTGTGTGTGTATACACTCAATTATTTTAATATTCATGTCATTGATTCAAATATACATACATACATACATATATACATATATATATATACATACACACACACACACACACACACAAATATATATATATATATATATATACATACATACATATATATATACATACATACATACATACATACATACATACATACATACATACATACATACATACATATATATATATATATATATCATAAATTGATGACGAGAAATAAACATATCATTCATCCATTTATTTGGAATATTTATAAAACTCTATCTGCATTAACAATGAATCAAAATACGTACATAGTCACTTTAAAAATGTTCAAATCAATCTATTTTTTTTTAATATGAATTCAATTTTGAGCAGTTGTATAAGAACTTCATCATTCCAAAATTAAACAAGCATTCTATTTAATGTCATTTAACACACTCATATATACAAGATGCATTCAACAAGATCTAATGTGGTGTGCGAGATTCTATCTATTCTACCGAAGTCCAAGAGCTAAAACAATTCTACCTGAACCATGTTCTCACCTTCATCCGCGTTCACCTATTCCTGCATTCACTTGCACTCAATTGCTCATTAGCAATGACGATCCCTAATTTCATAATAAAAATAATACTAATCATTTAATTGCATTTACATATAAAAAAGGAAATCAATTTAAATCATTTCATTGCAATTAAATTTCCATTTCATTATCATCTAATTTCACTTAAAATTTCATTTTCATTTCAATTTCATTTCATAAGCAAAAAATAAGCATTATTTTCCTAATTAAATAATTATAGATAAATACAGTTCGTGACATCCTTCCCCACTTGGAAGAGTCATCATCTCGATGTCTTATTATTTTAACAATAAGCACAAAGTATCTTAACATCATAAAATAATAACCACACATCATAGTCTCAAATCAAAACATAAACAATAATCGTAGCATCCATGCTATCAAGCTCACAACATGTGAATAATAATCAGAGTATCAAAGTATCTCATGCAATAAGCAAATACTACTCTAAGAAAGCAAATGAGGAAAATGACAGTTAATCGTCTCAACATCCTCCCATGTAACACTATTATCAGAATATTGGTCCCATTGGACCTTATATTGAGTAAAATCTCTGCTACGTAGCTTAATGCTACGTGGGTCTAGGATTCTGATGGGCTCCACTAGCACCACCCTTGGATCATGTACTTGTAAGATTGCCAATCAAGAATATGAGATGCATAAAGATGATAAGGCTTCAACAAAGAAACATGGAACACATTATGGATTTGAGTTAGAGCAGGTGGTAAAGCTAATCTATATGCGACTAGATTAATAACTTCCAGCACATCAAAGGGTCCCAATATCTTGGTGCCAACTTTGATGATTTCCCAAATGAGATAGAGCTCTTATGAGGCTTGAGACTTAAATTCAATCTTTATTTAATCATCATGGGTTGATTATTTAGATGATTTTATTAATAGTGATATTTTGAGAAATTAGAAATAATAGAAATAATAAGGGTAAGTAATAAATAATTACCCTGCTCATTATAACAATGTTTTTATCATTTTGATATATATAATTACCCTACTCATTACACACACACACACACACACACACACACACACACACACACACACACACACACACACACAGATATATATATATATATATATATGCCATAGTTGAAGAGGGGAAATATTTCAAATATTTTCATTGGTGGATTTGAAGGCTAGGGTTTCATTGTTTTCTTTGGATTATTTTTTTATGCTTGTCATGAATCCCATTTTGCAGCTTCTGCACTCATTTTTCTGCGGGCATTGGGAAAATTTGGGGATTTTTTCTTTGCAAGTTGTGGTTTGGAGTTTTTTTTTTTTGGAAGTGGATTTGTGCTGTTGCTAGAGGCAGTGGGCAACTCTCCATCAGAGGTTCTCTTCCATAACATAGGAAAGAGGTTGGCCTCAAGTTTCCCTTTGAATTCTTCTCAAATTTAAATGTTGATATGTATTCTCCATGTTTGGCTTTGTTTGAAGGAAAGGAGTAGAGAGGATTCTTCCTGTTGATTTTTTATTGTCTTTGTGATTTTAAATACAATTGTTGTAGAATAGAAAAGAAATGAAGTGCATTTTGTTAATAATTTATATTAGATTATTTGGATTTTCGAAGATTCATGGTTTGATATTTGATCCATGTGTTGAATAATATATTTTGTTTGTTGTTAGCTGTTACCCCCACATTGCGGGTTATATGTATCTTATATTACCCATGTTTGATGGGTTTGCAAATTGAATTAATGTCGCCCCCTTCCCCCTTAATCTTTTTTTTGGTTGTTGTTATTTTGATCTAAACCCACATTGTGGGTTGGGTGCTATGACACCACCCATGATATGGGGGATGCCGTGGCATCTACCATATCGTGGTGGGTGCCTGCACCCCCATGATCCACCACATGGTGGTGTCACGACACCACCAATGCCGTGGTGGTACAACAACACCACCCACGATCTGGTTTGTTGTATGCATATGAATTCATTAATTATCCATTTATTCGTGCTTCAACTGCCCAATTTGATGGTTTGGTAGTGATATGGTGTTTAAGAAAATATGAATTTTCTCAGATTATTGTTGAAATTCGAATTGTTCTCCTTCTCGAATTGCCTGAGTATGTCATGATTCTAATTTATGTATTTAGGTAATCAACGATGGTTATTTGATTTTTAAGTTGATTGTTCTAGCTGTGTGTATTTGTTTATTTATCGTGGGAGTCAAAGTAATGTTCAGTTAAGAGTCTATATGTGTTATTTGTGAAGTTCATATGTAATTTTGGGGAGAGCCTGCGAGTGATAGTGCGGGCTAAGTGTAAGATATTCACTACCCCAACTTACTTCATTGCTCATCCTTGTAGTAGTCAAGTGTTAAGTGTTATGATGTTTTTTAGTTTCTAGAGGCCACCCATTTAAGTTGTGTTTTAAAGTTGAATTTAAATTTAATTGGATGCCATTATTATTTGTAAGTTTATTTCATTGTTCAGACATTCTCTCGTGATGATTTTGCTATGGGAAATGATTTACTTATATTGCTGATTTTTTTGACAATAAGAGTGAGGACCTTGCTGGGTTAGGTTTAATTGGATGCAACAACTCAATGAATTGAATTATATATTTATTGGGTCAAGGGGCTCATCTTTTCTCATGTGTTGACGTTTGAGTTTCTTAAGTATGTATCTACGCTTGGTTGGGTGTTGCATGATGTGTTTTATTTCAGTTTTATTTTCTAGTCTTGAGCCTCTTGTATTGTTGCTTATGGGTCCATGTAAAGGGAGTGGGCCCTTTTATGACATCTGGGGGTCACGTGAGATGGACTATCACGAGGTTCCTTTTAAGGATATGTGAAGTCCAGACCTCATGGGTGTAAGGGAGTTTACTATATTTTAATCAAGTGATAACTAATTAATGAATGGGTATGAGTAGTTAGACAGTTAAAAGATAATAAAATTTATAGTGCCTCATGACTTAGTCCTAGGGAGGATGTTTTAGGCTAAGCATGAGAAGACCATGGAGATGGTAAGCCAATCTCCCTTGGTCTCTCAAATGTTGAGATGGCTCTACATGCCCATAGGCTAGTGCCTTGTTTTTGGTTTGGCATGTGATGAACCTCCCTTGTACATGTGTTTCCCTTATGTTTCACTTTTGCATCTTTGCATTGATGTTGTGCCGACCTCTGGAGTTTTCTTGATCATTGTTCGCATTGGTGTATGGGTGTGTGTGTGTGTGTGGAATTCTTTTGGTGATAGTCCCTTTGGTAGAAGCGTCGACCTAGATGTAGTGTGTGTTGGGACCTAGTGACATCTCCTAGCTCAGGGGGTGGGTCCTTGTAGGTTCCACATTGATCAGGTGGTTGGAGCTTTTTTCTATTGGAGTTTTTCCCTTCTTGTTGTTGTGATTCTTGTGCGTGGACTTGGATCTTTCTACATGATGGCTATGGATCCTATGGAGCAAATTTATGTATTAAAACTTCTTGGTATATGAGTTGTAATGATATGTGATAGTGTAGAAACATTAGAAAGGATGAGTAAATCTCATGACCATATGATCTATGTAATAGTAGCACATAGTGTATCCATAATTACACATTAGACTTAGGCATTCAATGGACTTCTTCATTTGGTTTGTTTTGTAATGGTTCATATATATCATTAGTTTGGAAATGGATATGCCACTTTTGGGAAGCATTGTAATCATGTGAAAGAGTATAGAATCTTGGATGTTTCATCTTTAGGACATGTGTAAAAACTTAAACACTTGTGTGGTAATTGCCATAATTATGCTATAATGAACTTAGTATGTTGTATCTTATGTGTTTATAATGGAATTAGTTTTGGAATAGTAAGTTAAACATTTATGTGAAATTATCATGACATGTAATGGATATATACATATAGTTAGATCCATGTTGTAATGTAGAAAAGATGTAATTGTTTACTCTCATCATGTTACATTCAAAACTATGTAAGGAACTTTGTATGGGAATGATGTACTTTCATGCATATGTGAATGCAATATAGTTAAATGTTAGATCATGTTCATGAGACTCTAAAACTTATATGGTGACAACTATCAAAGACCTCATCAAATCATTAATGTTAGAGCATTGAAACATGACATACACAATAGTATCATTAGCTAGCATTGTAGTCACATAAATTTGTCCACTTAATTAAATGAATACTTAGTATTTATTTGATTATTTAACCATCAATTAATAATTAATTAAATTAATATTTAATTAATTCATCTTAACCCTCTTCTCCTATTAATTAAATAAATTATTCAATTTATTTGATTTAATTCACTTAACCAAATTCATACCATTAATTAAATAAATAAATCATATTTGTTTAATTAAATCTTCTCTCACATTTAAATAAATTAATATTTATTTAAATCCCCCAAAATCCCACCTCTCACATTTAAATAAATAAATCATTTATTTAAATCACCTTTATCCTCCACCCACTTGTATTTTCCTACAAAAGCAAGTTGCACAATTATTTTAAATAAATAATTTATTTAAATCACCTTTATCCTCCACCCACTTGTATTTTCCTACAAAAGCAAGTTGCACAACTATTTTAAATAAATTATTTATTTAAAATCCTATTTATCCTCACCCACTTGAAACCTTTAATGGTTTCCCTTAAAGTATTCAAACTTGATGGCTTTAAAGTCTTCAAACTTGATGGCTTCCTTCTATAGTCTTCTTAAGACTTTAATGGTTTTCCTTAAAGTCTTCAAGCCTTTAATGGTTCCCCTCAAAGTCTTCAAGCATTTTAATGCTTTATCTTCCTTTTTTCTCATTTAAATAAATTAATATTTATTTGAATATTTATCCAAATACAACTTGCACACATTTATTGAAATAAATGAATTTTTATTTTAATAAAATCCTATTTTCCCTCACCCACCAAATCCACTTGCAAAATCTAATCCCCTTCTAGATTCTTCTACCCCCTTCCTAATTAGCCTAATC